>NC_081405.1:495308718-495660384 GCF_030272615.1 Cryptomeria japonica | reverse complement strand
CCTAATTCACCTCTTATAATAGGTAAATGTAGCCTTCGGTAGAGGCTTGGTTAATATGTCTACTAACTGCTCCTTACTAGAAACATGTTCCAATACAACCTCTTTGTTTTGAACCTTCTCCCTCAAGAAATGATACTTGAGCTTGAAGTGCTTGGTTCTAGCATGTAAAACTAGATTCTTGGAAATATTAATAGCACTTGTGTTGTCACAAAATATACTTACCAGTTCAGATACAGGAGCTTTGAAGCCACTTAATACATGCTTCATCCAAATTGTCTAGGTGCAGTTCATAAATGCTACGACATATTCTACTTCTGCTGTAGACTGAGAGATACAACTCTATTTCTTACTCATCCATGAGACTAGTCTACCACCAAGAAAGAATGCACCGCCGGTTGTTCACTTCTGGTCGTCCACATTACCAGCCCAATCAACATCTGTAAACACTTTCAGGTTGAAATCATTATTGTATGGATACCATAATCCATAGTCAATAGTTCCCTTCAGATATCTAAGAATCCACTTGATTGCTACCAAGTGGGATTCTCTTGGAGTTTTCTAGAACCGTGCAGTAATACCTACTACATGTGCAATGTACGGTCTACTATGTACTACATAGTGAAACCTACCAATCATTGATCGGTATTCCTTCTCATTCACCAATGCCGAGTCATCATCTTTTGATAATTTACAATTGGTTACCATCGGTGTACCAACTGGTTTGTTGTCTTCCATGCCAAAGGTCTTCAACACCTCTTTGACATACTTGGACTGAGTGATAAAGATACCATCTTTCATTTGTTGAATCTGTAGTCCAATGAAGAACTTAATCTCCCCTACAAGTGACATCTCAAATTCCTTCTTCATCTCATCTACAAAATCATGACACATCTCGTCATCTCCACCAAAAATTATGTCATCAACAAATACTTCACATATTAGAATTTGATCTCCTTCTGACTTTAGATAGATATTGCTATCTTCACTTGTTCTTTCAAATCCAATCTTCACAAGATGGGAGTGTAAGCATTCATACGATGCTCTAGGTGCCTGCTTCAATCCATACAAGGCTTTATGTATCCTACACACCATGTCATTGTCTTCTGATAGGGAAAACCCATCTGGTTGCTCTATATACACCTCCTCTTCAAGTATTCCATTCAGAAATGCAGATTTTACATCCATTTGATATACTTTGAATCCCTTGAAGGCTGCATGTGCAAGAAGCATACAAACTACTTCCAATCTAGCTACTGGAGCAAAGGTTTCTCCATAGTCTTCTCCTTATTCTTGAGCATATCCCTTACACACCAGTCTGGATTTGTTTCTTACCACTGTGCCATGTTCATTCAGCTTATTTCTGAAAACACATTTGGTGCCAATGACTTTTTTATGCTCAGGTCTAGGTACCAAAGACCATGTACCATTATTTTTTATTTGGTCAAGTTCCTCTTCCATTGCCTTGATCTAGGATTCATCGTTATGTCCCTCTTTAAATGTTTTAGGCTCAAATTCTGAGATCATACAAGAATTTTCTCTGACCTTTCTTCTTGTAAGAATTCTTGCATCCTTGTCTCCTATGATCTGCTTTGGATCATGATTCAGCTTTACATACCTAGGAATGATCTTAGCTGTTTCCTCTTTCTTTTCTTCTTCATCCTCATCTTCATCAGCATCAGCATCTACCGGTGTAGGAGCACTGTTACTGGTACTAGGCTGTTTTGTAACCGGTTCCCAGAAGGTTACAACCTGTTCATCTACCACTCGCTCACTATTGGTTTCCTGAAGTTTCTCAAAGGTTTCAACAACTCTGACATTAATACTTTCAACAATTCTCTGAGTCCTATTGTTGAAACACTTGAGAGCTTTACTCTTAGTGGAATATCCTAGGAATATTCCCTCATCACATTTTGCATCAAACTTGCTTTGATGTTCACTCCTCTTTATATAAAATTTTCTACCAAACACTCTAAAGTAGCTTACTATAGGAGTCTTACCGGTCCAATACTCATAGGGTGTTTTATCCTTACCTTTCTTGATAAGTACTCAGTTCATATTGTATACTACAATGCTCACCACTTCTCTCCAGAAGGTGTGAGCAACCTTCCCTTGAATCAACATCATTCTGGCTGCTTCAACTACAGTCCGATTGTTTCTCTCTGCTAGGCCATTTTTCTATGGATTCCAGGGGGCAGACAGTTGCCTCTTGATGCTATACTCTTCACAATACTTGTTGAATTCACCTGAAGTGAATTCTCCTCCTTGACTAGTTCTTAGGCACTTAATCCTCTTACCACTTTCCTTTTCAACTAGTGCTCTAAAATCTTTGAACTTTTCAAAAGCTTTAGACTTATCTTTCAAGAGTGTGACCCACATCATTCTTGAGCAGTCATCAGTGAGAATCATAAAGTACCAATCTCCTTGCACACTCCTAGTTTTCATAGGACCACACAAATCAGTATGCACAAGATCAAGTAAATTGTTTGCAGTGAAAGGTTTACCTTTGAAGGTCAAGGAAGACATTTTCCCTAGTTGACACTCTTTGCACAAAGGATTCTTTGATTTGCTCAGCATAGGCAATCCTCTAATTGCCTTGATCTTACTGGCCTTCACAATATTATCAAAGTTTACATGGTAGAGTCTCCTATGCCATATCCAGCTATCATCAAACTTATCCATTAGACATGTACTGATATTTGCATTCAACTAAAATAAGTTACCTCTGGTCTGCATACCAGTGGCCATCAGTTCACCACTCTTTCCTTTTATTTTTCACACTCCATCTTTGAATTCTAGAGTGAGTCCATTATCATTCAGTTGGGCAACACTCAAAAGGTTGTGCCTGAGACCTTCTACCCAATACACATTATCAGCACTGCTTTTTCCATTTAGAGAGATGGACCCTCTATCTTTTACCATACATGGTGCATCATTACCAAATTGGACCACACCACCATCATACTCTTCCAGAGATAGAAACTTACTCCGGTCACCAGTCATGTGGTGAGAACAACCACTATCAATAATCCACTCATTGGAATTATCAAAGTGGGAGACAAGAGCCTTCTTGTCTGACACATCTTCCTTAACTACTACAAACACAATGTCTTCAATTTCTTCATCTTCTGATTCCTCATCAGTGACACCTTCATCAACTGCTACAAAATAGTTTCTCCTGTTTCATTCTTTGAACTTCTTGAACTTCTCTTGTTTGTCCTTATTATCACCATTAGGACAATTTACAGCAATGTGTCCTATCCTATTGCAAGAAAAGCATTTCAAAGGGAACTTACCTCTATATTTACTAGTTCCCTTAGGAAGTCTCTTGGCAAGAAGAGCTTCAAATTCCATTAGGATCTCCTCATCATCCATTTCTTTGCTTTGTCTTGGTTCACAATTGGTACTAGCTTCTTTTCCCTTTCTAGATGGTGCAATAGATTCTCTAAAGGCTGATTCAGTCTTCTGAATACTGGCATCATAATTATTTAGCTCATATATAGTCAACTTAGCAATGATGGAGTCTAGGGATACCTTTGTCTTGTCTATAGACCTCAACTCCTGAATAGCAGCAACCCTTATTGCATAGACTGGTAAAAAGGATCTCAAGACTTTTCTAACAATAGTGGAATCATCTATTTTACCTCCTGCACTCTTGATGTCTCCAACAACAGTTTTGATTCTTATTCCATATTGTTGAATGGTCTCTCCTTCAACCATCTACACGTCTTGAAAATTTCCCCTAAGGCTCTCTTCCTTAGCTTGTTTCACATGCTCATCATCGCCATAGATATTCTCCAGAGCATCCCATACTTCTTTGGGATTATCATTATCCTAAACATCAATAAACTCAATGTCAGATAGACTGCTAATTAGGGCTTCCATGACTTGCCCATTCTCCTAAATCTCTCTTTTTTGATCATCAGTGAGAGTACTGGTAGGAATAACATAAGCATTCTCAACATAGCTCTAGTGTTGAGCACCCATGCTTCTAATGTAGATCTTCATTCTGCCCTTCCATATCATAAAGTTATCTCTACTGAACTTTGGACCTTCCCTCTTCATTTTTAGAGTAGGATCTTTTCCTCAAGAGGTTAAGCTTACAACACAGAGGACCTAGAAGATGCTCTAATACCAATTGATGAATAATGATGAATCAGTTAGTACCAAACCGGTACTGGGAGAGGGGGGTGAATAAGTATAGACAAAAACTTTCCTTGAACCAGTTTGACTGCAAAGACTGTACTTAACAGGTAAATAGTAACACCGGTCTAAATCAGGGTACTACTGGTAAAACATAGTGAGAGCATGAAAGACATAAACTGGTAAACACTTAGATCTCTACACAATCTAATATCTCATTTCCACTTCATCCGTATGCATAAACAAGTAATATATCATCATAAATATAATGACTGTCGGTTCAACATGCTTTACCACTTGATAGAGAATATTAAAGCATCACATGAAAAGAATCACACATGACACATTAATTTTTCACATGGAAACCCAACTGGGAAAAACCACGATGGGGATGAATACCGACAAGCTATTCTTTGAACTCTTCTGAAGTTTGCTCTGTTAGGAGCCTAGTTCGGTTAAAGACTCTTACAATAGGTTCTGCTAGGAACCGATCCTGCTAGGGATCACCCAGTTAAGGGATGGCTAAATACCTGGTTAAAGGTTAGAACCTGTTAAAGGTTACCTCGCAAGAGGATTTGAAGAACTCATTGAATTGAGTCACCCTATTAAAGGATTTACAGAAAAGCCTATTAAAGCTACCCGATTAAGGGATTTTCCAACTGCTGAAATGGTTAGAAATGAACAGGTAATACATTGATCTAATAACATCACACAATGCTAAGGAAGATCCTCTTTAGCTCCTTTGCTTCTATAATCACACTCTGCAGGTATCAACACACTTCTTTGGTCTAGCAAGAATAAAATATCTTTTCACTTGGATACACACATAACATTTGCCAACAAATTCAAAATGAAAAACATCATCGACCTTATAGGAAATAAACAGGTTGATAGCATAAACCCTAAACATTTAGGTTTTACAATTCAATCGGTTTGATCCTGATTGTTAATCATACTACATTGAATATAATAGTCTTGAATAGATCTCAAGATGTTCTCCAATGTTCATTCTTTGCCACTCCAGGAGGTTGATAACCCATCACGTGTTCTCCACCATTTACAGAGACTTCGTGCATTCTCGAGGTAGATAAGATCAATCTCCATGAAAGATCCTCAAGGAAATCCTTCACGTGCACAAGGCTGACATGGCAACACTATCTGATCTTCATTACACTGCTAACTCATCACAAGATGTCATCAGTTGAATCACATAGGCTTTGAATGCATCAACCGGAAACCCTGAAGTTGAGACTACCAACCGATAGTCATGCCAAATGAAACCCTAATACAAAACTTCCCATATACCAGTTTTCATTCCAACATACCGCTTCACTTTTTCACATATACCGATTCACAATATCATACTGGTTCTCTTTCCATTTTGCTTACTTCAAAGTACTGGTTCATACTTCAGCATATTGACATCAATGACAACATACAACATCATCATGTCATCAAGCTCTGCACATATGCCAATAGAGGCTTCCCATTAGAGGATGCACAATGAGATATCAGATAGATCGTACACCATCTTCTTTTAGGAGAGAGCAGATATACTGCATTAGGCAAGCCATGCTCAATGAAACTAGAGGACAAATCATGATTCAATGGTTACTACATCTTGCCGACGCCATTCCACTTCTGAGGAGACTCATGATAGCCATAATGGGGCTAGTTGTATGCCCTAATGCATGAGGTAGCCACATGCATGGGGGTCTCACTTATGCTATCCAATATATGGAGGAGCGACATATAGTGTTCTCCTGGGGACAGAGCATGTTGGCTCATCTCTACCATGACTTAGGAGATTATGTCTACGGTGAGGGATGTAGTTTGATGACATGCACCCTTCTTTGAGTTTGGATGTTCAAGCAAATCATATGCATTAGGCCAGAAAGAGTACTAGTTGATATTGGCTCAGATGAACCTAGAGTATATGCATACCTGCTCACCAAAATATGGCATAATGGTGATATATTGCATTGGAGTATTCTTATTGATAGATTGAGATGAGATGTTATCACATGGAGGTCATACCGGGACATGACCATATGTCCAGGCAAGGGTAGTTAGCTATGGCTTATGCAGAGGAACCACTTCCTCGAGGGATGTCACAACCATATCATACTCCCATTCTATTTCAATCGGGCTAGGCAACAATTTGGGCCAGAGCAGGGTGTTCCAATAGATGTGCCAGTTTTTATATGCTACTCTCGAGTGACTATGAGACCGAGAGCAATTCCTATGCCTTGTAGTGATGAGATTGAGATGAAAGATTCAGATGATTATGATCAAGATTTTGTGATCCCCTTTAATGATGATGTGGGAGCTCACTGCAGGTACATCACATGGTGGGATGAGACTTACCTCAGAGCCATTTTTCCTTTAGACAATCCGAGGGGTAATCATGGGCTATGGAGGTGATCAACTAGCTCTACTAGTGAGGATCACGAGACATCTGAGGACCCAAGTGATGGAGAAACAATGAATCACAAGGATGAGAGAGGAGAGGAGGAAGGAGAATAAAATGATAGAGATGAGAATGATGAGGAGAGAAATTAGGGTGGGGAGGATCCAGAGGAAGGGGAAGAGGGAGAGCAGGAGGAGGAAGGAGAGGAGGAAGAGGAAGAGGTTCCCCATCACTCTGGAGATGACACCATAGCCCTAGATCCACCAGTAGTGCCAACTAAAGGAGAGGGAGCCGATCTTAGGAGACCCATTTTGAGCTTACACTAGTCATCTCCTACAGTATCACTTACTAGAGTATAAAGACACTTTGAGCATGGAGAGGGCAGTGAATCTAGATTAGAGATGGCTAGGGCACATGATCCACATTGGCAAGCAAGGGAGTGAAGTAAAGGTATTTTATTTCATTCAGTTTGTTTGGAATTTTTATTATGATGTATATGTGAATTAATTTTTATTTCCTCTTCTATAGTCAGAGTACAGGAGTGGCAATCCCTTATCCAATAGACCCTATCTGACATCGTCACTGCTTCATGCATACCTCAGTCTTTGTAGATCATGTATATACCTCATAGGAGTGCCAAATGACATGAGGATCTATTCGACTCAGTTCAAATAGCTACAGATCAGGCGAGAAGAGGTGGAGTGGCTACAACATGAGCTAGCAGAGTCCTAGGCAGAGTCGACCATGTATCGAGGCATAGTCATGGATCAAGATTGAGGGATATCTTCTAGGAGTCACCCACAGTTCTCATCCCATTATACACCCATGGGATGACCACGATAGGGACCTAAGAGCTCAGGTAGCCACCAACCATAGATAGTGTTGATATAGCAGACACCACATTTTATATCTAGTGGTTGATGATGTTGTAACTTTAAAACTTTTGATGATATATATAGGATGATCTTAGCCTCAAATGTGTTCTTTTAATTTGCAAAAACAATGAATATATATATATATATATATATATATATATTTCTTTGATTAAAAGTAACAAATTTGGAAATGTACATGAATGTCTAATCTAATTCTCATGTGATTGATTTCTCAATATCTCATGATTAAATTGATACATGTGTGATCTAATTAAATAACTAAGTATTTAATCAAATATAACATTGATGGTATAAACAAATGTTTTTAAATTAAAGACTACACAACTAATGTGATCTGATTAAGGGTTTAATTAAACACAACATGATGTATCCTAACTCCAAACACATGAAATAAAATCACATGATATACTAGCACATGAAAAATGTAAATTCCTAAAAATTTACATTATGAATTGAAGACAACCAATAATTTAAAACATGCTTGTCAAGAATGAGGCAATATATATTAAAAGTTAAATATTTTATACTACATTCTTTAATGAAGACATGCTACCATATCATATAATTTTGAAGAAGAAAAGAAAAGAAAAGAAAAGAAAAGGAAGGAGAAGGTTAGGCATGTATCTATGAAGATGCATAGAATTTATGGGCTCCTTAAGAAGTGTACCTTCTAGACATGCTATATTGCAAGCACCTAACCCGTAGACCTCAATGATGATATATGGTCCAAGCCAATTCAGGCTAAACTTACCTCTTTCTTCAGGTAAGGTATTCATGTTATGTTGATTCTCATAGAGCACAAGGTCACCCATTGAGAAAGAATGCTGAATAACCTTATCATTGTAACTTCTCTGCAAGGATTTATAATACACTTGAATATTCTCAAGAGCGTTTATGCACCATTCATCAAGCATTTCAAGTTGTTGAAGGCATTGTTCTCAATTAAAATCATCGTCAACTATACCCTTAAGATAAATCCTTAGTGAGGGGATCTCTAACTCTAGGGGCATAATAGTGTCAGCACCATAAACAAGATTGTAGGGAGTAGCACCCATAGCTATGCGCACACTTGTTTGATAAGCCCAAAGGGGATACATCAACTGGGTGTGCCAATCCTTACCATGTTTGTTTATAGTCTTATGAAGGATTTGTTCAAGGATCTTGTTAGAGGAATCAACTTGGCCATTAGATTGAGGATAATAGGATGTGGAAAAGTGATCTTTGTTCTTGAATGAAGTCCCATTGTCAAAGACCAAAGTGGAAGGAATTCTAAATCGAGCAATAATGTTATCTAAGATGCATTGAAAAATTACTTCAACGGTGGTGGATCGAAGAGGAATTGATTCTACCAACTTCATAATATCCTTGGGATGAAGGAGGAGAAATATTTCCAATAAGATCCAAACCCCACATTGAAAAGGGCCAAGAAGACACTTGTGACTTAAGCTCTTATGTAGGAGCATGAATCAAATTGTTGTGTTTTTGACATTGATGACACTTCTTAACAAACACAAAGGAATATTTCTCCATGGTTTGCCAATAATATCCCATTTGAACAAACTTTTGAACTAAAGTTTTACCCCCAAAATGCCCCCCACAAGAACCTGAATGCGCCTCCTCAAGAACAATCGAGATCTCTAATTTGTTGAGACAATGAAGAAACAAACCATTATAACCTCTCCTATAAAGGATGTTAGAAAGGATAATGTATCTTACAGATAACTTACAAATCCTAGCCCTATCATTTTTACTTGTGGAATTAGGAAATGTACCATGTGTCAATTATCTTAAGATATGCAAGTATTATTCACTAGAATATATGGTATAGCAATAAGCCACATCACTATGATTGTCAGTAATAGCTGAAGAAGATATGTTATAAATGAAAAATTTAAGGTCTACCATAGGGTCCTCTAAGGATACAATGGAAGCAACACATGCCATTGCATCGACATGTCGATTATATTTTTGAGGGACATGCTCCATGGTATAGGAATCAAATTTTTGTAACAAGGATAAGGCCAAATCTCGATATTGTGCTAATTTTTCTTGTTTAGCCTGATAAACTCTCATGATTTGTCTAATGATAAATTGAGAGTCACCATAGATATGTATATGCTTAACATTCAAGGCTAAATCTCCTCTAAGACCAACTATAAGGGCTTAATACTCGGTAATGTTATTGGTACAGAGGAAGTTGAGGTGGTAAGATAAGGGAACAATTTTTTTATAAGGAGGGAATTCAACAACACCTACCCCCAAGCCTGTACGACACCTAGAGCCATCAAAATATAACTCCCAAGTTTCATTAGTCTCAATAGGAAGAAAGAAATTCATCAGGAAAGGATTCTTAATTAGGCAACGTGAGAGGTGAAGGAGCATTAGCTAAGTGATCAGTCAATGCTTGTTCTTTAATTTTTTTTTGAGAAATGAATTTAAGGTCAAGCTCAGTCAATATTATAACCCACTTCACTAGACATACTGAAATGTATGTCTTAGAGAAAATATGCTTTAAAGGATCAAATTTAATGATAACATGAACCTCAACATTCAAAAGGTAATGCCCTAGGTTTTTGGTTGCAAAACCAAGAGTAATACATTGCCTTTCTATTGCAGTGTATTGAACTTCATAATCGAGCAAAGTGTGGCTTATGTAATAAACCATATGTTCTTTACCATCACTACTATGTTGTGCCAATAAAGTTGCAAGAGCATGAGAAGAAGAAATTATATATAGAGGAAATGGTTTAGAGGGATCAATAGGTTGCAAGATAGGAGGTTTGGTTAAATAGGTCTTTAAATCCTCAAAGTCTTGGTGACAATCCTCATTCCATTGAAATATGGTGTTCTTCTTGAACAATTGAGTGAAAGGGAAGGTCTGATCTATAAGTTGTAACACAGAACTATGAATAGCTTGTATCTTTCCTTGTAAGCTTCTCAATTGGGAAATATTTTTCGGAGGTGGCATGTTAACTATAGGATATATCTTTTTCATATCCACCTCAATACCACGATTCGAGACTATGAACCCTAATAGCTTTTCACTGTCCACACCAAAACACATTATTGAGGGTTCAAGTGTATGTTGTATTTATGAATTCTTTCAAAGACTTGACAAAGGATATTAACATGGTCTAGACAGAGTATGGATTTAGCTAAGATATCATGAATGTAGTCCTCTAAGATTTTGTGCATGTAATCATGAAAGATAAGGGTCATAGCACGTTGGTAGGGAGTGCTTGCATTTTTCAATCCAAAAGGCACCATGACCCAATAAAAATTTCCCCAAGGGATGGTGAAATCAATTTTAAATTGATCTTGAGGATTAATGAAGATTTGATTATATCCCGAGAAACCATCCATAAAGGACAACAAGGCATGTCCAATAGTATAATCTACTATCATGTCAATGTTGGGAAGTGGAAAATCATCCTTTAAAGAAGCCTTATTGAGATGTTGAAAATTGGTACACATCCCAATCTTGTTACCAAGTTTAGCCATAATGACAATATTCAAAATCCAAGGAGAGTAATCAATAGGGTGAATGAATCCTACATCCAATAGTCTCTCAATTTCAGATTTGACAAGCAAATATATTTTAGGATTCATTTTTATAATCTTCTACTTCACAGGTTTATCATATATAATTAGGTCAATCTTATGAGTGATAATATTAGGATTAATTCCAAGCATGTTATAGTATATCCAAGAAAATATTTTAGGGAATTCATGTAGTAAGTCAGGAATATTCATTTTGTTCTTCATCAATTAAGCACTTTACTATCTTTATAATTTTATCTTCATTGCAAGGATTCATCTTTATGTCTAGGGTGTCACTTATAAGGAGATTACTTTGTTGAGGAATATCCTTTAGTTGAGGGAACTCCTTAATCATCGCATCATTATCTTTGATGAGTTTGGCATCTTCCCAAAAGTATGCTTCTGCATTCAAACAATAGGGAAATCCATAGTTATGATGATAATGAGGAAGATTATCATAAGCACCTAGGAACTTAGCTAAGTAATCATCAGTAGAAAAGATATCCAAAGCAAAGACACTAGAGTCAGAACTAATGTACTTTGGATGCTTTAATGAAAGGGGTTCAGAGGAGAAGGAAATGACATTAACACTAGTAGATGGTCTCTTGGAGGATTTGGTGGTTTAAGGGGATCGTATCCAAGTCCAAAAGATGTCTCATGATAGTTACTTTATATAGGAACTTTGATCCCTTATTCTTGAGCATCACAACCATTTCCATTATATCTTCTCTTAGCTAAGATATGGAAACCAAGACCATACAGGTTAGCCATTTCAGTAAGGGAAGGAGGATTTTCATGACTTTGAATGTCAAAATCAGTTGGAGTAGAAATAGGTGGAGGTTTAGAATTGGAAGCAGCCACAAAGTTGTTACTTAATGGTTTAGGCAAAGTGGGTTGCTTTTTAGGTTACTCTTTCTCTTTATTCTTTTTGACTTTGGGTTCTCTTAGAGGGATTCTATATTCTCCTGCAAAGGTAGGGTTAAAGTCCAAGGACCCACAATCATCTTCCAAGAGAAACTTCTTGGGGGAAAAGACATCTTCAGGAGGAGATTCAGATTGAGAAGAATCCTTTTTAGGAACTTCAGGATCACTTGGAGGAATAGGGGTATTAGAAGAAAAAGTTGTGCTAGAAGGAGAAGAAATGCTGGAAGGGACTTCAGAAGTAGTTGGAGAGGAACTAGTAGAGGAAGACTTAGAAGCAGATATTTGTAAACAAGCTTAGAGATTGGTATCAGCGAGCAAGGTATACATCTTGTTGTTATAAATAAAATTGACTTTCCTATGCAAAGTAGAAGGAACAACTTGCATGTTATGAATCCAAGGTCTACCTAACAACAAATTGCAGGTCAAATTATTAGGCATGACATGAATAGGTTTGGATAGAGTAATCGGTCCTACCTTAACAAAAAAAGTTATAATACCTAATGAAGACCTAGCCACATTATCAAAGCCATAGATAATAAGGGAATCATGTTTGATGAGAGAAGTGTCCACATTGATCTTATGCAACAAGTTAACACTACAAACATTAAGGCTAGAGCCATTATTCACAAGGGTTCACCTTATGACATTTCTATTGATAAGAACAATAATTATGAGAGGAACATATCGATATTGGACTTGACGAGGAGGTAACTCATCTTGGGTGAACACAATTTGAGCTTTAGGTGTTGTCATGGAGTCAATCAAGGAAACCATATTATTAGATGTCATGGCTGGTGGGACATTCAAAGTTTTTAAGGTATCTTGTAACACTCCATGATATATTGATGAGGTTTGAATCAAATCCCAAAGGGATATCTTGGTAGGAGTGGCCTTGAGTTGTTCAATAAGATCATACTCCTTACCAAGAGCTTGGGAAATGCGAGGTGCTTGAAGAGGAATGGGTTGAGGATTAAGAAGTGAAGTTGGGATAACTAGAGGGGGATTAGGTTTCCTATTATTTCTTATGTTATAGGTGTGGGCAACTAAATGATAACTGTCTCTAGTTATTTGTTTAGCACATTCATAAGGACTCTTAGTGGGATATTCTCCTTGCACAATGATAATGGGTTTATCAGGAGTACAAAAAGAATAATTACCATAACCACCTTGAACCATAAAGAGAGGTTAGTTTAAAGATTGTGATGTTGGAGAAGGGTAAGCACCTTGAACCACAAAATGAGGTTTTATATGTTCATTCAATCATATTAATAAATATTTTAGATGTTTTATCTTTGTTTGAAGAGGTTGGAAAAGACATAAAATCATCAAGAGAATCATCCAACATATCATGATCATATCTATTAAATTGTTTATCTTTAGATTCAAAAGGAGATAGGTCCTCATAAAGGGGATTTTAATAAACCATCATGTTACTATATTTAGAGGACGAGTTGATAGGAATAAATTCATGAGAAGAACCATTCAAATTATCTTTCTCATCACTACGAACTAGCAGAGTAACAAGGTTGATTAGCTTTTGACAAAATATTGGTTTAGAAGGTTTAGGGTATAGAAAATCATCAAGAGAATCATATAATTATTCCTTACTAAACTCATAATCATCATAAAAAAATGCATTATCAAATTAGTGAAAGTCTTTTAAGTAAAGATCCAAATTTTTTGAAATGAAGAGCAATACATACAATGAATGAAAACTCTCTTTGTTTTTGGAATTTTTTCAATACCTTTTAGTGAAAATAAATATGCAATAACTACATCTAACTAGGAAATGTCAATTTAAATAAGGTTACATTCACCAAAATGTGAAGCACAAAAATAGAATTGAGTGACTAAGACCTAATCCCACTCTCATGTACACACACTGGAATACGAAAGAGCCTAGGGAGATATCTCACTTTGACTACTTCTTATAGGGAAGAGAGAGTCAAGGAATATCTCTTAGGGTTTCTATTCCCTTTTATAAATGATTAGTAGATATGCAAAATATGATGCAATAATAACCTAAGTTAGAAGATGAGAAACAAAGTACACTTAAATTGAAAATGCAGATTCTGTGCACATTGAAACTGAGATACAAAAAGGACTGGAAAAGAGGCTCAGAGGTGCACCTAATGCTAAAAAAATAAATAAGAATTGGTAGGTCCAGGGAATTGGGTTCCTTGGTCCTTATGTTGATAGAAGGCTGGATTTCTGAATCTGAGGTCCTGAGGGTCTGAGATGCAGATCTGGCACAAAAAACATCAAAACCCTAGGGACTAGGGTGCCATGCCCTAGTCCTATCCCAAGGTGCCACACCCTTGTCTCTATTCTCTGAGATCATATTCTGGCACTAAGACTGTATTGGTGTCTTCTGTCAGTCTCAAAATTTGTGCATCCACCAGATTACTGTACCTGCACCTGCAACTTGAAAAAGGGTGTCTATGTGGCTATATAGGGTTCTACCTTAGTCAAACCCCTTGTTTTGGTGATTTCCACCTTCACAAATAGTTGATAATGTACTGAAAATGTATGTGGAAGAATATTGTGTGTATGCAAGATCCTACATGAGAGAAATAAAGAATCTAGAGTTCTACCCTATGCTTTGGAGAGCAAACCCTAAATGCTTGTAAATGTAAATGCAAATGCTTCAAATCACAAATGAATTAGAGATCTAAATTATGAATGTAAATCTAAAAATGAAGCTCATACAAATACATGAAAACAACATGAAACCATACCAAACCCTAAGGGAGAGGTACACACCAATCATCAGTCGGTGATCTCCTATTATTCTTCAATGTCTTCAAAGCTCCTAATGGATGTTGAAAATTCTTGATGTAGACTTGGTGAATGCTTGATTTTCTATTGTAGACTTCATAAAACTTGCACTTTCACTTCATAAGAGGATCCCTTAATCACTAGATCTTAGATCCTTCAAATGAGGAAAGAAAGGCTTTATGTATGAGACCCTAACTTTGTTTTGAGTCAAAGGCTGACCTATAAATAATATTTTCTGCCAATCTCTTGGATTTGACTATTAAAATACTACTCCTAAAATTCAAGGAGAAAAAGTTGAGACCAAGTAGGTACCAACTTGGTCCGAACACATGGTCCGGCCAACTTTTTACCAAATTATTGGGGAAGCAAGATATTGTGATTTTAGAGAAAATTCCAAGAGTATATGGGAATTTGCTTTGTCTAGCTATGCGAAATTGGGCCTTGGAGGTCGAAATAAGACATAATTAGGGTACTTAATGAAATGACTAATTGGGAGAATAAAATAAAAAGGGGCACACTTACGATAAAGGGTCCAATTTTATGATGTGTAGAGGGATGAAAGAAGACTATATTTAATTAAATTAATTAATTAAATGACTAAATGGAATTTTAAATCCAATATGCAAACACACTAAGGCGGGTGATAACCTAAGAGTGGAATTGTACCACCCAATTAAGGGTGTACAATCTATGATGCTACAAGATGCTATAATAGACAAGCAGGAAAGGTTTCACATGCAACCATTCATTCTTTCATAGTTGTATAGGCACATTCTTTTCCATCTGCATGTGTATTAATTATGCCATTGAATTCCAATTCTTTATGTGGCACCACCACGTTAGCACATGATTGCCATCATGAATGTCTTTTCTATCACATCAATTACATCTCAAACCTTCACTTGACATGCATATCTTCTATGCTATGATTCACCATCTCATCACATTTAATTCAAATTATTGACAAGATTACAACATGAATGAACTACATCACATTTTGTTTATGACATTATTGGTAGTATTATCGATTTGTAATTCATATGTTTTTCTATTAACATGTCATTAATATATTATTAATTATTCCTTTCCTTTTGACCATATCCTACCTCCCTCAATTTAATTTAGGGATAAATTAATCTTTTAAGTTTTGGGGGATGAATATAATCATCATCATTATGTTCTTTTTGTTAAAGGTATTGTTGTCATTATGGTTCATATATGGGTAGTTGATATGAATAGTAATGTGTGTGTCAACTATCAAAACTTAGAATTATTTTGCAATGTATGGTAATAAATAGCAAGTTTAAAACCTTGGCTAAAATACAAACACTAGTATTGACATCACAATCATACATAGCTCACCCACATAATGTAGAAGGGAAACAATTATTGATAATTGTTGAGGAAACCTAGTTTGGTAAATGTTGTCACAGAAGTAAGTGAATTTGAGCTACATATTGGGTAAATTTGAGTGAAAATGAAAACCTTTGAGCAACAACAAGAAGGAATTATAGATCAAATTTTAGTAAAAGAAGTAGGTCAAGGGGAAGTAAAAGAAGAAGATAGAATAGGTAGTGACCCCATTAGAAGAGAGCCTTCAAACCACACTTTGTTGCTCACAAACATAGATTTTTGTTCATTATTTGAAAGAGAAGGGTGGTTGCACTATTGTTTACAGTTGACGTAATATGATGATAAAATGACAGAGGAATTTGTGATAACCTTCAAGAATAATGAAGTAATTGTTAAAGGGCTAAGGGTGGACCTATCTAAGGCTACCATTTAAGAAGCTACTAGCCTTTTGAGAATAGGAGAAAAGTTCCCAACATCACCTGATGAAATGTTGGCAAGGGAAAAATATTCCTATCCTAATAAGACCTTTGAATCAACCTCTCAATGAACTCAATCCACATCTCTTACTCCACTCTAGGAGACAACAAAAAATGCAAGTTATCAGGTATTTCACCTATGATGGTAGGAATTCCATGTTTTGTATTGTTCCTTTCAAGTTGTTGAGTCATATTCATCATAATTTGACCAAAGAATGATTTTATAACTTCTATAATTTTTGGAATAGGAATTTTATCAATGACTGCTACTCTGTTAGGATCAATACTAACTCCCTCAGAAGAAGAAGTATGTCCTACTAACTTAGCCTCAATTACAAAAAAAAAATATTTATTTGGGTTTAAAGAAATCCCATACTCAAGTGCCTTGGTGAATACCTTTTCCAAATATGGACTATGATATTCAACATTATTTGAAAACACATTAAGGTTATCCTGATAAACCACCATTATTATGTCAATTAGATCAACAAATGTGACATCCATGGCTCTTTAAAATGTTATCCCAGCATTAGTTAATCCAAATGGCATCCTCACATACACATAAGTGCCCCAAGGAGTTGTAAATATTGTCTTGTGTTTCTCTGACTCCTTGAGCTTCACTTGGTTATACTCTGAGAAACTGTACATCATGGAAAAAAATTCACAACCTATTACCTTTTCCAACATAGCCTCCATATTTGGTAATGGATAGGTATCCTTCAATGAAGAGATATTCAAGTTTCTAAAGTCAACACATAACCTTATATCCCCATTTTTATTTCTTATTGGTACTAAATTAGAGACCCACAAAGAATACCTAATACCCTTAATAATACCACCATCTCTAAGTTTCATCAATTCTTCCTACATCTTTGGTGCCAACATGGGATTTTTAGGTCTCTATTTTTGTCTTAGAAAAGACTTTACATCCAGCTTCAGTGGAATCTCATGTTGAAAAATATCTTCCCTATAAGCTTTTAAGTCATCATAAGACCAAGAAAAAACATGTTTATATTTCCTCAATAGTGCAATGAACATAGTTCTAATTTTAGGATTGATCTTCTTACCGATATATACCATCTTGGGAGATGCTCCAATTCCTAAAGTAACCTCTAAATCCTCCTTATTCATAGGTGTTGGGCTTATAGTTTGTTGTTATCTGATAATAAGGAAACAAATCCAAGTGAACCTATCATAGAAGTATACATCATAAGTTTTGGATTTCATACGTGGGAATATGTCTACTAAAAATGTAATGTCAAGTTTCTAGTGATGAATAGTAAATATATTGTCATAGGATCACCCTCCTTGGTTTCTAGAGACAAAAGTGCAAGAGGTTTAGACCTTAGGTTTTAATCTTGTTCATTGACCACTAGTCTAGATGTACTTATATACCTAAAAAATGAGGGTTAGCCAATAAACAACATAGAAAAGCAAGTATACCAATGAAACATAACAAATTAAAAATCTAAATGACAAATCAAGATAAATCACTAATCTCCTAAGATTGTTCCATTGTTCTCTATCTCCAAGGATCCTTCAAATCAAGGTGGATCTCAGCTTGGATGAGCACTTGATCTAGGATGACTACTCAAATAATGAGGGATATACGATCAAAGATATAAATGCAAAGAAACTAACATCTTATCACGATATTGATATGAAACTAGTTAATGATATGGTGCAAGATGATGATATTGATATGAAGCTAAATTAGCATGAAAATTATATTAAGATGATATTAAGATAGCATGGAAATGAGACTAAAATGATATATTACTAACATGATATGAAAACATGATAAATCTATTCTATGATGCTACTAAAATGATATAATTACTATTATCAAAGAGAGGCCAAAATTCTTGATGAAATAAGACTATAAATTAGATGCATGAAGACTTGGATTTATGAATAATGAAGGAAATGGAGCCTATTTATAGAAGGAATGGGGAAATGAATGGTTAATATTGAGTAATATTAACAAGGGTTAAGATTGAATGATCTTAAATCCTTGTGATATTTTCAACCCAATCCTAGGCTAGCAAGTGTCACCATGAGGAGGTTTGAGAGGAGATGTAAGATGCATTAAATGCCTGAGAAGACTTGGTGTTTACATTAGGAGGTAAGGTTAGGGTTGAGTTATTGGATAATCCTTTTATCCAAAGGATAAACTCTTGTGCAAGGGTTAATGGGATAATTATGGTCAAAGCAATGAATGCTTGAAGAGACCCATATGTTAGATAAGGGTTAAGTTAGAGAGAAAGTCTCTAACCAAGGGTTGAGGTTGAGTTAACCATTAATGGTTAGTGAAGACTTTGGAGGTTAACATGTTGGAGACACAAAGCCTTTAATGGTTTATGAAGACTTTGAAGGTTTGAGAAGTGACTTGTTTTTACTTAGGAATGTGACAATGTTTAGGATAGGATTATATTTAATTAAGTGGGATTTAGGAGGTTCTAGAAGAATGATTAGGATGAAAGTGGATCTTGTAGGAGGATGCAGGTGGGGGGTTTATAAATAAATGTTGATTTATTTATATGAAAGAAAGGATTTTAATGAAATATAAATTTAATTAAATGTAGAAAGAGGAATTAATCAAATAAATAGGATTTATTCAATTAATAGAAGAAAGGTTAATTAATCAAATATTAAATTTGATTGATAGCTGAATAGAAGAAATGATATATTAATTAATAATTAATAGTTGGATAAATGATAATTAAACAAATAAAATTTGTTTAATTAAGTGGACAGAAATAGGTGTCTACATTTTTCCCCTCTTTGAAGTGACGCGTGACCACATGTTGATTCAAAGAAAAATCGCTTGATATGTTGCCAAATTCTTTTATTTTGATGTCATTGCCAAATTTTTTGATATTCTGCCCTAGATATTGATTTGGATGTCGATAGGATAATTATGCCCCCTTGGGAGATGAATTAAGAAAAATTGGATGATCAAGTCAATTTTGTTGATTTTTGAGGATTCTTTGATTTGTGAGGAATTTTTGAAATTTTCAATTTTTTTGGAGTTTTAAATTTTTTTGATTTTTTAGATTTAAATTTTTTTGAAATTGATCTATCAATAAAAAATATTTAAATTTGGTGAAAAATATGGTGTACGCGTACATGCCTCACATGTCCATCTAGGCAACATAGCCAAGGTGACATCACCATTGACCATATAAGCTCCTAGGGCTTTCTTTCCACCTCATTTGTGCACTTGTAATTTGGAGATTGGAGCTTTGGAGAAGAGAAGAGGAGAAGGAGCAAAAATGGTGCCACCTCATCACTACCATCGATTCGAGCATGTTTGTCAATTTGAGAGGCCAACAGTGTATGGACCTCTGGTAAGTGAGATTTCGAACCTCTCTTGTGTGATTTATGAGCATGTTTGATAGATTTTTCAAAAAAAAAAACATTTTTTTTGTGTGTTTTTGATGTCCTAGTTTTTTTTAGTTTTGTTTTAGTGCACATGTCTTTTTTCGAAGCACATTTGATTTTTTTTGGTGCATATGAAAAATATCACAACACATACAATGTTGAAATTAGAGCATTTGATTGATAACATAGCACATTCGATGTCTGAAATAGTGCATATGATGTTTGAAATAACACATATGATTAGTTTGCTAACACATATGATGAATTTTATAGCGCGTACAATGAATATTGTAGTGCATACGATTTAGTGCATACAAAAACTATTTTAGCACATAGGGAATAGTGTTGAATTTTTGATATTTTGTGACTTTTTTGAAGTTAGCAAATTTAATAGTGAGAATGTAGATGATGTTTGATACTTAGTTCGATGATCATTTTTGCCATGATTTCATCCGACTTCTAGAGAATGTTGACCTGTGATATTGATAGGACTTGGTTTTGTGTCGGTTTGTGTTTGGATAGATAGAGGTTATGATCGAAACTCTAGATTGATAGCATGACTTGCATAACTAATAGGAGAGGTTCGCTTGACAATGTATGATAGACACTCCAAGTGCTTGATAGGTTTAATGACTAGGTCACTAATAGGATAGGCTGAGATGAACCTTCCCATGTTGATTTTAAGATCGAAACTCTAGAATGATGGTGTGACTTTCGTCACTAATATGGGTAAACTTTATTTTGATATGGGAAAACTTGATTTTGATATGGAACAATTTGATTTCGATATGGGACAACTTGATTTTGATATTGTGATTGCATCACTAATATGGGATAACTGATTTGATAAGGTGACTTTGTCACTGATATGGGATAACTGATTTGATAGGATAGGCTAAGATTAACCTACCTAGATTTGATAGCATGACTTGTGTCATGGATAGGAGAGGTATGTTTGATTATTAATAGGATAGGCTAAGATGAACCCACCTAATTGATAAGAGTTTATGATCAAAACTCCCGAATGATAGTGTGGTTGACATCATTGATAGGGGATTAATGAGATTTATTAAGATCTCACACTAAGATGATATAAGATTGTTTGATTGACTCATGTTGATTGAACCATTTGATAGATAGAACTGATATGGTGTTGTTATTGTGATGTAGGCTGCATTGGGTGTGCTGATGATTTAGGAGCGATAAATGAAGACTTTGGCTATGCAAGGAGCATTGAATAATAAGGAAAAAGTGGTTATTGATGCATGTGGTTTGTCACACATCCTGTTCATGCCTTCCTACCAGAAGAACATGGCCTTGCTGATTATGTTAACTGAGAGATGGCATAGTGAGCATAACACCTTCCACTTCCAGACTTGAGAGATTATAGGTTGATGCAGATCCCTTCTCACACCTAGGGAGTGGTACAAAAGGTTTTTTTTAGACCCTTCAAAAGATAGCAAGGATCCTACAAAAAGGACTCCACACCTTAAAGGTTTGAACTACTCTCAACTCCTCAAGACTAGCACCTACTCAAGATGAGTAAACGGCTTCAACACCTTCAATACACCTCTTCATGACTCTTTCTCTTGGGGGCCTTGGATTTGGTCAATTCATGACACCTAGGAACTATTCCAAACATTTTTTTAGGCTTTGGAATCAATTCCCTATACTTCCTTTGGAAACCTACCCCCCTTGGCTAGTAGCCCTCTTTGACGGGTATTTTGCCCTTAACTCCAAAATATTAAACTCAACCTAGAAAACTATTTACCATTCCAAATACCCTTTATGAAGTTACACTTATCCCCAAAAGGGATTGGCAAGATCTGCAATCTAATGGTCTGAACCCTTTAGAAGCCAAGAGGCCCAATTAAGGCTAATAGGCCTCAATTACAAAGCAAATCCAATTTATAGGATTTAAACCACAAAAAAAACTTCATGAGAATGTGGGGGATCACTAATAAATTCTAATTCCAGGGTTGCATGCCTGGAATCCACCGCGATAAGATATTAGGGTGATTGTCCTAATTTTTTCCAAGGTAGTCACATGGAGATGCCTACCTAGGTTCACTTTATGCTCTTCATAGCAAATCCTCCCCTACAAAAAAACATGGAAATATTAAAATAAATTTGCCAATATTTCATTCCACCAAAGGAAAGAACTTCTAGATGAATGAGATGCAAGATATGGCCATTATTAGGAGAAACCCTAGCCAAACCCTGGCTTTCCGGATTACAGTCAGTAAAACAAAGGGTTCTCAATGCTCACAGAGGATAAAGAATTCAAAAAAATTCCAAAAAAAAGGTAACTAAATCCTCTATCTACTCCATGAACAAATTTGTTAGAACCAATCCATACAATGACGTACAACAACAACAAGATAAGAATTTTAGGGAAAAACTCAGTTTTCTGTCTTATTATGCTTCCAAAATTCAATCACCAACAAATATAACCTTGGGAATCATGTCCACAAGGTATCTAGGCATTCTCCAAATGGTTTCCAACTGAATTTGAAGAGTTTGGAGACGTTGAGAGGCTTACATCAATCGAATTTCTAAATGTTGCACTTTTGCTTACAAAAGTTGCATTTTCAAAAGTTGCATTTTTTGACAAAAGTTGTCAACCAAAACAAGTTTGGGATCCACACAACTTAGATCAACCAAAAATCACCTACACACCCTAAAATCCTTCAAAACATCAAAACAAACATCATTCTACCCCTATTTACCAAATTGTCCAAATTCACTTATCAGGATGCCTAATTTAGGACATTGGTTTACAAGGTGGGGTCCTCATTAAAAACATGAAAATGCATAAACAAAGGACATTCAAAATGATCCTTATCCTCATCCTTTGATCCATGAATGGGTTGTTGAAGAGGTGCCCCTGCATTGTAGATACACCAGAGGATGTGTACAAGATTTTGTGGATCTTGATTACTAGAGAGTTGGTGTAGTATGATGTAGAGGAGAAGGGTGGTACCATGACATTATGAGAGTTGTTTGCTGACCCTCACCTCAGTGGATATTCAGTTGCATGGCAGGACATGGTGGATTAGTATTCCTCGCTTCCTTCAGTGTTAGTAGGTTTGATTGGTAGCTTCCTTTGTCTGGACAAGAGGTCACATGGATTCTCAGTGGTATGCGGATGGATATTGTGACATATGGTGCGACAGAGGACTCCATATGCATGGGGGGTCTATGTGTTGGCCCACCTATACCATGAGTTGCACCAAGTAGTATATGATGAGGCAGTGAGCTTAGAATTTGGGGGTAGACTTTTGCAGATCTGGGCCTGGGAGCACATAGGAATGACTCATCTAGTGGTAGAGAGGTCATGACCAACAAGGTTACCATATTTATTTATGTATCGATAGGTAGCTTCCCAGCCCATGCTCAGGAAGTTGGAGTACTAGAGGCAAATCTTGGATGATATGGAGACCATATGTGGATTGTGAGGCCTAGGCAGAGGATATGATGGAGATTCCCATTTTGTTTCATAGAAGGTGTTTGATAGGGGGGACCCCCTATGTGGTTGAGAGATTTATTTTTACTCATGTGTACTAGTAGTTTGGTCATACCCAGGGGATGCCTCAGGGTTCGGCCATATTGTTGTAAATTTAGAGGAATTGATTGTGTTTCATTGATATTTGTTATTGATGGAAACTCTAGTTGCTTTGGTTGTTTACCGGTATCCTTCTAGTCCATGTAAGATGTTTGGTTTCTGGTTGGATTGGTTCATGATGGTCCGTCATGATCCGGTATGCTCTGGTATGTTTGGGTTATGGATTCGGCTTATTCATGCTACTCAGATTCATGTTCAGTCAATTGGTTTTGATCTAGTGATCGAATGCTATCTTGTATGCTAGCAAACTTGGTTTGTTGTTCCAATGAGGTTTTCACCAGTAGAGCTTTGTTGAAGATCTTTGATGATATGCATAAGTGGTGTTGGTGTGGCTTCTACTAGAGATTCAGGATGCTGATGGTGATCATGTTCGAGACTTGGTTGATTAGGATCATTGCTTTAACATGTGTGGACCCAAATTGGGTCCAAGTATTATCTAGGTTATGGACCGGTATCTATAACATGTTGGAGGATGCTCTTGATGCGTTACCCGTGGGATTTAAGGATTGATTTACATTGTTTTTGGCCTAAGCCGACTTGGTTGATCATTTGAATATGGGTTTAAGTTATGAATTTATTGTATTATCTTTTAGGTGGCCGACCTAATTATTTAGGTCCCAGATTGGTATAAATATATGTAAGATCTCATTGTAGATCATATGTGAGGATGAAAAGGATGCATAGGAGCGAATAATGTAATATTAATTAAGCAGAGGTTTTGGTCGATCATTGGAGATCAAATTGGGTTTGTGGAAGAGGTTTTAGGCCTCTAGTATTGAGCTTAACTAGAACTATACTCAGGCATAGGAGATGGTATAATCGTAGTTCAATCTTCATTCTGGATTGTTGTCTGATGCTTTATGTATTCAGTGAGACTCCTTTTATGATGAGTAGTGTGCTCTAGGTTGTTGGCCTTCATGCATGTGCAGTCCCCTTGTTGTAATATTTATTCATCTGATCAGTGGATAGATATTGTGGGTCTCCAATCCCATAATGGTTTTTCCTCTTTCAGGTTTTCCCCGTATAAATATATGGTGTTCATCTTTGTGGTTACATCATTTCTTACTATGATATGATTTTATTTTTATCAATTTTTGAGTTGTTGCATTAATAAGGTTAAATTTCTCCATTCCGGTAGAACATTGATTCATCCCCCCCTCTCAATGTTCTTGGTTTCCAACACATATATGCCCGAGTGCACAAGGAGAGAGTAGATTAGGGTCTGAACCTAGATTTTAATACATCATGGGAAGAGTTTGATGCACTTCCATGAGTATGGTGGGAGATGCACTTAGGAGTGTTGGATGTAGGGATGAATTCACAGTATGCTTAGTATTTTGCAGAACATCCATTTCCTTGATTGACAAGGCCAAGAGATCCAGTACCACTATTGGAGGAGGTTGATGATGATGATGATGATGAGGGAGGCCCAAGAGGACAGAGGGGTGGTAGACGACGTTGGGGAGAGGTAGGATTATATTCAGGGTGAGGGGTCAGATTGGATGAGGTAGAGATGGTTGTGGGGATGACATAGGTGATGAAGGTCGAGGATGTAGAGTAATGGGGAGAGGGGGAGGTTGGAGAGCGTTGTTAGGATGAGGGCCATTGTATATAGGAGATGAGGAGGAGGAGGGGTCATCAGAGGGGACAAAGTTAGAGGAGCTGGGAGAGGAGGTGATGGGGGGATGGGGAGATTTGAGGAGGAGGAGGATACACATGCCACCACTCTCAATCCCAATATAGGTTAGTGCAGCACAAGTATAGGTAGGTGAGGATCCAAAACCATCTTAGAGGCTATTGGTATATATTATAGTGATTTCCCACTAGCAGTAGGCATAAATAGTCACCTTATAGTCCATGGTGCAAGGTTTACAGGGATAGTTAGCACAGGCCTGAGCATAGATTGCCCAGCTAAAGGGCATGTCACTTAGTTGACAACTGAGCATGATGCAGAGAGAGAGCGATGAGGTCACACAAAGAAGATCATGCAGATGATCCAGTAGACTGTTGCACAGGGCCTGACTCTAGATACTATGAGGGATCTTATGCATCAGTCCTGTTGTCATTGATGTCAACATGTGTCAATCATGTATGTGTGTGGGGTAGATTAATTTGGAAATGAGTAACATTGATGCCATTTATGTCAATCAAGAAGGTCAACTTGCAAGTTGCAGATGAAGTAGAAGAGATCATAGAGATTAGGTTGTTGAAGAAGATAGTGTTGGTGTAGCCCCCACGATGCCATATGAAGTGTTTATGAATTTCATGTTTGATGTCTTGATGCTGGGGTTGTGAAAACAACAAATCATGTGTATCGACATAGACTCCATTATGTTATACCGATCAAGTATTGTGCAGTTTATGTCATATCAGGATAGTTATCCTGACCAAGGGACCGAGGATGTGCATCAGAATAGTTCTACATATGCGGACTAGTGTTTTTGTGTTATGCTGATAGAGAACTAATGTGATATCATTGTATCAGAATAGTTATGTTGACCAGGAGACCAAGTAGGTGTATCAGAGTAGCTTTTTAAAGAAGAATGACTACTTACCACTATGTCGATAGTATAGGCTATTCTGATAGAGGAAAATGTAGAGAAGACCCTTTTATTAAGGTCATCGGAATAACAGATGTTGATATGTTGAAGGACGGTGCAGTTGTAATTTTGGAGTAGCTATATCGATGAATATTCATGTTCGGTCATCGGAATAGGTTTGTTTTGGTGGGTTAGTGTCCAAGTGCTAAGCCAATAGTGTTGGTTGTTCTGATGGAGGTTCTCATCGGAGTAACCTATGTCGATGTAGTTTATCACTATGGAGTATGCAGTTTGAAATACCTATGCCAATAAAGGTGAGTTGATAGTGTGGCATCAAAATAACTTATTCTATCATTCTAGCACATTTTCCCTATGCCGATAGTTATGACTATTCTGATGAGTAATTGATGCTGACAAAAGAAACCAAAGGCATCAAATGATTGTCAGGATAGGTTTTGAAGGTAGAGTAAGTGCAAAATGCTAACCTGATAGTTAAAACTATATTGATGGAGCTTTGAGAAACTAATATCAGGATAACTATGGCGATGAACATGAGGAAAGAGAGATCCAGTTGACAGAGAAAGATCAGGATAAGTGTTCAATTCTAAACTCGATAAGTGCAATATGTTTGGATAACACGAAGGTTAGTCACAACATGAAGTTCGACTGGTCTGGGTAGCTCGATAGTCCACAGGGATGTTGATTAGAACTGATAGAGTGACTTGGATGATGATAGTGAGCACATGTGGCTTCCAAAGGTCATAGAGCAAATTAGATTTGTATAAGTCAGTGATGGTGGACTTCAGTATGGAAGTTGGTTGACCCAGTCAATGCAGAGATTGACAAAGGACAAAGAATGAATTAATGGCACATCAGTAATAGTTGATTAATGGGCTCAAGGTGATCAATAGAGGTTGGATCGGATCTATTAGGCAGATTGAGATTACTAAGTTTAGTAATATTTGTAATGGGTGACCTAAAGACAACTAAAATACATTTAATATGAGCAGATAGCCTAAGATCATCAAGATGGAGAATGAAACCATGCAAATACAGAGCTGACCGAATGAAGAGGCATTTTTATGAGATTTGACAATGGTGGTTGAGGTAGCTAAGATGGGAGAACTATGTGGATAGGTAGTAGAGCAGATAGGGACAAAAGATCTTATGAGCAAATACAGAGATGACTGTGCTAAGAATGGATAGTTGTGAGGCAGTTGAGTTGGTAGAGGTGTGTGAACAAGTGGTAGATGTAGTTGATGGTGTGGTGCATGAAACCATGACAATACAAACTATGACCTAACCATTTTTAGGTTAAATCTTGCAAATCCACTATCCTGAGTAAAAAGTAAATGAAGAATATAGATTGGTAGGAGTCTTGTGTATATAAGAATTTAGATTGCCCATTGGACTGAGAGGATGAACGATCTGCATGTTGCATAGGAACTTGTACAGATTGTGGGGTATGATAATGAAAAAAATATTGTAGTATGTTTTGAATAGATCAGCAAGAAGAGATGGATGAAGGTGAGAACAGACAGTGATGTTGTTTTATCAAGGAGGTTCTCGCTAAGAACTCAAGTAGCAGAAGCACGTAGAGAGCAGGATAAAATCGATGAAGTGATTGTTGCTGAAGTTGGAGAGAAAAGTGATTAGAGAAGGTGTGGTAGCATCTGAGCTGATAGGTGTGTAGTTGTAAAGGTACCACAAAGAGATAAAGAGAAACAAACAGAGATAAAGGCAGGATAATACAAAGAGTTATCTGCAGAGACAAAAGAAGACACAAAATAGAAGGTTGTTTGTAGACACATGAAGAAGACAGGGATTTGAGAGAAACATAAACCAGAGACCAGAGAGTAGAAACAAGAGGCAGAAAACAAAGTAGGTCATGTACATTTTGAGAGACAGAGAAGGAGAAGTGATCTGAGAAGAAGACAAAGAGAAGAGAGTAGAGAGCAGAGAACAACAGTAGAGAGAAGGAAGAGAAAGAATAGAACAGTAAGGTGTTGCAAAACCACCTTTTCAACAAGGCATATAATTTGTATTTGAAATCTATACTCATTTTAATTATTTGAGTGGGTTCTCAGAGTTGGGGGTTGGTGCCCTAAATTTTTTAGGGGTTGGTGTCCTAAAGCTAGGGGTTGGTGTGTCTTTGGGTTAGTTCCCATAAACTTCAAGGGTTGGTGCTCCTTTGGGTTGGTGCCTATAAAAGTTGTAACAGTTGGTATAGGTTAGGTCATAGTTGAAACACATGAACACTAGATCAAAATAATTTCTAAGACTCCCCCTTAGACAAAGAATTTTAAAACTTGTAATTACACTCTTCTATTGTACATTTTTCACCTTTACTCTCCCCCTTTGATGACTATGGAAAAGATGGGGTGCTGCCCAAAAATTACATACAAAGATACCTATCAGAGACTTTACAAGTACTTGAAGATGTTAGAAAAAATGGTCTTCAAAAATCTTAGGTGAGTGTCCCACCCACTCTTCAAGCTTTCCAAAACTGTAATGAATGCACTAAATATAGTTGCATAAATTTGTACTTCCTTCAGATGAAATGAAATAGGTTAGGCCATTCCCTTCATACAGTCTACCTTATTGCTCAACATGGTGTCCAACCGAGGGGTAATCAGGTTCCAAAGTTCCACAACTCTCCTAAAAATTATGTCCTTATCCATATTAAGGCTCGAGATCTAATCATTGAGAGCCAATATCTTCCCATCAACATTGTTGGTTAGAGATACATTAGGATCAAAAGACTAAGAAATACCAACAAGTTTTCCATAGAAAACACTTATTTTCTTGTCTATATCTATAGTGAACTTGGGAAAAATTAGACAAGATTTATATAATTTGCCACCTTCTGCCAATACATCTAAAATAATCTGCAAACCTTTATTCAATCTAACTCTATCATCTTCAATCATTTTCTAGAATTTCTGCATTCTTACATCCTTAAATATATCCAAAACTCATTTAGTAGTAGTCTTCTCTAAATAATCAAAACTGGTATTTACACTACTAATCAATTGTAACAATTTACTGGAGGGGCTAGCATTAGGACCTAACTCTACACCCAAAGCCACCTTCTACAAAATATCAACCGACATCAGAATAAGATTTTTATCTTTGGACTCAGCTATGACCAGATCCTGATTAGCTTGAGCTTGAACAACTCTTGTGAGCATCAAATTCTCTACAAGTGACATTTGTCCAATATTTAAAGGACCATCTAGATTTATAGAGCTTTGAGGTGGGGTCCTTGTGATTGTAGGAGTGTCAATTATCAGATCAACAACTCCTTTACCCTTGTCTACCTCAACATCCTTTATCTTTGCTTTCTCAAGTTCTATTTTCTCTGCTCCATCCCCTTTATCTTGTGTATCGGTGTTGCCACTTGGTGTAGTGTCATCCTTTTGAATCTCAGGGACTGCAGGACTGTCTACCACTAGAGGATTATCATTGGTCTTAGCATCAAGAGTTGTGTTGCCTTGGTCTTCCAGATGTCCCTCGATCTGATTTTCATCCTTTTGATCACCAGAAATACCTTTTACTACCGGTTGTGAAGACTTAAATGCATCCTTAAAAGATCATTTTGTATGATTTTCCTCCAGATATCTTCAGTCTCCTTTCTCACCTCTTCCACCCAGCCTATCATCAACTTGTTCACCCTCTTTTTACTCTTGAATTATTTCTAGTTAGCTTCCTCAATTAGCCTTTTGGCCTCATCATGGGATACATAGGTGCAAACATTTATCAATTCTCCTTCCTTCATTTCTTTGTCAATTTTACTATCTGTAAGCCTCCTTGCATCAATAATGTTGTACAGATCCTTAGGGATGCTCTGCTCCAGCTCAATCAAAATTTTACTAAAGTTGTGCAAGTATAAAACAATAGCTTCTTCAACCTTTCTCTGATTTTCCTCATCTAGATGTTCATAATAAGATACTAGATTCTTCAAGTTTCCATCGATAATTATTTCATCAATTAATTGGTCTATTGACAATGGAGGAACAATTGTATATTTACCTTACAAATGACCAGATTCAAGGTCTTTTCCAAGTTGAGTACTAACTTGTCTTCCTCTCTTGGGTCTTTTGGTAGGGGTAGGTTCAGATTTAGTTTTCTTGCTTTGCTGGGCTCCACCGGACTATGGCTTCCTCACCACCCTTACAAGTTCACCTTTCTTCTTAGACTTGCCTTCTTCCTCTGCTAAGTCAATCTCAGAGGCCATCGAAGATACAACAACATAAGTCCACTTAGGTTTCTCCTTTTGCTTCAAAACTCCCTTTTTGGATGGGATTTGTCTTGTAGATGGTGCTCCCAAAGTAGGGGCAGGCTTAGTCTCCTTTGGTTGAGCTTTAGAGGGAATAGGGTCGGCCTTAGGCTTTTTGGTTTCCTCTTTTCCCTCCATTTGAGCATGTTTCTCTCTAGCCTGCTTCACCTCCTCCTAGTTGAATCCCATCTGAATAGCCACTTCCTCAGCCATCTTGGATACTTTCATCTTGCTAGCAAGGGTTGTGATTTATCTGTGCAACTCAAGGTCCTTTTCCTTGAATTTACCAAACCTTACTTCCTTCTCATCAACTGGCTGACTCAACAGATGTTGAGCATAAACATCTAGGGTAGCAGCATCAACTTCGTAGCCCATAGGAATAATCCACATAGTCCTTGGCACAACTGCTTCCATTAAGCATTGGTCCTTATCAACCTACTAGAAACCTATAGGTAGCCACCCAACATTCATCTGGTAAATCACCGGTAGGCATGGGCACTGGTAGACACTTCACTGGCAGCGACAACAATGTATACTGACACCCCAGCCAATAGGATTTTGTTTATTATATTTAAAAGTAAATATCTTTTATAAAGTTGACATGGCATATTATAATAAGACTCATATATGTATGAGATCTTGTAAATCATTTTGACATAGGATAGACACATGGATAATGTAGAAGTAATGAGTGAATATTAAGGCAGATTTTGTATAAGGGTTTATGGTTATAGTAAGATCTTAAATCAGTACTGAACCTGGCATAGCAAATGCTGAATTATAGCAATACATTATATTGGATTCTCATAATCCATTTTGTAAGTCAGTGAGACTTCCTTTTGTAATTGAGCAGTGAGCTCTAGGCAGTTGGCCCTCCTGCATGTGCAGGCCCCTCTTGTAAGTAATATCCATTCATTGGCTAGTGAGTGAATATTGTGGGTCACAAATCCCACCAAGGTTTTTCCCACACCGGGTTTCCTCGTTAAACATCTTGTCTTATGATGTGCTTTCTATGTTGTCTTTACTATTCTTATTTATTACATTAATTATTGTTTACCGGTACACTATTTTGGAATGCAAAATACTTAATAAGGTTAAATATTTTGTAAACCAGTTAGATACTGATTCACCCCACCTCTCAGTATCTTTGGGACTATCATTAATCCTAACAATTGGTATCAGACCCTGGTCCTCTATTTTCAAAAGTCTAACAACTTGAGGAAGATTCTGACACTGATACAAATGGAGAACTTAAGAAAGCAATTATAAGGAGCTCTTGTGGACTATGATGCCGAGAAGTTGAAAAATATCAAACTTGAAGATGTTCTAAGGACTACATAGGAATTCATTCAAGGACTTCAGGAGAATCTCACTATTGCTAGAAATAAGAGAAAAGAACTTCATGAGAAGATGCAGAGTGATGATGATGAAAATGAAACTCTTAATGAGCTTGTAAACAAGATGAGGCAAGAAAACATGACTTTGAGGAATGAAATGCAAGACATGACTATGAGATTTTTTAAAGACATTGAATACATAAAGAAGAATGAAGATGACTTGACTAGAAGACTCAATGATGTTGGAAATGAAAATCTAAGACTCGGTCATGAAAATGATATGTTGAAGACAGATTTGATTCACATGGAACATGATAAAACTGAACTTATGAGACAAAAGGGAATTCTGGAAAATGAATTGGCTATTGCAAATCAACATAAAGAGAAATTCAAGAAAAGTTTAGAAGAACTTGATGGTATGCTGAAAAGTCAGAAACCTAATGGAGACACTAATGGACTTGGATTTGAAGTTGGTAAAAGTTTTGGTACAACAAACAATCATGATCACAGTAAACCGGTAAGACAACCTAATGCTTACAAATTTAATGGGAAATGCTTTAATTGTAACAAGTATGGTCATAGAGAAAATCAGTGTAGATCTAGAAACAATCAGAACATTAATGCACCCACCGGTCAATGTTCCAAATGCAACAAAATTGGTCACAATTCGGGAAACTGTAGAATGAATGTAAGATGTTATGTTTGTGGAAGATTTGGGCACTTATCTAATCAATGCAAAACACAAACTGGCATAGGATATGGAAAGGCTATTCTAAAGAATAATGTGACTTGTTATGCTTCTAACAATATTGGACATATTGCAAAATTTTGTAGAAGCAAGACTTCACTGGCAAACAATAAAGGACCCAGTTTGAAAGGCAAAGAGAAGGTTGATGAGGTTAAGAAATATTTTTCAAGACAATGGATTAGAAAGATAGATCATAATGTTGATGATACTATTCCTTCACCAGTAGAATAGAGTATTACTCCACCAACAGGAGACTCTTCATCCAACTGAAAAGGTAACCCTTGGAGGTATTGCAACAAGTTGAAAATCATGCAAGTTTACACTTGGTTCATTGTAAGATGGACTTCTTCTCTACTGGCAGATGTGTTAAGTTTCACTTAACTGGCAAGCATTTATTGCAGTTGTTGGAGGAAAAGACATTATAAATCTCTAATTTTCTCTCTTTTTCAATTCACCGAGCATTCAAAATTTTAGAGAGCGCGAAATCCAAGCGAAGGCATCCAAAGTGAAGAAGTGAAGAAATCTCTTTCAAGCACTCAAACCATTATCAGGCATATTAAGGTATTTATCAATGGCTTCCTCCTCTACTCCAGAATTTATTGCAAACCCTATTGTTGTAGAATTTGTGAAGCGTCCTAGGCCCGTTTTTAAAATCATTACCAAGATAGCTAAACAAGATGATTCCATAGGTGCTTTTTCAAAAATTCCAAAAGGTGTTGCTTATGCTGAAGACCCTAGAATCTATCTTCATTGCCATATTGAGGAATTAGGTTCTAAGGAAATATTGAAAATGTTTAGAACTGTTATCTTTGATGAAAATGGAAATGTAATACCCAAACACAAGGTAATTGAAACTTTAGGTTTTGTGGAAATTTTGGACATCCCTGATTTTCCTGAGGTAGTAAGGATTGTCCTTAGTAGAGTTCATGGAGAATTCTTTTGTCTAGATTCTATTTGCAAAATCACCCGAGAAGCAATTAGGGCAGTGACAGGTTTACCCTCCACTGGTAGAAGGCTAGATAAGACTAAGAAGGTTCCTAATAATATTGTCATGACATTAACAGGAGCAACATATGATAGCAGATCCTTGAGAGTGAATGATGTTAAAGATGAGAATGTCAGATTTATAAGCATGATCCTAGGTTATAAGACCACACATGCAAACCGACTTAACTTAGTATCCAGTCTTTGCATTAAAAGTTCTTATGATATGGTCAACAATGATGCAAAAAATAGATGCATGTGATTGGTTAAAGGATGAGTTGATAGACAACTTGAAAAAGATCAAAGGTGATAAGAAAGGAACTTTTCGCTTTGATAATCTTCTTGTATGTCTCATGTTGTAATTCACAAAAGAGGTTCCTGGTATTGGTAAGAAAGACTTTGGTTATGATATACTGGTAGGCAAACAACTGTTAGAAATCTTCACCGGTATGGGCACTGACAAAGAAAACAATATAACAAAGTACTTCAAAACCTTCAAAGAAAGAATGAAAACAAGAGAGAGACTGCCACAAAGTATTGTAGACAAATATGAAAAAGAAATATGTTTTGTAATTAAAAAGGATGAAGTATGGATGGAGGCAGTTCTTCCTAGAACTGTATAGGTAACAAAAAAGGGGTATGAGGCAGATGTAAACATTATTAAAACTTATACCAAAGACCTATTAGAAGCACCTAGAGAAGCAAAAGAAAAGGTTTTTGAAAATGCACAAACAATTGAAAGTGATGTACAAACATTGAAACAGAGAAAGAGAAGAGAAAAGTACATAAGAAGTGCATCTGAACAAGTTAAGGAAATAAAAGAAAATGTCATGAACATAACTAGAATAAAGGAAAGTGACTTAGAAGGATTACAACTGGAGGCACACATCTCACCGGTTGGTACATCATCTGAGAGTGAAATAACTGTTGAGTTTAAAAGAGTTGATATGAAGAGAAAACCTTCATCGGTACCCTCTCCTCCTCCCAAGAAAATAAGAACACCAAGGTAGAAACAACAAGCAGTGAGACCACCGGCAAAGAAGTTGACACCAAAGAAGAAAAAGAAAACAATAGGTTATACCACCATTGGACAACTTACTGAGTGAGATAACTGATGACGGTAACTTAGCTAATGTTAGCAAACTATACAATACATTCACTAATGAAGAAAAGGAAAGTATTGAGAATAGCATAATACTACATCTTGATATATACAAGAAAGTATTAATAGAAGTTGTAGATGATTTGCTAAGTGAATTGTACAGGAGGTTAGATGCAAAAAGGATTGTAGTTATGGAGCTACACAAGAAACTTAAGATTGAAAAATTACTAGCTATACATCCAGTCAAATCTGTAGAAGAAATTGATGAATTAATTAGTGAAGCTAATAGATCATTTTTTGCAAGTGGACACCATCATGTAAGCCTAATGGCTAGTAGAGTCAATGAAATTACAGAGGAAACAACAGACAAGTGGGATATCTTCTTTGTAGAGAAAGAAAAATAGGAAGAGCTGAATAAACCAAAGAAAAATTTAAAAGTTTATCAAAAGGATAGAGACAAGGGAAAAGGTAAAGTAGGTGGATTACCCAACATTAAAGTAACTGACAACCTACCACCACCTTTGGTTACTCCATTGGTACAGACTAATAGCATACCGATTACTGAGAATGTAGATACACCACATGAGGATACCAACCCTGAGTCAGAAATTTTATACACTATGAATATTGACACTCAGGAAGTAAACATTGTAGTTGATAAGGAGAACACAAAGGAAAATAAAAATGATATTGCTACTAAGAAACCCACAAATAATATTGAGGTTGGAACATAGACAGATAATATTGGGGTTGAGAAACAAGAAGAGCAAGCTGAGCATTCAGTGGAATGGTTACTGATAATATTGACACAAGCACTAAGAAACATGCAGAGACAGTAACAGAGATACCAACAATGGATAACATAGAAAAACAAACTGAGAAACCAGCAGAGTCATAGGTACACATTGAGGTAGTGAAACCGGAAATCATAGAGAGACCAAAACCATTGCTAGTAGAAATGCATGTCAATTTAGGAAAATTGGTTACCCCCACTAGAAGCAAAAAAAAATGTAAAGGTAGTTGGCCAGACATCTGGTACTTCACTAACATAATTTACACCTACTAATGTGACTGAAGTACTTTTGGAATCAATAAAGAAAATAACAGATTGTAATGCATTGGCCTTTAAGGCGATTGATGACACAATACCCATTCTTAAGATGATTGCACCCAAATGCAATTTAGAGCATGTAAAGGATTATTTAAGTCAGTTAGACACATTGTCTAAATATATTACTGGTAATATACTGACAGTTGATCAAATAAATGAGGAAACATTCAAGGAGAAAATGGAAAAGGAAAAAGGAAAATTCTTTGAGGAAACAATAAACAAGTGCATGGAACACATCAATACACTTTTACTAGCACTAAATGCAACAATTTTGGAGTATAAGGAATTGTATAGAGATACTTGCAAGACAAATCTTTTAATAGTGGACATTGATAAGGAAATAAGCAAAGTTCAAAAGGAAATAAATGATATAGCTGATAATATCATTGGTTCATTTGAACCTATATCAATTATTGAACAAGAAATTGTTGGATTTAAGGAAAAATTGGAGAAGTTAGAGAAAGAGTAAGAAAGGATCAAGGCAAAAGCTAGAGAGCTTAAGCACAAACTAAGTCCTAAGTTAGACAACCTTATCTCTTTGAGGAAAGAAATCTCTAAGGCATTAATTCAAGGTCAAAGGTCATTGGAGGAACATATGTATCATCTCATTGGTACAATCTAGAGAACCAAGGCAACTATGAAGGACAACAACAAATTTATACAAAGCTTAAACTTTGTATTAGCAGACATATTCCAGATTGTAACCAACCGGTTACAAAGTTCAAGTTGAAATTTTGCACTCATTTGACATTTTTTGACAACCTTTGTCATTGATGTCAAAGGGGGAGTAGTGGACAGAGAAAAATGGTTATTCAAAGGAGATCATCTGATCAGGGGGAGTACACATTTTTGGTAACTTTTTGGACTTCATTTTTGGAAATAGATTTTTGGATTTTTCTCATGAGTGTTGCCATCAATGCCAAAGGGGAAGATTGTTGGCATTCTACACTAGTGAGAAATGATGGTGTTGTCATTGATAGCAACCTATCGACAACCTATAGAAAGCCACCTGACATTCATCTGGTAAGTCACTGGTAGGCACCAACACTAGCATAGACTTCACCGACAACCACAACAATGTATACTGACACCCCAGCTGACAGGATTTTGTTTATTGTATTTGATTGTAAATATCTTTTGTAAAGCCGACATGACATATTGTAATAAGACTCATATATGTATGAGATCTTGTAAATCATTTTGACATAGGATGGACACATGGATAATGTACAAGTAATGAGCGAATATTAAGGCATATTTTGTATAAGGGTTTATGGTTATAGTATGAGCTTAAACCGGTACTGAACCTAGCATAGCAGATGCTGAATTGTAGCAGTACATTATATTGGATTCTCATAATCCATTTTGTAAGTCAGTGAGACTTCCTTTTGTAATTGAGTAGTGAGCTCTAGGCAGTTGGCCTTCCTGCATGTGCAGGCCCCTCTTGTAAGTAATATCCATTCATTGGCCAATGAGTGAATATTGTGGGTCACAAATCCCACCGATGTTTTTCCCACACTGAATTTCTTGCTAAATAATCTTGTGAGGCTTATCCAACCACATAAAATCATCATGAATTCTATTGAGTATGAACCAGATCCATTCTTTCTCATTAAAAGTCAGAAAATGCACGAATTGAGAAAAAACCTTGGCCTCCAAGTGCTAATATTCCAGCTTGAGATTTCCCAATCTATTCACCAGATGATTGTTATACAGGTTTAACATGTCTCCACTCCCAAGTTCATCCATATCATAGTGAATATATGCCTTTATTTCCTTATTATAAAGAACTTCGTAGGATATAGAGAAAAATGCTTCTTCGGGATCATCCTTGACTTATTTGAAAGGATGTTTCTTAAAAAAAACTTGAACTCTATCTTTAATCTCCACAACCAATGGGGTAGCAATTCCAGAAGCTGAAGCCATTTTAAACCTAGGGTTTATGGAAACTGACAGCTTGAAACAAATAAATACCTTAATTCACAACCAGGCATTGGAATTCACTTTAGGATTGCTGCAATTGTTGATTAGATCACCAAATCACTTTTCTCTTCTACTCTGCACTCTTCTCTTGATCACATTGTGATGAATGAAGCTTTGAAATGCCCTTTTAACCTTTGAAAACCTAATTCTGCATTGTAATAAATGCTGCAACCAGTTACCTTGATTTTCATGGAGTTGCTTACCGGAGAATCAAATCTTCACTAAAACTTCTAGATAACATATGCATATACTATTTAAGCCTTCTGCAACCTTCTAGAGTTGATAGCAAATCACTAAAGGAGGGGTTATTAGAATCTGCATGAAACATTCCCAAGCCCTAGTTACCGGATGAAGATCTTGCACCGGATTCGGGTGCAGATCCATTGTCTGCTTTGGATTCATCTTTTCTTACCCACATTTTCTCATGCTTGTCTCTGATCTCCTCTACCTTTTCTTTCCCCTTCTCATCTGATTTGTTCTTATCTCTCAAAACACTATTCTTACTTCTGTAATATTTTGCAATGTGACTGGTTTTATTGCATGCACGACAAACAACATTCTGCATAGGTCTGAAGTTCATCTGATTTGGTCTCATCCTGCACTGGTTAGTGATGTGTCCAAACATTCGAAAAGAATAGCATCCCTTATTTTGGAAGTTATTCATTACTCCTCTACACATAGTTGAATTGTGACTAAAATTATTGCATATGAAACATTGATCGATAAAGGTAAGACCGTTGTTTATATTGTTCATTCCATTATTCATCCTAATTCTGCATTGAATTTCCATATGACCAAATTTATTGCAAGGAAAGCATCTACCATTGAATTTATGAACATTATGTCATCTTATTGGAGGATTCTTTCTCTTCTTCTGATTAGGTTTTGTATTGCTTTGTCCAGATTCAGAGGATTCACCTTTGTCAAATCTAAGACCTCGCATGTCCTTTCCATGTCTCTGACTTTCTATAATCTCATCAAGCCTTATTCATCTGGCTTTGAATTTGTCTTTGTACTCATTTACAGTAGCAAGTTCATCTCTTAAGGAAATAATTTGTCTTTCAGGTTCTTGACCATTATTCCTTCACTATGTCAACTCCAAATTCAACTGATCATTCTCATAAGTCAGCCTAAATAATTCATATGCTCTTTGCCTTAATGATTGTGTCAAACTCTCTTCTTTCTTCTTCCGGTCCTCAATCTCCTTAGTCAGTCTCATCACAATGGATTGCATCCCATTATTGAATGCAATATTCTCTCTCTCAAGCTTGTCAACTTCATCAACTTTACCCTGATTTTCCATGATTTGATCTTCTTTCTCCTTCAACTTGTCCACCAATTCATTCCTCTTCTCTCTTGAAGTGTTCACTTGATTCTTCAAGTCATTAATGTTATTAGCAACATTCAGGTTTCTTTTCGAGGAACTGATCTCATTTCTTGTTGCATCAAGATCCTTAATTGCCACACTAAGCTGTCTCTGAAAACCGAAATCCATTGATTCAATCTCTTAGACCTTCCTAAGGCAGTTAAGCTTCCTCAGAGGAACTAGTCTCTGATACCAATTGTTGGAATTAGGGATCACTAAGAGGGGGGTGAATCAGTGATCTACCAATTAGATTTTTTTTTATTTAACTTTAAAATACCAGAAGCATAAACATGAAACTAAAATGCAGGAACATAAGGAAAACAACCACAAAATCATAAAATCAGAATTTTTATGTGGAAACCCAAATGGGAAAAACCATGGTGGGATTTGAACCCATAATATTATTCCACTGTGGCTAGTAGCAAAACAATATTACAATATGGGGAATGCATAGGCATTCAGGCACATTTTTTAGAGCTCACTGCTCAAATACAATAAGGGCTACAACCCCGGAAGGTTCACTTCCTTAAAAATTAATTACAATGATGTATTACAGTAAATGAACTCTAAAATAGCATCTGCAATGCCAAGTGATGAGTTTCGGTTAAGTGCCAAATATACTGACTGTATCACCTCTATTGTTCTGCTCTATTATTTGTCTCAGTCAGCTATCAGATCAAGAATGTGCACGTGAAACTATGCCAAAATGGATTCTCGATCACCACTCACTCACATACAATCATACCATCCATAAAAAATATATCCCACACTGGTCTTGTATATCCACAATCACAAAATAGATCATTTATCAAGTCGGCTTGCTAATGTAACATGTAGTCATATGTCGACTTGACCAAATCACCAAAGATAAATGTGGATCATGAAAACATTGATAAAATGATGTTTTTATGTTGGCTCAATCATTCCATACATGATTCAATATACCACAATCATCGGAAACCTTCCAAACCAACACTGCTTTGTTCAACCTGAAATACCGTTTAACTGGCTACTGGTTAACATCCTCTTTCGGATATCAAGATCTATGATTACTGGATAGGAATCTTAAGAAGAGTTTCTATCAATGACAACCCTAAACCAATAATCAACCATCAGAAGTCACCAGATGAGTGTCAATTGGCAAGAGGTTCATAGTAATAGCAAAGATTTTTTGCAAGGATATACTATGAATTGTAGTGAAACTGTATATGATTTTTCAAGGTTAATGAGAAGTAAAGATTTAGATTGTCTTGATTTTTATGCATGCATTGTATGAGTCATTATGTTAATGACATATTGATTTATCTTCTCTAATGGAGAATGCGTAGTTTTGATAATGGGTCTCTTTTAATGAAAGAGTTAAATTTTGTTTCATGGTTACTGCAATGTGTTTACAGTTGAAAGTAATTTTAAGAATAGTTTTCACTTTGTTTGAGAAAAATGACATGTAAGGCATTAAATGTTGGTTTCGGGATTGTTACATGGGTATGCATTTTTATTTTTTATAATTTCCCTACAACTTGACTTAATTCCTAATTGAATGAACACTAGTCTTACTTTCTCAATTGTTCTAGGATCATTCAGAATCATAATATCTTTTACTTTTATATTGTAGGAGTAGTTTAGTCACATGTCATGGGTACTACAAGTATACGTGCCTAGGTTTTACAAAACTTAGAAAGTAGGAGGTCATTGTCTTTAGCTAGGACCTCGTTCGTTGGCCACTGACTTGAAGGTATGTTGATTAAGTTTGGAAAATTTATAGGAATCTTTTAGATAATGAGTTGGAACACCCAACAGATTGGAAAATATATTGGGGAATCAACTAGCGTAAGCATACATCATGATCCAATAACTCAAAATCTGACAATTCCTATACATTGGCGGTGACTCTGAAAAGAAGAAAGTTCATTTTGAACTTGGAAGGCACACATGAGTAGTGAAAAGGTTCAAAAAACTACTACATGAAGGGGTGAGAGAATTTTGAACTAGATATCTTCAAGGAAAGTGCAATACCAGGGTAAAGAAGTAGAACAAGCAAAATATGGTGATCACTAGTCAAGTCGAGGTGCTATGAACAAGAGGTGGATAGTAAAAAATAAAGGTACCTCTAAATGTTTGTTTGCCTCAGATTTTGTAAATAGTAGTTCTGAAATTCCATTAGATAGCTTAGAGGGTAGATTACATTTGCAACACTATTAGTAAGGGAAAAGGATTTCTAAAAATTATTTTAGTGACTCTTACACACCTGTACACAAGGTTGACAATACCAATAGTGAAGACTCATCGCCTAGGGAAAACCCTTGTTTTCATTGAAATTTTCCAATGGCCAGTAGAAACCCCTCTGACTCGTTATATGTAGACCTTATCCAAGCAAAAATGGCCCAAGATAAATTGTATGCAGACATTGAAAGTGTTAGGATTCAAAGAAAATGTGACGCTAGGTGTGCTGAGAAGTTGGCGAATGCCTAAACTAGATCTAATCTTGAGATAATTATGACTACCCCATTGTCAATGTGTCATCCTGGTCCCCAAGTCATATGCCCAACTTAGTTTACTGATGCTAATATATGTTCCACATCTAGTACTGTGTCTTGAGAGCTCACAGAATAGGAATTGCAACAAGAGTTGGAGTAGATTAGAGCTCAAAAAACTAGACTACGACTCATAAGAGAAAGGGAAATGATGGCACAAGAAATATTAGATTTAACTTCACAGTCCACCATGTCTCTTCCTCTTTTTTTCCACTCAGTGATCTATATCATCAAGTACCAAAAATCATAACCCTATAGCATCATCTATTTTAGTTCCCTCTTCATCAAATATTGTTAATGTGCCCATCTCTACTATTGCAAATACTTATACACAAGTTCCTATAGTGAGTGTTGTTTTACTGCAAACCACAAGTAATATCCAACTAAGTTCCCAAGTAAATATGTCATGTGCTATAATGAGTACTATACCCATGTCACATGCCATATATTTATATAAATTTGAATATACCCCTTGTAAGTGGTCAACATGCTGCTACCATCCAAGTAGGAACTAGCCAACAACAAAATATGCAATATCAACCGTATAATGTGCAAAATCCTCTTAATAGACCTGGGTATGGGTAATTTTTTCTCCCACCACAATATTCACCAACAAACCCTATGGTAGGGATTAATCCCTATCAATAGAACTTGGAATGTTTTCAACACCGACAAAAAGAAACAAACTAGTATCAGTAGTACAACCAAGGACCTCAACATCATTTCAACCAAGGAAATATAAACCCCTTTAATATTCAAGGTAACTTACAACAACAACATCAAGTTCCCAACTCACCACTGGATCCTTTTTCTAGAAGACCCATGAAATTAGACAGATACAAACATATTGATTTCATTGGGGTCTAGGGTTATCCAAGTGCAATTAGTAATGAGTTGAGGAATGCATTACCTAAGTTCTCTAGGAGAAATGTAGTTATTGGTGAGGAGCACATTAGGGCATTTCAAAATATCATGAATAATTTTGAAGTAGAGCATGAAGATGTATTCATGAAATTCTTCATCCAATCACTCGTTAATGATGTCCGAGAATGGTATATAAATCTTCCAGACATTTCAATAAGATCTTTTAATTATTTCAAGAGAATGTTCAAATATAAATATAGTGACCATTCTGATCCTAAGTTCACCTTGCATGAACTAACTAATATAAAAAAGGGGAAAAATGAGGAGGTCGCATGCTTCAACAATATGTTTATCAAATTATACAATAAGATGCCACCTCTATTGTAGCCAACTGATCCTATGTGTTTGGTCTTCTACTATGATGCATTTGACTCTAAAGTTGGCTATGAGTTGAGATCTAGGATTCCTCCAAACTTGAGTGAGACTTTTAAGGCTATCCTCACCATAGAGAATAATAGAAAAGCCTCTAACAAGGCAACACGAAGGGATAATGTTAGGATACTATAAAATCCAAAGGGACATCATGATAAGAAACATAGAGAAGAGGACAAGATTGACAAATTCATGAGTGCTATAAAATATTTGAATTACAAGATTACTAGGAATGAGAAAGGCTTATCCTGTGATCGACCTAGTTATCAAAGACATGGTAGGACAAGACTACATGATATTCCTTACAACACAAGTTGGAAGGATGGAAAACCTCAGGCCAATAATCAAAACCTTCAAACAACAAGGAAACCCCTAATCTATTAAAGAAAGTGGCTGCAAATATGTTGGAAGAAAATGCACGGTATATTGTATGCAACCTGCCACATGTTCAAGCCCAATGTGTCATCGCAAAAGATATGGAGGAATCAGATGAAATATATGCTAGCTATTGAGAGGATGATTATGAATTTGATCATATTGTTAATATGCTCTCTATTGGAGCTTTCAGTGAGATTGCAAGATATGTCTCTTTTGAAGATGATGGAATCGGGCTTGGTGTTGATAGTCTGAGGAGATGGAGCAAAAGAGAGAATCAAGAGGTTTTCTCAAATGAAGAGGATGTTGATGACCTTTGATTTAATGTAGTTGATTCTCATTATAGGTAAGTGAACCTAAGGAGACCTAATGCGGAATAAATCAGGTAACTCAAAGTGGTTGTAATTTCTCACATTGAGAGTGATTACAATCTAAGGAGCAAGGGTGTTGTTGATAAACAAGGTAAACCTAGAGGAATGTTCATAAAGGAAAAGAAACTAAACAATAAAATAAATTTTTCTCCTCAAAAGGATGAGGAAAAAATAAAATCATGCAAGACCCAAAGACCTCAACAATATGTTCCAAAGACTAGGAAGAGGAGTAATTAGCCTGATAAAGAAATTGCTATGTAGAGAAGCTTTGAAAACCCCCGATACTAGTTGAGAATGATAAAAAACCCAAGGTCATAGCAAGTAAGAATACTACTCAAAGTACTTCTAACACCTCCTGATTTGATATGATTCAAACTCTATCATAGATAAAAATATATGTTCCCTTGTTATAAATGATGAAAATAGATGAGCATAGGGAAAATGCCTTGTCTTTGATTTCAAATGTTTCGAATGCATCCTTGAAAAATAAGAAAGATACAAGAACCTTAGAGAATAGATATGTACACATAAATGATGTTGAGTCAGAGGCCATGAGGATTCCCAAAGTATACTTAGGTACAACTATAACTAAGAACCCTTTCCAAGTTGATCCCTTCTATTTGACCTTATTAATTAACAACAAGATTGTAAAGAATTGCATGATTGATTTCAGTGCTTCAATCAATGTTATGCCCATGGGAGTTATGAAGGAACTAGGGTTGTGGGTTAATAGTACTTATGGGAAATGTTATGCTATGGATAATAGGGATATCACGGTAATTGGAATCTTGAAAGATTTAGAGGTTAAATTAGCCAATTTCCTTGAAGCCACCTACAATATTGATGTAACAGTAGTCTATGTTCCCCCAAATTATGGCATGTTATTAACAAGGTAGTGGATTGTTATTGTAGGGGTTAATGCGTAGTTGTATTTCTCCTATGCAACCATTCCAGTAAATGGTAGTCAAGTTAAGTTGGAAAGGGAGCCAAGATTTGAGACCACTGTGGAAAATATAGATCCCAACAAAATGGTGTGTTTTTGTGATATTGATATGAACAACTTCAGAGTTGAACCAACACAACCACTTTTTTAAAACACATACCATATTAATAAGGAAATACAAAAATATCAGGAGGCTTTATGGCAGATATATTTTGATGGGACATGCAGTAAGGAGGGCTTAGGTGTTGGAATAATTTTTATTGCACCTATTGGAAAGAAATTCAAGTATTTCTTCTAATTGTTGTTTGAATTCACTAATAATGTGGTTGAGTATGGAGCATTTCTATTGGGTCTCAATAATGCCACCAAACATGGAATCGAGATGTTGTTGGTGTGGGGTGATTCAAAATTGGTTGTATCCCATACCAGATCAAAGTATTCCTCCAAGAATAATAAATTGAAACAATACAAATGTGTTGTATGGGATTTAATAGAACTTTTTGATTCTTTCTCTATAGAGTGGGTAGAAAGATCAAAAAATATTGTGGCCGATTTTCTGGCAAACATTGCTTTGAAAAGTAATGACATCACCTTACGAGGGATATCAAGAGTTGAAGTAAAGACTAGGACCTCTATCCTAGATAATGTTTGTAATTGGTAGGTTTTCAATGATGATGATGATTTGATTAAATTTCTATATTGTATTGATGAATATGAGAATCAAGAAATAGATTTTAATGCTTTTGTTGAGGTTATTGATGGTAAAGATACAATATTTGGTAATGAAGTTGTTTAGTTGAAAATAAATAATATCCCTAAAGGGCTTGTTGCATTGGAAAGAGTGTTTGATGGTAATGATAGTCAAGGCATAAATCCTACCCTAGTCATCAAAGAAGATTTGGAGGAAATAAACCTAAGAACATAGTCATACCCTAAAAAAGTATATATTGGCAAGAGGATTAGCTCACAAATTAGGACCATGTTGATAGCACTATTAAGGAAGTACAAGCATATTTTTGTTGGAATCAAGGAACATTGAGAGGTGGGGGTGAATTAGTGTTCTATAATTTTTAACTTTATTAACTTGTTCTTTCAACCACTTGATGCAAATTAAATAAAGGAAAATGCAAAAACACAAAGAAATCATCAACAACACCATAACACCAAGAATTTTACGTGGAAACCCGTTAAGGGAAAAACCACAGTGGGGATGAACCCACAATATAAATATACTCTGTAGAAGTATAAAAATATTACATAGGGGAATGCACATGCATTCAAGCACATTGCCTAGAGCTCACTGCTCAAAACAATAAGGGCTACAACCTTGAGAAGAATCACTGTCTTACAATATATTTTAAAAAAGAATATTGGAATGTCTGAACTAAAAAATAACATCTACAAATGCTTGGGTATAGTTTCAGTTAAGCTCAAAACACTTGATCTCACATTTCTCTACTACACTTCTTTGTTTAGTTGTTCTTCTTTATTCCAGAGGAGAAATATTTCACTTGCTTACATGAAACTGTGCACAAATGATCACACACACCAATATCCAAAATGATCATATCCATCGATCTTTTATATTCTTAACATAAAACTAGATCTTCTACATGTCGACTTTAATAACACTTTATTAATAATGAAATGTGTATACCAAGTTGACTCAATTTGAACTCCAATGAATATGTGGACCAAAAATAATTATCCACATGCTACTAGAATTATCTAACAACACACCATGATCACATAACTAAGCACCAAAATCAATCTACATAATCTGCACAATGATTATTTACTTAATTATGCTAAACTACTCTATCAAACTAATAACCAACACACCCGATCATCTAACTCAACCATGAGTCAACATCGGATGCCACAAAACTGGAATATGATAGATAACACATCCATAATTCTTCCCTGAGATCCGCAACACTAGATATGAACCTGTATTGAATTATAGATCGATCAATCTATTCTCTATCAAATACTTTTTTTTTCTAGTCTACTGGACTTAACCAAAATCAATCACTCTTCCAGTATGAAAAAACTGAGCTATGTGGATGGGTGCATTAGCATTAATTTCTATCAATAACAACATTGGATCATCTACATAATGTCTCTTTCCAACAATCTCCAACAACAAGACTCCAAAAGTAAAAACCTCCCCCTAAGATCAACATTTTTCACTATCCTACACTCCCCTTTTGACATCAATGGCAAAGATGGGGTTTTCAAAACTAAAGGGTCTCATCAAAATTTTGTGTACAATCTCAAATATATACATACAAACTATGCATATTATATGAACTTAAACAAATCAACAAAAAGATTCTTTAACAAGGCATTGTCACTGTCCCAATTCTTCTTCATACCTTCCAAAATGGATATGTGACCATGAAATAATAAAGCTAGTATCTTAGTTGTTTGAAGATATTTTGTATCAGATGTGACTGCTATATCATTAGCTTCACTCAAGTTACTCTTCATTATCTCCATTTTAGGTTCAATAAGACACCTAAGTTCACTTACTCTACTAATCATCATGTCCTTCTCATGCATCAAATTCTTGATTTTGTCAAGTATTGGAATCACTTGACTCTCCTGAGTACTCACTAATGCTACTGATAGAGGATTAAAGGAATATGATATGGCTGCCAATTTGTCTTCATTATCCTTGATCTCCTTATCAAAAATGCCAACAAATTTAGATAATGACAAGCATGACTTATATACATTTATGGCTTTAGTCGATATTTCCTCAATAGCCTTAATGCATGTAACTAACAACTTTCTATCACTTACAATTACATTTTTTAGCATATCAAACCTTTTCATGTCAAACTCCTTTCGGACTAAGGCTTCTGTTGATTTTTCAAGTGTTTCAAAATTTGTATTTACAACACTAATCAAGGATTTTAGTTGGCCTGATACGAACTCAAATGGATCCTTTACAAAGGAGGGAACCAGTTTCTCCAAAATTCTAGATTTTTGTCTCAATAGTTCACTATCCTCAATGTGAGATTTCGAAATCTCCTCTCTTGCCTTAGCCTGTGCAAAAGATTCAAAATTCAGCTTTTGGATTGAAGAGAGAGATTCCAAATTTACCGGACCCTATGAGAGCTTAGGATCATCCAACATCTCTTTATCCTTCTCTAATAACTCCTTTACTTCACCAATAATTTATCTTGCCTAAGTGACTTTAGATTCTTTACCCTTAGCTGGAATGCTAGTCACCGGAGGTTGTACGAGAGGATTTTGTCTATCCTCAACTTTTCTTTCCTTAATTGCCTCATATTCTTTCTCATCCTTCTCATCCTGCATCCCTTTATTTGAACCTTTGTTTTTTGGAGTGGATGAATCATTTACATCAACCTGAGCATCTTGTGCTTGATCTTTTTACACTTCAAATGACACAACATCATACTAATTTTTCTACAAAATTGGTTTAAAGATTTTTTGTATGTCATTCATTACTTCATCAGTTAGACCTATCATAAGCTTATTGACTCTAGTTTTTCTTATAAAGTGTGTCTTAGCTTCTTGAAGTATTCTATTCATTTTCGCAACTGCTATTACCAGACATAAATTCACAATTACATACTCTCTTAACCTTTCATCTTCCTTATTTGCAATTTTCCTTCTCATCTCCAAAATATCATATAAGCTCTTAGGTATATTAGATAGTATTTCTACTAGATCTCTATTGTACACATTCAAATACTTAATAGTAACTTCCTCTAAAGTCCTTTTTTTATTATCATCAAAATTGTCATACATGTAGACACCTAAAAATGTCTCATTAACTCTACACTAATTATTTGTCTATTTAATTAAGTAATTCTTTAATTATTTGATTAAACTAACCATTTCTTCTAATCATCGCCCTTCAACACTTTTAATTATTCTATTTCTATTCTCAAATCATTTTAATCAATTAACTATGTCTCAATTATTAATTAAATATCATTTATTTACTTAATTATGATTTCTTCCTTAGTTAAATAATCTTTATTATTTAATTAATTCTATTTCTCAAGTTTCAATAATTTCATTTAAATTATTTAAATTAATTAATTAAATTCCTCCAATTCCCCAAATTATAATTCCAATTAATTCCATCTAATTTCATTTCATATTTCCCCAAATTCGAATTTCATATCATTTCATCTATTTTCACATTTTCAAATTCACATTTCACCAAATCTGAATTTCAGTTAATTTCATGTGCATTTCAGCATTCGAATGACCAAATTCAAATTCAAATTGAAAATGAAAATCAATTTCAATTTCAAAATCCTACAACACATGCTAAATTAGAACTGATTGATCAAACCAGTTGTCTATTCAGTTAACTCATCAATCATCCTTTTAAACTCAAAATTAGCTTTTTATGACTAATCCATCAATTCAGTCATCTCCCCAGTCTATTTAGTTCACTGATCAATCAAATGAGTTTACTAGCCAATCAATTGAGTTAACAAATCAATCATGACTAATTCACTGATCAATCAATTTTAGTTATCTATCAATCAACACTTGAGTCCTATTTCTCACTCCCTTTGAGTTGAAAATCTATAAATTCAACATCATTTTCTCAATTCAAGCTAGAATCACAAAATCAAAGTATTTGTATGTAGGAAATTGGTGCAATAATTGAGAGCCAACCACTAAAATTGGAGAAGCACAATGGAAGCAAAGATATAGAATGAGGGAGTTTCATTTATTTGAATTCATTTCTCATTTCTTGTATTGATTTTTATTGATTATGTTTGTTTGTTTGTTAATTAGTTGAGAATTGGTGATTCATTCTTATTTGATAATTAGCTTAATAACACATGACATTCAGGCATAGAAAAAATGGTGAACCTGACGTGAATCATGCTAACCTAAATTTTCTATTTTAAATGACTTTGAAGATCTGTGCATGGTGAACACGATCCAGATTTCGCACTTGATCAAGCAGAAATTCGCAATTGCCAATTTTGCATCGCAATTGCTAGTATAATACATTGCAGTTGATCAAATATTACACCATAATTGCAAAAGTGTCTCGCAATTTCCATAAAGGGTTGCAAAATCAAATTGTCTTGTGTCATTTCTTCATTTTCTAGTCTTGCGCATCCAACCCAAAATTTTTATCAAATTCTGGAAATTTTAATTTCTGCATATAAGATGTATTTAATCTAATGGCAGGAAAGGTGACTTTCAGAATTTCAGGTGCAAGGAAGGCCAAACAGTATAGGAGGCAACAAAAGACATATCAAAGACTCTTAAAGGCAGAAAGGGAGCTCCATGAAATCAAAGAAAAAGAGGAGGTTGCTCAATATCACATAAACATCCACCATTTCTTAACCAAGTACAGATTTTATGATGAGATTGATGTGATTTCTCGTGTAGTGTGGGACAATATCATTGCAGAATAACCCTTCTATCTTCTATCTTTTTTTGCTATTTTTTTAAAATTCAAATATTCAAAAAAAAAAAAATTACTGTGAACAACTGATATTATATCATTTCACAATTGAGCAATCATCAAATTGCAATTGCTTAAATAATAATTTGCAATTGATAATATATCAATTCACACTTGATCTGACATCAATTTGCATTTGCTCTATAGGTAATTCACAATTTTTAGATTAAGTTTTTCTTTTTATGTCCTGTTTTAGTTCTGTATTTTATCAGAATATCTTTCTGTCTGTAAAAAGACAAAACTCTGTAATTGGAAAATTAGGCTGGATAGCTCACCGTGTGCTTACTAACATCATTTTATACAGGAGTAGCTTAGAAACACTTCAATTTGGTGCAAGTAAAATAAACCACAAACAAAATGTTTTCTTTCACAAATTGCTATGAAGGTTAAAAAAAAAAAGAACACCATGTCTGTGCGGAGCAACATCTCCACTTAGATTACAAAATCATTGCGATGGAAGGATAAAAGTAAATTTATTTTTTCGTGTCTTCAAAGGGATAGGTATTATGCTCTTTCCTTCAATGGGTGATCAAAAAACCAGACTCTCCTCTTTCATGCTTTCATTTATTTCTTGCAATTAAATCCTTTAGAAGGCCTTCCCTCTCGAGTTTCCCTTAGGGCACCATTAAGGCCAGTGAGAGGGGAATGACCTAAGTGGAAATGACTAAAGCCAAGTAATCCAAGCCATTATAAATAAATATGTATGTGATAAAAATCATATGCGACGAGTGTTACATACTGTCACAATGACATTATGCCTCCCTTAGCGCCTATACAATACGTTAAAATCTGTAGAGCGTAACCTCTACATACTGGGAGACCTCTCTCAACAGGGTGTAAAGTGCTGCTAATTGTGACCACTTCAACGAAACCCTTTCTAAACACCATAGAAATTAGAAGCCAAACTGAGTCAGTAACCAGACACTTGTTTTATCACAATGCAAGGGTGGGGAAGAATCCTCCCCCAAGACACTCACCATATATCTCCCAAGATAACAGACCAATTGAGGAGAAATCTTCTTTCGTCTAATTTCTAGAAAAGGCAAAAAAACGTGCGCACCCTAGGGTGTGACAGGGCTATTTGAGCTGATGGAGTATCAAGATGTGGGTTGTGGTAATACTTGTGACCTTTTGACCTTAGGAGAGTCTGTCTGATGTGATATTGAATTGCCCCAATATATTGAGAATAAAATGAGATCTTGAGAAAGATCCCAACATTCATGAAAATTTGAAAAAAACTCCTTAGACATGTTCTTTTCATGGTTTTATTCTTTTGATGTGACTATTGTGTCCTTTTCTACACTTTGACGAATTCAAAAAATTATAGGAAACAAATCACAACCTCAACAAAGTCAAAGTTTCAGTGTTCGACAAGATCAAACAAAACCTCAACAAAGTTAAGTGTCAACATTAACACCAACGTTAGATCCAAACCTTTTGCACAAATTCAAAGATGATTTACATGTTGCTTTCAAGTGATCTTAGGTCCTAGGCATTCAATTCATGTAGAAGTACCATTAGATTCATCATCGAAAGTCCTGGCACAAGTCATTTCACAAAATTGGCATTCATTCACTTAAGATTTAGTGTTGCATTAGAGTATAGGAGTCATACCTAAGTCCATGGGTATTAGAGGAGACAGAGAATTTCCATTCGAACAACCCAATCTTGAGCCAAACAATGACCAATTACAAATAATTGATGGTTTAGATAACCTTTCTTGGGAAGTAAGAGTGAATCATGCCTAATATGACATAGTTGAGGCCGTCATAGATGATGAAATCTGAAAGTTTGTTCTTCTTGATGAGAAACTAAGGAAAAAGATACAAACAGAATCTCAGAAAGAAGCCATTAGACAATTGGTAGAAAATATCATAGAAAAATTTCTCAAACTGTGTTAAAAAAGAAAAGTATCAATCATTTCTAGGGTCTGCATTGTCTGCATAGTAGTCTTAAATGTATGGGTCTAAAAGGAAATGATAAATTTCCATTTGAACAACCCAATATTGGGCCAAACAACGTTCAATTAGAAATAATTAACAGTTTGAATATCCTTGTTGAGGAATTAATAGTTGATCAAGACCAATACGACATAGTCCAAGATTTCATACATGATGAAGTTCGAAATTCAGTACAAACAGACATAGACCTCAAAAATTGAATCAAAGAAGAGGCAAAATTTGAAGCCTTTTGGTAATACGTTGAAAATCTTGTGTTCAAATTTCAGAATCCTTGATAGCAAGTCATCATTCATAGTCTTTAGGAAGTCATAGAAGCATATTTAGCTACATTTGATTGAGTCTTTCATACACATCTTAGAGAGTCAAGATCACTTTGAAACAATATTCATGCAATTAACGCATGCTCAAAAGGAAAAACTCCAAATGGATATTAACAATGATCTCTTGGTTAACCCCACATGGAATATGGATCTATCCACACAATAACAAACATAGGGTCGCACACCCGCAACACTGTCAACAAAAAACAAACAGGATGCCTTCCATTGATGAAGTACAACATAATTTGACAAAAGAAGAATTGGAACTAGCCCAACAAGATCCCATGACACTCATGATTCTCAATGCTCTAATCAATAATGATAGAGACAAATATCTCGCTCTCTTAGTCCAAAATGGGGCCAAGTTACCTCTAGGGGTAGACATTTCAATGATATTACCACAAGGTGTGACATTAAATCAAAATATACCTCAAATGCCTATTGCAACATAGACTCAAGCAATAATTGCTACATCAACGCAAGGTATATCTCAAAGTGTCCATATGGCTACAACCTCAACACAATTAATAGTGATATCAACAAGTACCAATCTTACACCTCTAACAATGACCAACATGATGATGCAAGCTCCAATGGCTCACTACACTACTTTGGAAAATATAACTCAACCTATAGTTTCGGTTGGTTCCACCCACAGTAGTCAAAATGTGAATCAACGGACAACTAGCTCAACTCAGCCAAATGTGAGTCCACAATTTGCATACTTTACACCACCTAGTGGAACTTATGGTGCACAGTTACTTGGTTAGTCTACATTTCAACAAGCTGAGAGGTACTCAAGTACTATCCCTTTTGTGGAAAATACTCATCAAGTCAATACACCATTGACCCAAAGAGAGATTCTGACCCAACAAATGGAGAACCTTCAAAAGCAAATGACCAATATGCAAGCAGTTAATGATAAAAAGAGTTACACAATGGAGGAGCTTTATCCGTATCCTTTTGACAGAAAATTATACATGCCACCATTTCCCCCACATTTTGAAACTCCAAAGTTCGACAAGTATATAGGGAAAGGTGATCCTCAAGATCATATCAAATAATTATTCATGACATGTATTAAAGAAGCTCACAATGATGCAGACTTAATGAGGCTATTTTCCAAGAGTCTTGGAGGGACAACATTGGAATGGTTTTCACACCTTCCACCCAAAATTACTTTGTGGGGAGAATTGGATGAGTTATTTATATCCAACTTTGCCTTCAACATAGACAATCCAATTACCTTAATAGATTTATGTGCAACACAGAAAAAATAAGGTGAAATTTTCACCACATTCTGAAATTTTCACCACATTCTTGCAAAGATGGAGAGGCCTATATCACAAATGTCTTAGTCACATCCCTGAAGCTAAGCAAGTAGACATTTTCAATGAAAATCTTGTGCCTCTAATTAAATATCCATTACAAATGCAATGCCTGAACAATTTTAAGGACATAACAGAAAAAGGCATCAAATGTGAAAGAGGCCTATTAGAACAAGGGATATTAAAACACCACAAGGATAGTGGACCGACCACTAGTACAAACAATGAAAGGCCAAAATTTTGGTCTAGGAACAAAAGTATCACAAACGATGGAGTTGTCGATGCACATGTTGTAAACAGAGCTCAACCAGTAGTATCTCTACAAGGATTAGTTGATTTTGCCAATAACAAACAATCTCAAACAAACAAAACCAATGCACTACAATCAAATAATCCAAGGCCACCAAGAATAGGCACACCTAGAAGAAACTTTACACCCCTTGGTGAACCTATTGAATCACCATTGAAAAGTTGATACAGAGAAATGCCATAACTTTACCAGAAGCTAGGCCATATGAACCATGGCCATTTAAGCCCGCTTGGTGGAATGATAATGGTTTCTGTGAGTATCACCACAATAAGGGTCACAAGACACCAAGTTGCTACAAATTGAAAAACCCCATCCAAGATCTCATTGATCAAGGTGACATTGTTGTGGATACCAATAAGGCACCAAACATAAATCATACCATTTTTAAGGATCCTTTCATCAAACATGACAAATGAAAGGCTTCTAGTTCTAATGCACAAAATAGTACTGCCAATTATACCAATTTCGCATTTGACTATGCCATAAACACACTAAGTGCAAGAGATGAAATGATAGCTACAATCATAGTGAATCCTAAAAGCAAAGATTGTGTTGTCATCACTAGAAGATTAAAGGTCACATTAGAAGGGGTGCCTTAAAACCCCCCTTCAATAACTAGCAACTACAATATGGTGGATCAGTTGAAGTGAACTCCAGCCCAAATTTCACTATTTGAATTATTGCACATATTGTCGGCTCATAAGGCAATCCTGGATAAATACTTACAAGATTCAATTATTGCTAGAGATATTGATGAGAACACATTCCAATCCATGGTTGGAAACTTGGTATCTTCAAAGGTTGCATTCACTAAACAAGATGTACCTACAAACTGACCCATGCATAATGATCCCTTGCACTTGGAAGATTTGGTTGACCGAAAAAAGGTTTGAAGAGTACTTATAGATGGTGGAGCTGGCCTTAATATATGCACACTACATTTGATCAAAACTTGAGGATATTTTGAACATTATATTGATTCTATGAAGAGAATCAATATCAAAGCATGTGATGATGAGGAACACCCCTCTAAGGGTGTGGTGACTTTACCAATACAAGTGGGACCAACTACAACAAACATCACCTTTCAAGTCCCAAATAGAGAATTGGGGTACAATATGTTGTTAGGTTGCCCATGGATACATACAATGCAAGCAGTACCATCAAATTTTCACCAATGTGTAAAGTTCCCATACAATGGCATAGAGATCACTGTCCATGGTGACCCAAACCCTTTTCAACATTGTAATTAGTTAAGGGCATGCACAAACAATCAAGTACCAAACAATCAGGAAGCCCCTCTTCACTTACAAATGGATTCATTATCAATTACAAAAATAGAGAAAACTACACCAACCACATCTTCTTTGCAGATTAAGGAAGTTGGTTGTGGAGAATATTCTGTTTCAAGTACCTTAGATGAAAAACAATCATCTTTTTCTCCCAGGTCTTTTGGGAAGCCTCAGAACACATCAATGACACAAGATGAAGGAAAAGAGATGGTGAAGCATTCAGATTCATGCTCTTTCATTAGATGGGGAGACTTACAAGAAGAATCTCTAAATGAAGATATCAATCATTGGATATACAGATAAGAAGATGATATGATAGTACCCAGTTTACCTCTACATGAATATGGCAACGACTTCAAGATGTTACAAAAACATGGGTATGATGGCACCACAAGATTGGAACTACAAAATAAAGGAATATTATAACCTATTTTGCCATATCAAAACCCAAAGAATCAAGGCTTGGGATATGAACAACATAAGGTATACAATGTACATAGGATATACTAAGCAAGCCTAGGTTACCCTCAGAATACATTCTTGAGAATCAGTCATCAACAAGAATGTATTCCTCTTCACCTTAGAAAAGAAAGAGAACACCAACATCGTCTATCATGGAATTAGATTGTGAAGACATGAGGTAGCTTCTACAAGAAACTAGCATAGAGACATCTAGCAGTACAGTGCTTGAAACATCTACACAAGCAAACATGGTAGCAGATATAGGCTTAACACTAGTAGATGAGGAAAACCCTTGGTTATTGTCAATACTTTTTCCAAGGGAAACAACTTCAGCTCCTCCATTTGAGTCAAATGAAGAAAGACTACAAATATTGATACCAGGCTTAAGAAGGATATCCACAATACAAAGAAGATCCACTGATCTACAACAAATTCAGTTACAAGAACAAGAGCAGATGAGTGACACAAAACCAGAAAGTGTCACAAATTCTCATGACTATGAATTCCCATCTGATAATGAAGACAACCAACCACCGATTTATGATGAGGACACATCAGGTCATAACCAAGTATGCATGATATCAGGATCTTCTATGATAGTAGGAGACAAAGACTTACCCCTTATGCATCCATATTTAATTGACTGGGGACAAAAATAAAAGCCACAATTAGATTGGTTTCAAAATGATGAAGCCATATTTGAATTCTTGGGTGTAAGGGACGGACTCCCTTATAATGATCACAAAGCTGGGTATGCAATAGATTTAGACAAAACTGCATATTTTGGAGAAGCAAGCTCCTATCCCAATCAAGACAATGATAAAAAAGAAGAACACATAATAGATGCTCTACCTATTGATAAAGAATAATCAACATTATTGGGAGAAGAAACTGAGGAAATCAACATAGACGATGCTAATAAATTTCACAACATTCACCTTGCAAAATCCTTGAATCCAATAGAAAAAGAGAAATTTATCAAATTCTTTAAGCAAAGACCAATTAATTTTGCATAGTCTTATGCAGATATGCCTGGATTAGACCTTGAGTTGGTCTTACATCACTTGCCATTTCTTTCAAGAGTAAAACCAAATAAGCAAAAGCTCAAGAAGCTGCACCCTCACATAGCCTTGTTAGTCAAAATTGAGCTACAAAAGCTGTTAGATGTGGGTTTCATTAGGCCCATGGACTATGCTGAATGGATTTCAAATCTAGTCCCGGTATCCAAGCATAATGGAGGTATCAGGATCTACATCGACTTCAAAGATCTCAACAAGGCTTGCCCAAAAGATGAATTTCCACTTCCTAACATAGACATCATAGTGGACTTGACAGTTTGAAATGAAATGCTATCACTCATGGATGATTTTTCTAGTTATAATCAAATAAAAATTGCACCAGACGACCAACCTAAAGTAGCACCACTTGTCCATGGGGAACATATTGTTGGAATGTGATGCCATTTGGCCTTAAAAATGCAAGTGCCACTTATCAAAGGGCAATGACAACCTCATTCCATCATATGATACACACAATCATGGAAGATTATATAGATGACTTTCTAGCAAAGTCCAACACAAGGGATAGTCACCTAGACATATTGGCTAAGATCTTTGATAGGCTTGAGAAATACAATGTAAGAAAACTCTTGGGCTTCATTGTATCCAATCGTGACATTGAGATAAATCCAAAGAAAGTGAAAGCTATTTTAGACATGCCATCACCTACTACGCTCAAGCAACTCAGAAGTTTGGAAGGCAGATTACAGTCCATAAGGCGTTTCATTTCCCAATTGGTAGAAAAGTGCCAACCATTACAACATCTTTTAAAGAAAGGTGTTACATTCAAATGGACACAACAATACCAAGAGGCATTTGAGACACCAAAATAATATCTTTTGTCCACACCAATCTTGGTTCCGCTCGTATACGGGAAACCATTACTTCTATATATAGTTGCAACAAACTCCTCCTTAGGTGATCTCCTAGCACAACATGATGAACAAGGAAAAGAGAGAGTTGTCTACTACATCAGTAGAACACTCATTGGATATGAACTTAACTACACACCAATAGAAAGAGCATGTCTTGCAATAGTTTTTGCATCACAAAAACTGAGACATTATATGTTGAGTCATAAAGTACAACTCATTGTACAATTTGATCCACTCAAGTACCTGATGAATAGAGCATCACTAACCGGAAGACTTGCAAAGTGGGTCATGATACAGTGAATTTGACATTGAATGTGTCAATAGAAAAACCATAAAAGGACAAATCATAGTAGACCAACTTGCAGAAGCACCCTTACAAGATAATCATCCAATGGTGATAGATTTTCCAGATGAATCGGTATTTGCACTATTAGCACAAACACACTGGAAATTATTCTTTGATGGTTCACATAGAAATCATGGAGCAGGAGCAAGAATTATGTTCATAATGCTTCAAGGAGATTCAATTCCTAAATCATTCAGGATTAGCTTCCCTTACACCAATAACATTGTTGAATATGAATCCCTGATGGTAGGACTACACACTGCACTACAATGGCAGATCAAGGACCTAAAGGTCTTTGGAAACTCACAACTTATTACTAATCAAGTCAACGATGATTACAATACAAAAGATGATAACCTACAATCGTACAAACAAATGGTGGAAGAATACAAGCAAAACTTCACCAAAGTCACATTTGAACAGATATCGAGGGTACAAAACAAGGTAGTAGATGCAATGGAAACAATAGGATCTCTCTTGGATATGCCAATATGATGGAACTCACTTTCAATTTCAAGTGGAACAACTCATTGTCCCATCTTATGAAATACCATCCATTGAATATGTACGTATGATAATAGGACCTGAGTGTTTGCATTTACATGAAGATTGCATTAATGATATGATTATGTTGTCATTGATGTCAATTGAACCGGTAATGGTATTTATGATATTGCTGATATTGTTGTTATTATTGATATTGTCTTGTAACCAGTAGGGAAGCTTTGTGAAGGTTATTGTAAACCAGTATGTGAGTTGAATTGGTAATCGGTGTATAAGGTTAAACCATTTCTATGTTATGTAATCGGTAAACCCTACGAGTTGTTTTTGTTAAACCCTAACCGATTAAGTTTACTGAAATGGTTTTGTTGGTTTATGATTTGAGCGGTAATGATGGTGAAACATGTGGTCATTGTATGAAGATAAGTTCAGATTATTTTGGCATGTTTGTTTGATTGTCTAGGGAATGAGCAAAGTGGATTGCATCTAATTCAAAGCGCGTGATGAGTTACAAGTCCGCTGAAGTGGTGATCATGGAGTGGTTGGAATTTTCTTGAAGAATGTGTATAGATTGCTATGTAAATCCAAAGGTCACACTTGAACCAATTTGTTTGTAATCTCTATGAGAGAATTAGGTTTTTTTTGTGTTACCGACCTAATTGATTTGTATTAAAGGTCGATGAATTTGTTTTGTAGAAGGTGTTGGCAAGGAGTTGGCTGAAATCAGTTGAGTGTGTTGTTGCCTAACTGGAGGATGGATTTGCAGTTTGTGTAAAGGCAGATTGAAGCTTAAAAGGATTTGATCAAGAAAATGTAGTTCTATTAAGATAGATCAATAAAAACTAGTTGTCTTCTAACAATTACAGCATAATTGAAATCCCCTAACCGGGTAAGCTCTAACAAGCTTGGTTACTTCTTAAATCCTCTAACAAGGTGGTCCATTAGCTTGGATTCTCAAATCCTCTACCGAGGTTACTCCTAATAGGGTATTTGCTTTTTATCAAGGCATTTGTAAATCCCTTAACTGGGTGATTCCCAATAGGATCAATTCTTAACAAGACTTATTGTAAAAGCTTTGATAGGCTTGGCTCCTAACAGGGTGAACTTCAGAAGAGTTTAGATAGCAATCTTGTGATTCTCATCTCATCATGGTTTTTACCTATTTGGGTTTTCCATGTATAAACATTTGTGTCATGTGGTGAATTTTTTTGTGGTTATGATCTTATTTGTTGATTTGATTAAGTTCTGATAAGGCATGATAACTAGAAGAATTGAGATGAAGTGTGTTGAGATATGATTAAGCATTTGGATGTTTACAAGATTGAAGTTGTTTACTATTAAGTTGTTATAACAGTTAATCAGTTGATGTTGAGTATTCTTATGAGTATTGATATTATATTGATAAGTTTACTTTGTGAGTTTTATTTTGAGTTTGGGAATTTTGTATCATTTTTTTAGTTTACTGATTCATTACTGATTCAGCCCCCCTCTTAGTAATCTACCGGATACTTATTCTTTAATCATACTATCAATTGGTATTAGAGCATCTTAGGTTCTCTTAAATCTAAAATCCTAACAACTTGAGGAAAAGATCTTGTAGATCATGATGAAGAAGGAAGGTCTGAAGTTCAACAAAGATAACTATAGGATATGGAGCGACAAAATGAAGATTTACATTAAGAGTCTAGGAAGTCAGTATTGGGATCATCTGGAAACTCGATATGTTACACCTACTGGAACTCTGACTAACGATCAGAAGAAAGAACAAGAAAATCATCAAGAATTGGAGGCTATTATCAGTTCCCTGTCTGATGCTAAATATATAGATGTTCATGGTCTTGAATGATTGCATATGAAGTATGGAAAAAACTTGAAGAGATTTATAGTGGTGATGAACATGTTAATATTGCTAAAGAGGAGAGCCTAAGAGGAAAGTTTGATGACATGAGAATCTTTGAAGGTGAGAATATCCAATAGTATGGTCAAAGGATAAAAGAGATAGCTGGTGAAATAAAGAGTGTAGGAGGGAAAGTGGAAGATGCCACAATGATCAATAAGGTACTAAGAACCCTACTACCGGTCTATGCTATTTGAGTTGCAGATATTTAGGAGCTGAAGACCATTGACAAAACTAAGGTAACTCTTGACTCTATCATGGCAAACTTATTGCTTTTGAATTAAATGGCTATTTTGGTAGTGTACAGAAATCAGAACCTACATTCAGAGCTTCTGTTTCTAACCCATATGTGAGAAAAAGTAGAGATACTTGTCATGGCTATGAATCTAGATCCAGCAAAGATGTTGATGATGAAGACAACCTAGTAGAACTTGAATTATTGTTGGAAAAGCAGTTACCTAGAGGCACTAGTAAATACAAAGGTAAACTACCTTTAAAATGTTTTGCATGCAACAAGATTGGTCATATAGCAACTAATTGTCCTAATGGTGAAAATTAACATAAGAGAGACAAATTCAAGAAGTATAAGGGTAAAGGCAAGATAGATTGTCTTATAGTAGTTGACAGTGGTATCACTGATGAAGAATCTGATGATGATGCTAGTGAAGATATTGTGTTTGAAGCTATTAAGGAAGAGATATCAGATCAAAAGGCACTGGTGTCTAGGATGGATTACTCTGATGATTAGATCATTGATAGTGGTTGTTCACATCATATGATTGGTGATCAGAGCAAATTTATTTCCTTGAAGGAATTTGATGGTGGTGTTGTCAGATTTGGCAATAAATCACCCTGTATGGTTAAAGGCAAGGGAGTTATTTCTCTTAATGGGAAGAGCAGTGTTGATGATGTCTATTGGGTTGAAGGCCTAAAGCATAATCTTTTGAGTGTGGAAAAACTTAATGACAGAGGATACCCACTGGAGTTTAGAAATGGTATGTGCAAAATATTTGACAACAAAGGTGAATTGATTGCAACCGGGAAACAAACCAAAGGTAATTTGTTTAATCATAATCCTAAAGTTAATAGTTGTTTGATTGCAAAGATAGATGATAGCTGGCTTTGGTATAGGAGATTTTATCATATAAAATTTGACAATATTGTTAAAGTGAGCAAGACTAAGATAGTAAGAGGTCTGCCTCAGATAGACAAACTAGTTAATGCTCTTTGTAAAAAATGTCAGTTAGGAAAGATGACTTCTTCAACTTTCAAGAGAAATTCCTTCTCAGCAGAGCACTTGTTAGATTTGGTTCATACAGATCTATGTGGGCCAATAAGAACAAGAAGCATTCAAGGTGATAAATATTTCATGATCTTTATTGATGATTGTTCAAGGATGTTGTGGGTAACATTCTTGAAGGATAAGAATGAATCTTTTGGTAAGTTCAAGGCATTTGTGGCCTTAGCTGAGAAAGAGAGTGGCAAGAAGATAAAATGTCTGAGAACAAATCAAGGTCGTAAATTTACTTCTGAGGAGTTCGCTAAGTACTATGATGAGAATGGTATCAAATGACAACTTTCTACACCAAGGACACCACAACAGAATGGTATCACAGAGAGGAACAACCGGTTAGTGGTTGAAGATGCTAAGACGATGTTGATACAAGGAGGTGTGGCAAAAACATTTTGGAGAGAAGTTGTAAGTACAAATGTCTACATAATGAACCAAGTTCTGGTGAAAAGAGGTAAGGAAAAGACCCCTTATGAATATTGGTATGGAAGATCATCTGATGTTAGCTATTTCAAGATATTTGGTAGCAAATTTTTTATTAAGAAAGGTGATTACATAAGCAATTTTGAAGCTAAGAGTGATGAAGGCATATTTCTTGGCTATTCCACCAAGAGTAAGGCATATAAATGCTTCAACAACTGAATACAGAGAATTGTTGAGAGTGCTGATGTTCGAGTAGATGAATGTCTTGAAGTCTCAGAAGGAACCAGTTTAGAGAAAAAGGATGAAGATCCTTGCATTTTTCTTTTGGAACTTGAAACTGTTAAATTAGAAACCGGTAAAACAAATTCTGATGCACTTGTTCAACCAAAACAAATAAATTCAAAAGAGGATGATAATGAAGAAGCTGAACCTGAAGAGAATGATCATATTATTCCTAGGTATGTGAAATTGAACCATAGTCCTGAGCAAATTATTGGGGATAAGGATGTTGGAGTACTAACTAGAAGGAGAATAAGAGAGAACTCTTGCATGATCTCCACCATTGAACCAAGAAGTGCTAAGGAGGCATTTGGTGATGATCATTGGGTTAAAGCTATGGAGGAGGAATTGGATCAAATTGAGAAGAACAACACTTGGACCCTGGTACCCCGACTGGTAAATAAGAATTTTATAGGTACTAAATGGGTATTCAGAAACAAGTTAAATGAATATTGTGTTGTAATTCACAACAAGGCAAGATTAGTCTACAATGGTTATGCACAAGAAGAAGGAAAAGATTATGGAAAAACTTTTGCACCAGTAGTAAGACTGGAAGGTGTCAGAACTTTACTTGCATTTGCAGCCCATAAGAAGTTCAAGGTATACCAGATGGATGTTAAGTCTGCATTTTTGAATAGGATATTGGAAGAAGAGGTATACATAGAGCAACCAGATGGTTATGCTTTGACAGATGAGAAAGACATGGTATGTAGATTGCATAAATCTTTGTATGGATTAAAGCAGGCACCCAAAGCATGGTATGAAAGGCTTCATAAACATCTGATGAATATAGGCTTTGCAAGAACTAGTGATGATAGTAATATTTATCTCAAGTATGAAGGAGATGAAATACTGTTAAGTTAAGTATTTGTTGATGATATTATTTTTGGAGGTAATGATGTCATGAGAAATGGTTTTGCAGATGAAATGAAAAATGAGTTTGAAATGTCTTTAGTAGGGGAAATAAAAAATTTCATAGGCCTACAGATACAACAAATGAAGAATGGTATTTCCATTACACAATCTAAGTATGTGAAAGAGGTTTTGAAGACTTTTGGCATGAGTGACTGTAAACCAGTTCGAACACTTATGGTTACAGGTTGTAAGCTGTCCAAGGAAGATGAATCTAAGTCTATTGATGAAAAGGAATACAGGTCAATGATTGACAAATTACACTATGTTGTTCACAGTAGACCGGATATTGCCCATGCGGTTGGTATAGTTGCTAGATTTCAAAAGAATCCAAAAGAAGCACATTTGATAGCAACCAAGAGAATTTTTAGATATCTAAAAGGTACTATTGACTATGGATTATGGTATCCATATGGAGGAAACTTTGATTTGAAAGTGTACACAGATGCTGATTGGGCAAGAAATGTTGATGACCGGAAAAGCACTACCGGTGGAGAATTATTTCTAGGAGGAAGGCTTGTTTCATGGAGTAGTAAAAATCAAAGTTGTACTTCACAATCTACTGCAAAAGTTGAGTATGTTGCAGCTTATATGAATTGAACATAGGCTATTTGGATGAGGCACATTTTGGAAGGATTTAAGATGAAAATCTTAGAACCTATAAAGATTTTATGTGATAATACAAGTGCCATAAATATTTCTAAGAATCCTATTTTGCATGCACGAACCAAGCACATTGAATTGAAGTATCACTTTTTGAGGGAAAAAGTTCAAAGTAAAGATGCTATCTTAGAGCATGTTTCTACAAAGGAGCAGCTTGCAAATATCTTTACCATACCTCTACCTAAGACTACATTTGAGTGTCTTAGAAGTCCACTAGGGGTTGTCCCTCTTCATGAAGCTAGTTGAGCATGATGTTGATTGCATCAATCCCTGAATCACTTGCAAAATATTAAGAAGGACTGATGTAGAAGTGGATGTATTCCATAGGGGGAGCATCAAGCTGCAGTATGTTGTTGATGCACAGTGAAAATTTGACATTACATGTTTTACTTTCAATTTGGCATTGTTGTAAAAGGGGGAGAAGAATTATGTGACTGATTGACTGATGAGAAGAATTATGTGATTATTGCAATGGAAACCAGCAACAGGCTGAAGACAGATAGAGCATGGTGAATACTTGGTAATGTAAACTAGGATTCCTATTCACCAATCACAACAACAATCAGAGGCATTGATATTTGTATTGCCATCAATACCAAAAGGGGAAATTGTTGGCATTTGCATGAAGATTGCATTAATGATATGATTATGTTGTCATTGATGTCAATTGAACCAGTAATGGTATTTATGATATTGCAGATATTGTCTTGTAACTGGTAGGAAGAATCTTTGTGAAGGTTATTGTAAACCGGTATGTAAGTATGTGAGTTGAACCAGTAACTGGTGTATAAGGTTAAACCCTTTCTATGTTATGTAACCGGTAAACCCTACGAGTTGTTTTTGTTAAACCCTAACCAATTAAGTTTGCTAAAATGGTTATGTTGGCTTATGACTTGAGCGGTAATGATGGTGACATGTGTGGTCATTGTATGAAGATAAGTTCGGATTGTTTTGGCGTGTTTGTTTGATTTTCTAAGTAATGAGCAAAGTGGATTGCATCTAATACAAAGCGCTTGATGAGTTACAAGTCCGATGAAGTGGTGATCATGGAGTGGTTGGAATTTTCTTGAAGAATGGTTATTGATTTCTATGTAAATCCAATGGTCACACTTGAACCGAATTGTTTGTAATCTCTATGAGAGAATTAGGCTTTTGTTATGTTACCAACCTAATTGATTTGTATTTAAGGTCAATGAATTTGTTTTGTAAAAGGTGTTGGCAAGGAGTTGGCTGAAATCAATTGAGTGTGTGGTTGCCTAACCGGAGAATGGATTTGAAGTTTGTGTAAAGGCAAATTGAAGCTTAAAAGGATCTGATCAAGCAAATGTAGTTCTATCTAGACAGATCAAGAAAAACTTGTTGTCTTCTAACAATTACAGTAGAATTGAAATCCCCTAACTGGGTAAGCTCTAACAAGGTTGGTTACTTCTTAAATCCTCTAACAAGGTGGTCCATTAGCTTGGATTCTCAAATCCTCTATTGAGGTTACTCCTAACAAGGTATTTTCTTTTTATCAAGGCATTTGTAAATCCCTTAGCTGGGTGATTCCTAAAAAATCAGTTCTTAACAAGAATTATTGTAAAATCTTTAACAGGCTTGGCTCCTAACAGGACGAACTTCAGAAGAGTTCATATAGCTATCTTGTGAGTCTCATCTCACCGTGGTTTTTACCTATTTGGGCTTTCCATGTATACAAATTTGTGTCATGTGGTGAATGTTTTTGTGGTTATGATCTTATTTATTAATTTGATTAACTTCTGATAAGGCATGATAACTAGAAGCATTGAGAGATGAAGTGTGTTGAGATATGATTAAGCATTTGGATGTTTACAAGATTGAAGTTGTTAACTGTTAAGTTTTAATAATAGTTAACTAGTTGATGTTGAGTATTCTTATGAGTATTGATATTATATTGATAAGTTTACTTTGTGAGTTTGAGTTTGGGAAGTTTGTATCAGTTTTTCAATTTACTAATTCATTACTGATTCACCCCCCCTCTTAGTAATCTACCAGATACTTATTCTTTCATCATACCATCACTGAGTCCCCATGGTACAAAGATATATATTCATACCTTCATGATTAATATATACCTCTTGATCTTTCATGAAATCAAAGGAAGACACTCATCCAACAATCATCAAAACATTCAATTATTGCTAACACTTCGTAAATAAAAAGTGTAGATAGCACCTTAGTTAGATACCTTGATGTTGAGGAGGCACAAATCGCCTTAAAAGAAGTTCATGATGGCATATGTGGTGTACATTATTTTGGACCTTCTTGTTGGCATTTGATTGAAGATTGCATCAAAGAACTATTGTATTGTCATTGATGTCAATTGTAATTGGTAATCATGTTGTTATGCAACCGGTAGTTGAGTAAGTGAAGGAAACAGGTATCACTTTAGAAGCAGTGAGATCAACCGGTAACCCTACCCATTGTTATGCCAAACCCTAACCGATGGAGCTTGGTGAATTGTTTATGTTGATTTATGGTCAAATGGTGATCAGTGATGGTTATACCACGTATGTATGTTGTATGTGATGAGTTTCAAGTGGTTTTTGGTGCATAGAGATAACGGTTTTATCTTGGGAATGAGTAGGTGTAATACCCTAAAATTGGTCATCTAAACCATGGGTCCCTAATCTCGACAACATCACCAAGGTCCTAACCAAAGGCAATTAAATAAATCTTGAACACACAATTAGTTTCTTGAATCATCAATGTCACATGGCAAAATTAATCAATCAATATTAATTAAATATTTATTGAATTAATTAAATCATTCCAAGTAAATTATTTTAAACAATTATCCTATTTATTTTATTGAATATCCTAGCATATTTAATTAAATAAATCAATTTGCCATTAAATCATTAAAAAGAGGAATTAATTTGAAAAATAAATAAAAATTATCATAAATCTTCAAAAAAAGGAAACAAAACGAGAAAGAGGAATTGGAAATTATGAGCACAAATCTTCAAAAAAGGAAATAAATCAAAAAAGGAATTAATTGACAAAAAAGAATTAAAATTTGAGAAAAGAAATCAATTGGAGATAATCTTGAAAAACAAATTAAAAATTGATAAATAATCTCAAGAAAGCAATTAAAACATTTAAATATTAAAATTGAATAAAATAGAGAATAAATCGGTTATTTCTCGATTTTATCTTAATTTTAGTTCAATTTCCTTTAAAACTGAGAAAAGCATCCAATCACGTCAATTCACCTGGATTGTGCTTCCTCTTGGAAAATCTTGACCGCTCATCATCATTTGATCTCAATCGTTGGTTTCTTTCTACATTTTCTATAAATTCAGGCTCTCATCTCTCATTCAGAAAATCCTGAAGAATATATTGTTATTATGTTGTTTTTGCTCTAGGTTCATTGAGAATTTGCATTGAGATATTGCATATTAGTTATTTCATATTGCTTAAATCATTTAGCTTAAATATTCACATATTGCTTAAATCATGTTAGATTAATCTTGCATTCATCTAGCTTAAATCCATGCTTATGTAGATTAAAAATCCTTCGTTTAGGTGTTGTCTAGTCACTGGATAGTTTAGCAATCTGAGAGAAATCTAAACTCGCATCTACTAGAAGGCAATGGGTCGCTTTGCAATGGTTTATTATTCATTGATTATTGATTTACTAACCATGCATCTAATGACTTAATTGAAGTGTTGTGTATTCCAGATACAGATACAGGTCCACTTTACACACACACAACGGGTACATTGCATGAAGATGAAATCATGTGATGAGTTACAAGAATCGATGAGTGGTGATCAAGGAGCAGTCGAGGTTGTCTTCTACAATGTGTTGATGATTGCTATGTAATCTAACGGTCATACTTGAACCAATTTTTTTGTAATTTGTATGAGATCTTAGGTTTGTGATGTGTTACTAACCTATTGTTTTGCTTATAAGGTCGATGAGTTGTTTTTTAGTAGTGTTGGCAATTTTGGTTAAGTGTCAGTGTGATTGATTGTTGAACAAGAAGGAGTATCTATATTATGTGTGAAGGCAAATAGAAGCATGAAAAGGATCCAATCAAGCAGAGTAGTGCTATTTACCAAATCAACTAAACCCTATTGTTATCTAACAATTACAATAGTTAAATCCCTTAACCTGGTAAGTTTTAACAGACTTACTTCTATCTAAATCATCTAACCAGGTGATCCATTAGCTTGGATTTCAAATCCTCTATCGAGGTTACTCCTAATTGAGTATTTCTTCTAACGGGGCATTATAGTCAATCCCTTAACCGGGTGGTCCCTAACAGGATCTATTCCTAATAGGACATTTTATAAAAGCTTTAACAAGCTTGGTTCCTAACAAGGTGAACTTAAAAAGAGTTCAAAATACTTGTGGGTATTCATCCCCACCATGGTTTTTCCCATTTGGTTTTTCATGTCAAAAATCATTGTGTCAAGTGGTGAATGGTTTTTGTGGTTATGTTTTGATATGGTTAATATGTTTAACTGTAAATCCACTTAGATGTGTTAAGATGACTGATAGTAATCTGAAATGTGCTTTAACTATTGTTAGTAAAGTATTTTGATGTTTTGGTTAAATGGATTGGGAATTTCAAAGCTTTTATATTATTATTTTGTTATACCAGTAAACCGATTAACTTGACAGTGCTATTTCAGTTTATTACTCAGTGATTGATTTGTGAGATTTTTTTTGAGTTTGATGAAAGCATAGTTAGTTTTCTATCTACTGATTCACCCCCCCTCTCAGTAGTTGTCTGGATCCTTATTGATTCATCATATCATCACTTCTCTAGCAAAAACATTATTGCGAACAGGTTATTATTAGCCTACAATGGAAAAGGATGCTTACAAGTATGTCCAAAGATGCAAGCAATGCCAAATACATGGGAACCTCATTCATGCACCTTCCCAAGATTTTAAGCCAATAACATCACCATGGCCATTTTCACAATGGGGATTAGATATTGTAGGAAAAATAAACCCTACCTCCTCTAACGGACATAATTTTATCCTCACAGCTACAAAATATTTCACAAAATGGGTTGAAGAAATCTTAATGACTTTCACAATAGGAAAGAAAATAGCTAAATTCATTTTCAATTATATCCTTTGTAGATATGGGGTTGTGCATTGTAACTGATAATGGATGACCCATCAAAAATCAAGAAGTGGGTGAGCTTTGTGAGAAATTTAACATCCAACAACATTTTGTGACACCCTACTATCCCCAAAGCAATGGTCAAGCTGAGGAACCAAACAAAACTTTTTTTATTTTTTTAAAGAAAGTTGTCAACGAAAGTGGACGATATTGGCATCTCCAACTAAATTCATCTCTATGAGATTATCAAACTAGTGTTCGCACAACAACTGGTACCACACCATTCTCTTTGGTTTATGGTGCAGAAGCTATTTTGCCTATCGAGGTAGAATTGCATCCCTAAGGGTCTCTCTAAAAAACATTCTCAGAAGAGGACTATAGAGTAGCACGTTTGCAAGAATTAGAATTGCTAGATGAAAAATGACAAAATGTTTTGAATCATTTACAAGGACATTAAAACAGAATGAGAAGAAGCTACAACAAAATATTCAACCCACATTGCTTCAAATAGGAGATATCATTCTTAAAGAAAATCAAAGGAATCTCACTAAATGCGAAAAAACCAGAAAATTTGAGCCTAATTGGATAGTTCCTTTTATTAGAACAAAAGTAATTGGAAATGGTGCTTATCATTTTCAAACAATGGAGGGAGATTCACTCCCTGATCCCATCAACAACATGCACCTAAAATATATATTACATCTAAGGGTGGGTTCATTTCTATTTTTCAGTACTGCATTTGCATATTTCTTTACCGCATTGCATATCATTATTCCTTTCTTATATAGTTGCACCAATAAGTCAAGATGATTGTCTAAGTCATTCACCTATCTGCACTGAAAGGAAGGTTGTCTCATTTCCTAGATACTTGTTCATGAAGTCTTTAGGAGGTCTTTAGTCATTCATCTTCAACATCACCTTGTGATTAAGCTTTATGATTGGGTATAAGTTTCATTACCAAGTCTTGTTACCCAAAATCTATCAATTGCTATATCTCAGACATTAATCAAAAGCTCTAAGTCTTTATAGATACCTACTTGGTCATGTGGCTAGTGAAAAATCCTATATTCTACTTCAACACCGTTGTAATTGTCATACCCAAGTAGGTTTCATTACTTACAAGTCAAAGCAAGAAAATAAAAGAAAAAAGTATTATGTCAATCTCAAGGAAAAACAAAAAAAAATAAAAAATGATATATTACTGAAAGATCATGCATACAAGTTAGACAAAAAAAAAGCTTGACTATGGGAACATGCAAGTAACTCATGTTGGCATTGTGTTGTCATTGATGTCAACCGGTATGGGATGCCCACTGGTAGAAGAGATGTATGTGCAACAAAGTGTTGAAGAAGTATAGGATGTGATATCTTGGATATCACCTTATGTTGCAGAACACTGGTAAAGGTAATAAACAAGTTAGTGCATAACTTGTGTGATGGGACAGAAAGGTGGTTGAGTGGTTAGCTATGATGAAGAGGCAGAATGTTATTTGAATCACATAAATAGTGGAAGAGAAGGATGAATCGGTATGCTATAAGGATGCATAAGACAAGGTGTTACTTCATCAAGTAAGTGGGGCTTATCTCCTATTATGCATTGAGTGCATTATAGTTTGCAAAGATAAGAGTGAAGAGGTAAAGGCAAACACTTGAAGGATTACACCGAATCTATCGGTGAATTCAAGGAATGCCCTAAGTGCATGAGATTAGGGTTATGCACCAAACCAGAAGATAAGGCATGATGCCAGTACAGAGGAAGTATGAAGTGTTTGTCATCTTGACAAACCAGTTGTGATATGGTCAAAGCTAATCGGGGAAAAGGCAGGGCTGAGTAGATGCAAACAAAGGAATCTAACTTGACTGAAAGAAGATGGAGCCTTGAGAAGAATGATGACATGGTGTCATCAAGAGTGGTAACCGGTATGTAATTCTACCGGTTATATAGGAAAGGTGCAGTTGTAGAAGACCTCCCCATTGTGGGAATGAGCATACTTAGGACTTACCAGTCTAGAGACTAGTTTGAGAGTTCCATTGATAGTTAAAGATGAGAGTAGATATAATAAGGTAACTAGTAAAATGGTTGAGACTCGAAGGGTTAACAAACCAACAGAAGTATGGAATCAGTAGGGGGGTTGGTCGATGATCTTACTTAGACCGACTTGAAGTGCCAAGCTGGTAGATAGTTGACATGGAGTCAACATGGCAAATCTGTGTTTGGATAAAGATAGAATGTACATTGACATGGTTGTTGTAGGGTTGGTCAGCTTTAATGAAAAGTCACCCAAATCATGAGACATGTCGCACAGCTATTGCAGGGGTTTGAGGCTCGAGGTCTGGAAGACAACTACGAGCTAGATAAGAGAGATTGAGAAGATCGAGGTGATGAAGGAAACAAAACAAAAGATCTTTTGTGATTGACTGAGACATTAGCTATGAGGGTAAAAAGCAAATCACTAGGAATGAAAGGTGTGATCGAGGAGATGCGACTATGGCAGAGATGTGCATTAAGATGTCAAAAAGATTAGATCGTGCAAGATCTGATTGGATTTGGTTTGCTTCAAAGATGGTGAGGAAACCCTAACCGCCTAAACTTTGAATTGGCTTTTGGCAAGTGTTGTTCACCAAAAGTGATAACCCAAGTATACTTGCAAATCTATCTATGAGATAGCCAATCTCAATCAATGAAACACCTCAGGGCTTGGACAACATGACAAGGATATGAATTCTTCTACTCTTTAGGCTATGCAAAACCTAGGCAGGTATACCTTTGATGCATTTAATCAAACCTATTACACACAAGACTGCATCAATCAAAAGTAGATGGATCTCAAAAGGTTCAAAAACTAAGAGATAATTGCAGATGGGCTAGATCCACACTTGCAACTCAACATTTTGAATCATGAGATGGAGGGACACTTCCACATAACATAAAATATAAAAAGATATTCTGGTTTTTTATTTTTAAAAGGTGTTCTAACAACCTTTCAATATTACAAGAGGCCAGTGCCTTATCCAGGCCACAGAGTCATGCATAAAACTGGATGAGAAATCTCAGATGCAAGTTCTTTTCAACATTAAATTTTCATGTATCAATGCCTTACATTAATATAATCCTCTGCTCTATCACAAAACCATACTTATATGTAGATATCCAATATGCATTCAAAATCATTAATGCTGGGTTTTAGGATTTAAATCCTTCCTTGAAGAATACCCAAAAGACAACATTACACTCTTAGAGGAATCTAAAAGAGACAACTCAAATTATCCTTGATAATATGAAATTATATGAATCTGAGTACATTTTGGAGACAATTTCATGGAAACTCACACATGCCTTGCATATGTGTGAACCTGCAAATTGAAACTAAACCTACAGTAAAGACAACACTGAAAACATGGACGAACACACTGTGATTTGCATTGATAAAAGGATGCCATCACTAGAACCTACAATTTTGGATTTCTCCCTTGGAGCAAATCTCTCAAAAACTAGAACCCCTACAACTGAGAAGAATTGGGAATAAGAAGGAGAGGGAAGAGAATCAAATCTACAACTGAAAATTGCCAAGTGTCTCCCCTCTAACTGAATTTTGTTCCCATGGATACTGCTTCCAAAATATCCCACATTTGTCAAAATTAACCTCATAATCAGATTCCTCACTCCGAGAGCTTTCCGAAAACATATAACACTTTATATTTTGGCCAAAATTTAGACCCTAGGCGAATTAATTCCCCAATGTGCTCAATCATTTAAATTTTTCGAAATTTAATATAGTTCAAACTATATCATTTACTCATTTTAAATTTGATTTTTGCCTTCATTTGGTCCTGACACTTTGCCACATGGTGGGATCTGATTGGTCGAAGGGGTTGACCGAACGCCACCTGGGATGACACCTCATCACCACCACGTCATCTGCTTTGTCACTGCCACTTGGCCACCATGTCATCGCCACTAGACTACCACCTGTGTGCCAAATGTGTGCCACGTCACTGCCACCTCACCGGGACCCGCCTGTTGGACATCTGATTGTACCCGCCACCTGGATTTTGCAACTTCGCAGGGTGTAACTCGCGTGCATCTTCCTTTCGTGAAATAGCGCACACCGTTGATCCATCTTGAACTTGCTCACTTGTTAAGCTGGCCTTCCTTTGCAAAATTTTGTCTGTCTGCCTCAGGAAGTGTGCCTATGTGGGGTCCACTTGGTCACCGCTCAGTCATTTCCTCTATCGACTCAGGATCCGTGCTCGCACGTAGGCCCACCTTGGTTGCCATCAAGCACCATCTATCAAAAGCTTTTATGGCTTAGACATATTATTATTGTGGAGCATTTCATATAAACTTTTATAAATGCTCTCGCCTAGCCAATGTGGGACAAAATGTTTTTCTTGGGAATGCCCTTTTGAAGCTCTTCCCGAGTTTTCTTTAATGACACTTTGCATTTTCATTAAAACTTTCAATGCCTTTCCACCACACCACAGAGGGAGGTTTTCATTGGTTTGGAATGTTCTGTGCCTTCCACAAAACACAATGCAGGAGGAAAAACATTCATTTACTGATCCAAAATGCCCCTTTCACCAATCACGTGGGAGGAGGAGCTGATTGCTGTTTGTTTTGCATTTATTTTCAAAGCCCCAACGCAGCCTACTTACCATCCTCCATGTCACGCAGGGGGAAAAGAGGATAAGAGAACACAAAATGGAGGATACCATTTGCAACTTGGAGCATTTCTTTTGGATCTCCCTGCAGCACGTGAGAAGAGGGGAGAATGACTTTGAACCAACCAATTGCATTGCCTGAGTTTTATATGTTTTGCATACCACGTGGAGGGGCAATATGGCTTCACACTGCTAGGCATGCATTTGTTGTTCTAAGTTTTCAACGCTTTGTGCCATTCTCCATATGCCAATATGCATCTACTATTCCAAGTTTTTGCTGCTGTAGCTTCACATGGGGAAAGAGGTCTACTGTTTGTTGCATTTACTTCAAAGTTTATGCATCTCCAAACATGTCCTTGTGAGGGAGAGGATGGCTTTACACTAGCCAACATATTTGCTTTTGTTTCTAAAGATTTAATTGAGCTACTGTAGCTGCTGAGAATTTATACAGCCTTTCAAATACCACATTTAACACATAGGAAGAAATTAGCTTCAGAACTGCCAATTGTATTTTGTTTTTAACTTTTAATGGTTTGTTGTTAGCATTTGTTGTCTGGCTTCAACACTTCCCTTTGGCCACCATGCTATTCATAAGTGATATGTGTGTGTGTTTTAAATTCTCAAACAAGGACTGTATATATTATGTTTGAAACTTTATCCACTGTCTTCTACCCCAGCCTTTGTATTGCTGTAGCTGCTCTTTCCTTTATCAAACTGTCAAAGTCTCTTTGAATCTATCTTTGCTACTCTTATTGTCTTTAATTGGATTATATCCATTATTGATTTTGTGACTAGATTGTTATGAGGCCTCTACCTTCTTACATGGCTAACTTCCTTTTCTCCTTGCAATATTCCATTTATTGGCATATTCTGAAAATCTTTTAATAAACAAAGTCACCAATAAAATCAATCCGCGGGCATGAGCCAAGTCGGGCCCCAAAGTGGGTCCAACTAAATTTTTTTTTGTTTTCATGTAACTGACCCTTGGAATGCTTCACGGACCTCAAACGTACCTCTAGAAATGATCGGCATCATTTCGGATCATTAATCCGCATTTTACAACCTTCAGGCAATTACGCCACAATTTTCACATTTAATCGCGAAGATGTAATTTTCAAACCTGTCAAAACACCTTTTTGGAGCTTGCCATCTGACAAGCATGTACTCTGATATACAAGGATGACTTCTACCAAATGGTTTCTCAAGATGAGTCTCGAACGAAGAGATATTAATTTTCAAAAATGCCCAACTAGCTTTGTCGACACTACACACCTGATGAAGTCAATGTCCTGGCAACACATGATACCTTTCTCAAAAATACCAAACGACCTCCGTAGGCCCTCAAATTTGAAACACAGGTACCTTTAAGTACATATTAAAACTTGGAAATCTCAGTTCTATCACTAGACTGATAGGATGCAAATGGTGCACTCACCAAAATGGCTACATTAACTGATATAACACTAGATTGCGGATAGCTGCATTTGATGGCAAAATGAGCTCTTTTGAAAATTGATCAAACGGATTGGTAGAGCCTTGAAATTTGAAATGTAGCTCATCATTTATACCAAAATTAGCCCAAAACAAACACTCTAACATGACGCTTACTGAGGCAACTTTTACACTTATGTGAAACAGGGCTCCAACTAGCTGTCGAAACAGGGACTAGTCAAAACACACAAACTGCAAACGGATTTGGCTTCAAAAACTAAGCAAATGGATTCGTCAAGACCTAAAATTTTGTAGGCTGACTCACATTAATGTGTACAATTGAATCCACTTTGAATTTCTCCATGACGATCAACAGGGCAAAAGATGTAATCTCTCAAAGTAGGCTACTCAATAAAAACTGCATTTGTGCCTAAAATGCACTTCCAGCTCACCCCTCAAACTGGGTACCTCAAAAACTTATCCAAATTGAATTCTAAAAGTTGCACATCACTGAATAGGCCAAATGAAAGGTGCGGGACATGAATCCCGAGCCTTACCCTCTGAAAATCAATCGGCTCCATTTACCCTCTCGCAAACTAGGCCATTCAAACTGACTTATTTAGGTGCGTTTTCTAACATGCAGAGAAATTTTTTGAAATAGGCCTACAAACTTTGACTCAATTTTAAATACTCCCAACAGCAGGAAATATGGGCTATAAGTAAAAAGGCCAAAGAGATTGGGAGGAGCTACTGAATAGAGGAGTATTGTGTAATTGCGAAGTTGAAGACTTCTATAAGTAAGAACAAATCAGCCAAGTGCTCAACGAACATCTATGAAAAGAGTGGAAGTGAAAGAGAACCAGATTAAAGCTTTCAATCGGTTGAAGGAAAGAACTGATAGTGTTCATACTGGCAGAGCAAAAGTGAAGGAGGTTGAAGAGAGGTAAACTAATAGTGCTTATCAACAGGAAGTAGCAGTTGAAGAGCACCAGAAGAGTGAGTCGGTGCAACATATAAAGTATCTCACCTGCTGAGTAAGGCATTTTAAAAGGTTGCAAGATTCACTTGTAACAAGATAACTACTTATGTATTAGATGTTTTTATTTTGAACACTGAGTTGTAGCTCAATGCAGGGGTTGTAGCTCCTTGGGTTGGTGCCCTAGAGTTAGGGGTGGTGCTCCTTTGGGTTGTAGCCCATAAATTAGGTAGGGGTTGGTGCCCTAAAATTTGTAATTGTATTTTACCATGAGGTTGGATTGGAGTAGTAGACTCCATCAACATTTCTCACCAAGGTTTTTCCCATCTTGGGTTTTCCTTGTATATGCTAGTGTTTTGTGATGTCTTCTTGTGTGTGTGTGTGTATTTGACTTAGTCTCATTACTAATCAGTAAGTTTGCACTATGCTTGATTCACAAACTGGTGTTTCTCACAAAGGATAGCTAAAAGGGAAAGTTTTGAGAACCACTGATTCACCCCCTCCCCCTCTTAGTGGTGCACTATGTCTAACAACTCCATCAGGGCTATGGATGCCTACTAGCAATAGAGCAATATTCGAGAGATTACATTGTATAACCTAGTCGGAGCCCTAAAATCTTGTTGGCAATGAGGCTCTATCCAGGATGCTTTTGAAGTTAGAATAACTCATGTAGCTAGCCACATAGGATTCCAAGGGTCTTTGATGGCTATAAGAGTCAGAATAAACTCAATTGCACACACATGGGCAAAAGAAGATCAACATTTTAAAAATTGATTGAGAATTTTTTCGCGCCTCCATTCATAAATCTTGGTTACATAGTGCATTAGGTTGGATGGTCTAAGTCTTTTGAGAATGGATTGAACTCCTATCTCTAAAATGTTTCGCACCTTTAATCCAATTAGTGCATTTTAGAATGAAATACACATACTCATCCTTGTTCGAATAGGAACTGCATTCTTGTCATGCATCCTGCATTAGTATAACTCATTAAAAAATCATTATCTCCATATGCATCATCATGATATCATCATAGGTTTGCACTTGGGGGCATAACTGAAAAAACCAAAAAAGTCAGATAAAGTCCTAAAAAAAACCCTAAAAAATAAGATAAAGTCCTGAAAATACCCTAAAAAATCAGATAAAGTCCTGAAAAAACCCTAAAAAATCAGATAAAGTCATGAAAAACCCAAAAAAATTAGGTAAAGTCCTGAAAAAATCCTAAAATTCAGATAAAGTCCTGAAAACCCTAAAAATCAGACAAAGTCCTAAAAAAACCATAAAAAATCAGAGTCCTAAAAAAAACAAAAAAATCAGATAAAGTCCTGAAAAAATTAAAAAACAGAAAACGTCAATCAAAAATATCAAATATCAAAAATCAATAAAACACAAACTAAAAATCCAAAAACATCAAAAACTTGCAATAAATGGTCTGGCAAGAATCAAACACCCTAGCAGATATCCAATAAACACTTCACACAAAGTTAAACAAAGGATACAACTATCTTGTCAAAACATATGCAATTAAGTTGATCAACTATCTAATCTATTGAATCACTATCAAACTATCAACGTGATTAACATCTCATCTTAAATAGAATCGGTACACTCAAAACCAAACGAGTTAGTGTTAAACGAGGTCCAAAACTTCTGAAACTAGACATTATCAAAATCACATCAAACATATCAAAGCAAAGGTACAGTCAATCCAACTGCTGAGTTTTTTCTATTTTGGTTGATTCTTTTTATCAAATTGGTGAAGATCATTGCTTTTAGCTACTCAAGGATGTCGAAGAAGTGACTAGAGGAGCCATGATGGGCATGATCCTTTTTTGTTTGTTTGTTGTTTGTGGTTTGAACCAATGAAGTTCTAGGGCAATTTCTCTAGTAGGTGTATGTGATAGGAGCATTCAACTTGTGAATTCCACACATACCTCAAACCCTAGTGTAATTCCCATAACGGAGGGTTCATTCCTTGTCTTCTATGTGTTTGTTTCTTTGCAATGAGATACATATACATCTTGGTTCCTCATAATTAGGTGTAATAAGCCCCATTGTTACATAATAAGGCTCAATGATGATAATGTATTGCACTACAAATAAAGAAATGAATACTTTCTCATCAAAATTCTATGAAATCATTTCTATCATATCTAAATTTGGAATAAACAAAGGTTGATTCAATTGATTGATCATTTCATATCAATTCTACGTCTAACAACTAACAATTCTTCCAAATTCACAATTTTCAACACCTATTTTGATACACAAAAATAAACATCATCACATCATCACATTACATTTTCATATATATCATTTCATAATGTTAGTCCATTGCATTATAATAAGAATTTCATCAACCATTATACATCACAAAATAAAGGCACATCACATCACTGCATGATACCACATTCACATTTCATTCTTCATCACAGTAGCATAAAACACAAGAAAGAAACATTAGACCATGAAGTTCATCATCAAATATCTCATCAAGAATGCATATCATATATCATATAGAAATGTGTCAAAATACATTGTATCTACAACATCAATATTGATATCAAATCTCTCAACCTATGTTGCCTCTATCAATAGGTACATCTCACCTAACTCCAATCTATCCTGATGATGCCCTAGGTGGACCCATCACTCCTACATTGCTATTCTATTGAGAGGTAGACCGACTCAATCTCCTCCCCTTTAAAGCACTAAAACAAGGCTCCCTTTGACCCTCATGAATATCTCTCTCATAAGATTGCCTATAATAAATAGCCTCATGTGCAGCAACAAAATATCTATTTGCCTAGTTATGTGCCTGTCACTGACCCAAATAACTGATCATATGCATCCATGGTGATTTGAGCTCTCCTAATTGCCTCATCCCTCTCCCTCTGTAGTCAATCTCTCTCAGTGTCTATCTAATGCCTCTCTGCATTCGACTCCTCCATCACTTGCCCATACTGATATCTATCCTCCATCCATCGCTGCCACAAAGTAGCGACTAGGTCTTGTAAATGCCTAACCTGATCTCTCAATCCCTCCTCATCTCCTCTCTTCACACCTCTAGACTCTGCAACCTAGGGCATCTCCATATCATGTCCATCGTCCCCACCCTCATCCCCATCACTACTCGATGAGCCTGATCCTGACTCATCGCCCTCATCAGAACTGCTCATAGATGTAGTCTCTTCGCTAATATCCACATCCTCCTCTCCACTATCCACCTACTTTGTAACCATTGCTATCAAATCTATACCACCTCCACCTCTACCATCTCCATCTCTACCTCCTCCATCTCTACCTCCTCCATCTCTACCCCCACCCCTCTCTATCCCCCTAGGACCCCTGCCATGTCTAATCTGTTGAGCACCAATCAGAATGGTCAGATCTGTCAAAGGTATAGGCGTGTGTTGTATCCACCATACACTATACTATGTTGTGGACCCTAGATCGGCTACACCAACACACCATCCCCATAGAGAAGGAGCAAGAGCATCAAACTTAGCAATAGCAACATGAGGTTGCACACAAGCACCCCAATTACCAACCTCTTGAGTAGTGTGAGCATAATAAGTTGTCACATCCAGAATACCCTATATCTCCCTGAACTGTCAGAGTACATGACTAGGAATATGCATGTCAATAACCATGTGACCACCCACATCTCAACCAATAAGATATATCTGCTTTTAACAAAAAGGAAGATGTTGGGCATGATCAATCCAACTAGGGCAAGTAAAATAAGGTCTCCATGAGAAATACTATAAGATATCAATCCGATGATGCCAATACAAGATGTTACTCGATGTCCTATGTCTCACACCAACAGTGTAATCAAAAGCATATGGCTTATTTGGCTCTAAATCAATATGTAATGCATGACGATCAAAAGTAACTTGTGTACCAAATATCAGAATGTGTAAGATACGCCACACATCCTCAAGTGTGATGGAGGTCTCACCTGTCGGTAGATGAAAAGAACATGTCTCTGAATGCCATTGCTCAATCAAAGTAGTAATCATGGCCCTATTGGTCATAACCTCAGGCAAATGCATTATGTAATACAATCCAACCTATCGTAACAAAGCGATATCCTTTGGATCCAACTCATGACGTCAATCAAGACCATCTAGCCTCGTCTTTCTATCAAGTAGTACTGGATAATACGCTTGCATTTGGAAAACATAAAAAATGAATCAGTTACATCATCAAATTATTAGGACGCATAAGAAAAAATTTGCTTTATTATCAAATGTGTCATACTTCTATCAACTAAAAAGTAAAATTATCAATTGCGTAAGGTTGTATCAAATGCGAAATAAGAGAAGCAAGTGCGATGGAAAATATCAAACTCAGCAATAGCAACATCGGCAAAATCGACAGTCAAATGTGAAAATCATGAAAGACTACATATCATCAAACAATTGAAATTTTTGAAAAAAATAGACATAAACGAGTAAAAAATCATGACAACTCGCCATGCCACCAATGTCGGGAGGTCTCTGATAAGACAACACTTGCTCGGATAAATGCAGCCTCGCTCTGTGACCTGCCATTTCGCTCCAAGGATGCCAAAAGTACTAAATATCTTTAAGTACTTCTTGCAAAACAAAATAGTGCAAATGAGCTAAAATCAATACCAATCTTCAATTTATAAGCTCAAAATTAGGGCTTTTCTCAACATATCGCCCATGCACGCCTCCAACTTCTACACAATTGTAGACATAGAAAATGAGATCGAAACCATTTAAAACTTCATATTATCACTATCCAGCATATTTCCAAAAAACTGGTCTTCATTCCACAATTTTTCGACCACTTTTTCCGAGGGGGCATATTTATACCCTAAGTGTCATCAAGGCATTCTGGGGCCATTTTCTTTTTTCTTTTCTTTGAAATAATGTCATTCTTACATTGTGTCAAAGAGGGGCAAATGTAGACACCTAAAAATGTCTCATTAATTCTACACCAATTGTTTGTCTATTTAATTAATTCTTTAATTATTTGATTAAACTAACTATGTCTTCTAATCATTGCCCTTCAACACTTCTAATTATTCTATTTCTATTCTCAAATAATTTTAATCAGTTAATCATATCTCAATTATTAATAAAATATCAATTATTTAATTAATTATGATTTATTCCTTAGTTAAATAATCTTTATTATTTAATTAATTCTATTTTCTAAGTTTAAATAATTTTATTTAAATTAATTAATTAAATTCCTCCAATTCCCCAAATTATAATTCCAATTAATTCCATCTAATTTCATTTCATATTTCCCCAAATTTGAATTTCACGTCATTTCATCTAATTTCACATTTTCAAATTCACATTTTACCAAATCTGAATTTCAGTTAATTTCATGTGCATTTCAGCATTCGAATGGCCAAATTCAAACCCAAATTGAAAATGAAAATGAAATTCAATTTCAAAATCCTACAACACATGCTAAATCAAAACTGATTGATCAAATAACTTGTCTAATCAGTTAACTCATCAATCATCTTTTTTAACTCAAAATCAACTTTTTATGACTAATCCATCAATTCAATCATCTCCCCAGTCTATTCAGTTCACTGATCAATCAAATGAGTTTACTAGCCAATCAATTGAGTTCACTCTCCAATCTATCTATTGAGTTAACAAATCAATCATGACTAGTTCACTAATCAATCAATTTTAGTTATCTATCAATCAACACTTGAGTTCTATTTCTCACCCCCTTTGTGTTGAAAATCTATGAATCCAACATCATTTTCTCAATTCAAGCTAGAATTACAAAATCAAAGTCTTCAAAGTATTTATATGTAGGAAATTGGTGCAATGTCTGAGAGCCACCAACCACTCAAATAAGAGAAGCACAATGGAAGCAAAGATGCAGAATGAGGGAGTTTCATTTATTTGAATTCATTTCTCATTTCTTGTATTGATTTTCATTTATTATGTTTATTTGTTTGTTAATTAGTTGAGAATTGGTGATTCATTCTTATTTCCTAATTAATTTAATAACACATGACATTCAGGCGTAGAAACAATACCATTCATGTTGGACATTGTTGCTGCTAAGATATGTTGTTGTCATTGATGTCAAATATTCCTACTCCAGTAATTGTAGATTTGTTCATTGTGCTAATGATTTGGTGTATGAAGTATCTTTAGTATCATTATATTCTTTTGTACTGGTGTTGGTGATCCGAGAAGATTAATTGATCACATCATATGATCTGGTTTTGCAGTTTGTTTATCTGATCAATGCTTTGTAGAGTTCAGTATTTCCTCTGATATATTCTGGTGTGATCAGATCTTGAGCATATATTTTTGGATATTATTTGGTGTTAGAGTAATCGGGTCTTTACTTGATTAATTAAATGATATTTATTTAATTAATTAAGTTCCCCTTTACCTCTTTTACACTTAAGCTAACATTAGGTGCATAATAATTAATTCTTTTTATTAATTATTATGTGAAAACCTAGGGTTTTCCCTTTTAAGGTTTCTTGACCTATTAGAGGTTGATTCTTTTCTTTGTATCATAATCACATTACACTTTTTGTGAATACAGAGCTCTCATCTTTTTTGAGCATTTTTCTATGTATTTGGTTTTTCTCTATTGCTTCCTTGCTTCTCCTTGTAATAGGTTTATTTCAACTTGTAGAGATCATTTGAGCTCATGTGGTGTTGTATTTCTCAACTCTCACATGGTATTAGAGCTTCAGATCTGTAGCAACCTGTTCTTGTTTTAATTTTTTTGCATTGGAAGCAGATATGGGGTTTTTTCAAAAGTTTTTTTGTGCACCTAGGGATAGGCCTTTTTTATGAGCACTTTGGGCCTAAATAGACCTCGCCATCATGCTCAAAAGGCTCAAAAACCCCTATGGTCATATAAAACTTGACCACTTTTGACTCCTAAGCCTTTGGGGGTATTTGTGTTCTGTACCAGGCCGTACGACCCTGGCACGTAGTTTGAAAAAAATTAATTTTTTTTTGCCTTTTTACAGCATGCAGGCTGAAATTTGATTTTTTGAAAAATAAATCAAAAAACCTTTGGCAAGTTTTCTTCAAAAAAATAAAACATTTTTTTTGGGGGGGGTTTCCCCACAGTACGCAGGGTACCGTGGGGCCCCATGGTCCTGCCGCCGCTGGCCTCTCCCGACCCTGTCGACCCTTGCCACCACTAGCCTCTCCTAGCCCCGCTGACCTCCACCAGCCCCTCCAGCCGCCTGCCGATGCTTCCCGACCTCATAGCCTCCACCTGCCGGTGCTTCCGGTCCAGCCCACCACCTCTGCTCCACTTGTGACCGCCTCTACCCGTGCGACCATGTCGGCTCCGCCCGACTGCCTCTACTCCACTCATGGCCACCTTTACCCATGACCGCCTCTTCCCACCCAACTACCTCTACCACCACCCGACTACCTCTGCACCGCCTAGCCACCGCTTCGCCACCGGAGCGCCGCCCCCAGGCCACCTCTGCCCGACCCTGCCACCCGATAGCCACCATTGCCCTTCTCTCTTGCCTTTAAAGGGGGGTTGGTTTTTTTGTCATAACTTGGGCAAATGGAGTCATTTTTTCAACAGTCAAAGTGGGGTCTCTTTTCTGCACTTCTGGGGCCGTAGAATGAGCATCCGAACTCTGTTTTTTGAAAACTTTATATTGTTGGAAAGCTTGTTTTGTGTACTTTCTAGTCATGTGAGTTTTCTTTCCAGATTCTTCTCTAGGAATATTTTATTTAGTTTTTTTCTTTTCAGCACTCTAGCAAATATCTTGGATGTTTCAGGTCCTAGGATCTCTTTCTCTGAGTAGGATATCTCAATTTTGGTTGTTCTTTCTATTTCCAATCTTCTTATCATTGTAGCATTTTGTTTATGCAAACACACTGAAATAAAGTGCCATCATGCATTGTTTACTTGAGATCTTGCACATCTTGTGCCTTATTGTACATGCACTACTTATAAAGTGCCATGGGGGGATTGATGTTTGCCTTTTGTTTTCCATCTACCTTTGTCCAGTGAGTGTTCCTTCCATGACACTAGCCTCATGATGTGTGTCAAGTGAGTGTTCCTTCCATGACACTATGTACTTTTTTTGCACCTTCGATGTTCCTATTTCTTCGTCCTTCAATTCTTGTTGGTCATTCTTTTCAATGTACCTGTCCCTCTCCCTTTCAACTTTATGGGGAGGTTTGTCCTATTGGTTCTAATGCTTCCTTGGTTGGATTGATCAGCTCTTCAGGCTTTGGTCTCTCATGCCATCTGTATCTTTGAGTTTGGTTGTTTGTCTTTGTTTACCATTTGATTCGAGTAGTGTCATTTAAGGGCACTCATGCAGATTACAGTCTTCTCTACCTGGTCATGTTCTATTTCAATGGAGGTTCTTCAGATCAGTAGTTACTCTTCGACAATGTTAGCAGCTATTTCCTGCTTCAATGGTGTTCTTCTTGCTTTTCTATCTCTATTTGGAGTAGAGTTTTTTCCCACGTGTTTTTCTCTATTTCTCTAGCTCATAGAGATTTGGTTGCATTTGGGTACCTGATCAGGCCTTGTTGTGGGGACCCATCTTTCTTACTTTCAGTAGCTATTCTAGGTTTTAACTTCTCCCTAAGTCTAGCTTAAGGGGGGGTGTTAGAGTAATCGGGTCTTTACTTGATTAATTAAATGATATTTGTTTAATTAATTAAGTTCCCCTTTATCTCTTTTACACTTAAGCTAACATTAGGTGCTTAATAATTAATTCTTTTTTTAATTATTATGTGCAAACCTAGGGTTTTCCCTTTTAGGGTTTCTTAACCTATTAGAGGTTGATTCTTTTCTTTGTATCATAATCACATTACAATTTTTGTGAATACAGAGCTCTCATATTTTTTGAGCATTTTTCTATGTATTTGGTTTTTCTCTATTTCTTCCTTGCTTCTCCTTGTAACAGGTTTATTTCAACTTGCATAGATCTTTCTTCGTGACAGTTGTTGGTGTTTGAGTTTTCTTGAGTTCCAAATGTTGATAGATGAAGATTTGATAAGTGGTGTTGGTGTAGTTGTTGATGATTCTAATGTGCTTGATGGTGTTTCCTAACCATGACCTATTTGTCTTAATGATCTGCATTGATCATTGTGCGAGGAGATGGTGATTTTTCTAAACCGGTGTTGTTCTTCCTGTTATGCAGTTTTCCTAGAGGTGTAGCATGTTTTGGTTGACCTTGCAATGATTTCCAGTGGTGTTGCATGTTTGGATATTTGATTTAGGTCCATTTTATATCATGTAAATCATTATATCAGTCCAGTGGTTGATCTTTGTATCGTGTGATATAATTTTTTAATTTTGAGTTGAGGGTGTTGGTATTAACAAAACCGGTTAATTCATAGAACCGATATGTGCACTGAGATTTCTCATTGATGTCTAACACTGACCAATGGAGTGGTATTGGTGGAGTGGTGTATCTCAATAGTAAATGTGATGACTTGTTAACACATGGAAACATCATAAGAGACAAATGACCAAGGTTCAATTAGCTCAATGGAAGACAAACTAAGCTAACTAGTCTGTCTCTCAAGAAGATCGGTGTTGAGGTCAGATATTTAGGTTGGTGATTCTGATGATGATGAAGACACAAAAGGTGACTTAGGCAAGAAGGCTTGAGGTTGTATGCAAACAGAAACCTCATTAGAAAACAGGAAAAGAGACTTGATGTAAGCACAACAAATCGATAATCAAAGGATGAACCAGTAATGTAAAGTGTAGTGGTATATCAGTACACCAATGAGGCAGAAGGAAGATAGATGTTCACCATAAATCTTGGAGCAGCGATCGGTTATTTAGTTGCAGTGGAAAAAGGTGAGTTGGTGAGCATGTGTCTAGGCCAAACTAAAGGTTGGTGAAGTCAACTTCAATCATCATGCAAATAAGCCATGATTGCTTGTGTATTTTCTGGTTCGCATTTATAAGACTGAACCTGACCCAGAAGTCACTAATTTTGGGGGATGCAGTGGTAGAATTGGTTGAGTAGTTGGCATAATTGTTGCATAGTGTGCAGAGAAAGAGTGGGAAGATTTTCTACTGAAATATGTGATTGCATTGACTAAGGAAACACCTAAAGGTGACGGAAAATAATGTATAAAGTATTTTGAGTTCATTGAAAATATTCTTTCTCGTAAAATTTGCAAAGTACAGATCATGTGCAAGGTGATCCAAAAAGTGCAGAGTAGAGTGTGAGGAAGTGCTAAAAGATTTAGCAGAGAAGAGAATGTTTGAGGTAGATCAGAAGAGTACAGAGCTGAGGGTAAGAGGACCTATAGAGTGCAGAGCTGAGGGTGAGAGAACTGGTAGAGTGCAAAGCCGAAGGTATAATCATAAAACCGGTGTTGTGCAGAGCAAACACAACCAGTATGGATAAAGTATGATTTTCATTGTGATCAGATCAAGCTATCAGTAGCTACTCTAGAAGATCATCTTTCTATTTCTTTCTAACTATTGCAACTCAAAATCCCTTAACTGGGTGGAATTTAATAGGTCTCGTTGTAGAATCCCTTAACCGAGTGTCATCTTAATTGATGATCCTAAGACCTTTAACAAGCCTAACTTTAACAGGGTAAAGGCACTTAAAGGCCTTAAATAAAATCCCTTAACTGGGTGGCACCTAATAGTGTCTTTGTAATCTTCTAACATGGATGGCTCTTCACCGAGCGTACTACAGAAGAGTACAAATTTTGTGAGTTCCTACTCACACCGTGGTTTTCTCCCATTTGGGTTTCCATGAGATAAATATTGGTGTCACAGTGTATCTTTTCATGCATGCATATTCTTCTATAGTAATTATGTTAAAATGTGGCGACTAATCAGCAAAGTACTGTACACTTAGCATGTATCCTTGTTGGGGTCCAGGGTCGGGCCGGGCCTCGGGCAGGGGTTTGGGGGCGAGAGCCCCCGAGAAATTTTTTTTGCCATTTTTCATTAATGAAAACCAACATTGTTTGTTGCCCTAAAAACACATGTTATAAGCAGCTGGGATGCTTAAGGCATTGTAAGGTTGATGTACTATTTTTTGCTGGATAATAAGAAAGATTGGATGACTGTGTATGGTGGACATAACCCATTCTGGGTGAACCACATTAAATCTCTATGTTATCTGTGTCTTGTTTTATTTTTTTATCTTTTGTATTTAAATCTGCATATAATTGTTAGTTCATATTTGCTTCAGATCTGCTTGAAACCCTGGCAATTGGTATCAGAGTGAGGTTTTCTGTAAATTGGCAGGACTTTCATATTTGAGTGGGAGCAATGGAGGATTCCAAATTCAAGGTCAAAAAGTTTAATGACTAGAATTATCAGTTATGGAAAATGCAGATGGAGGCTTACCTGTATCAAAAGGATTTGTGGCAGCCATTGGAAGGAAAGGCAAAGAAAGTGACCACAATGTCAGATGAAGAGTGAGACATTTTAGATAGAAAGGCACTGGGATCCATTCGATTGTGCCTTGTGCCGTCTGTAGCATTCAATATAACACAAGCAAAAATGGTTGTAGATTTGATGGCAACATTGGCTAAGTTGTATGAGAAACCCTCAACTTCAAATAAGGTATTTCTTATGAAGCGTTTGTTTAATTTGAAAATGAGTGAGGGAGGATCTATAGTAGAGCACTTAAATGAATTTAATACAACTACCAGTCAATTGTCTTCGGTAAAAATTACCTTTGCAGAAGAGGTTATGGCTCTCTTGATTTTATGTTCTTTGCCAAAAAGCTGGAATAGCTTGGTTATGGTTGTAAGTAACTTTGTCTCTAGTAAAAATACTTTGGTATTTGATGATATTGTTGGTGTTATCCTAAGCGAGGAAATGCTAAGGAAAAGCACGGGTGAGACTCCAACATCATCAGGTAGTGTTTTGAATGTGAAGAACAGAGGAAGATCAAAGGAAAGAGGAAAAGGCCATGGGAATGAGAAGTCACGAGGGAAGTCAGAGAAAAGATTTTCTCAATCTAGAGGAAAGAAAGATTACTGGTACTGCGAAAAGCTTGGTCATCTAAAGAAAGACTGTTGGTCTTAGAAAAACAAAGAAGGAAACAAAAATGAAAATGACAGTAAGGAAGCTAATATTGCAAGTAATACTTTACAAGATGCTTTAATCTTATGTTTGGATAATGTTAATGATTCCTGGGTAATAGATTCTAGGGCTTCATTTCATGCTACACCCCATAGAAAATATTTTCTAGATTATGTTCAAGGTGATTTTGGACAGGTATATTTGGGTGATGATGAGCCCTGTCAAATTGTTGAAAAACGAAAGATAAAGATGAAGTTGCAGAATGGTAATGACTGGTTTCTGCAAGAGGTAAGACATGTTCCTAATTTAAGAAGAAATTTAATTTCTGTGGGGCAACTAGGTAGTGAAGGTTGCATAGTTACCTTCCCAGACAGTATGTGGAAAGTCACTAAAGGATCATTAGTAGTAGCTAAAGGTGCGAAGGTAGGCACATTATATCTATGTACTAGTAACACTTACTCTACCTTAGCTACTACATATAAAGTTACTGCAGGGACAACAACAATAAATGTTGCAAGAACAGGTTCGATAATGTGGCACTATAGGCTTGGGCACATGAGTGAGAAAGGGATGAAAACCCTTCGCTCCAAAAATCTATTGCCAGGACTAAAGAAGATTGATTTAGAGTTAAGTGAAAACTGTGTTTATGATAAACAAAAAAGAGTCAGATTTCTCAAGGTTGGGAAAGAGAAGAAGAGTGAGAAGTTAGAGCTTGTACATTCAGATGTATGGGGACCAGCTCAGGTATCATCTCTTGGTGGCTCTTGTTATTATGTTATTTTTATTGATGACATAGCTAGAAAAACATGGGTATATTTCCTAAAACAAAAATCAGATGTTTATGAAACTTTTAGGAAATGGAAAGCTTTGGTTGAGAATGAAACATGAATAAAGTTGAAGTGTCTCAGATCGGATAATGGAGGTGAGTATTGCAGCAAAGCATTTGAAGATTACTGCTCCTTAAATGGGATTCAAAAGAAAAAGACAGTTCCAGGAAATCCATAGGAAAATGGTGTGTCAGAGAGAATGAATAGGACAATCATGGAATGCGCGAGGAGCATGAGATTGCATGTTGGATTGCCCTTACATTTTTGGATAGATGTTGTACATACTGCTGTCTATTTGATAAATAGAGGACCTTCAACCCCTTTGGATGGTGGTATTCTAGAGGAGGCATGGACTAGTAAAAAGGTAAATTATTCTTTTCTAAAAACTTTTGGTTGCGAAGCTTTTGTCCATGTTGATAAAGAAAACAAAACCAAGCTTGATGCTAAATCTCAGAAATGTACCTTCATTGGATATGGGATAGATGAATATGGCTATCAATTATGAGATTTTGAAAATAAGAAAATAATCAGAAGTAGAGATGTTATATTCAATGAGAAGGTTATGTATAAAGAACATATGCAGGAAAAGAAGCATGAACAGGACAAACAAGAATATGTGGTGTTGGATGAGATTCTTGAAAATGAAATGCCACAGGTACCTGATGCTCTACAACAACAGATTGTCCCACAAACTCTTGCAAGTGTTAGACATTCTATGAGGACAAGTAGACCCCCTGAAATATTTTCTCCTTCTTTGTATTATATTTTATTAACGGATTCTGGTGAACCAGTAGAATATGAAGAAACAATGCAGGTAGATGCCAAACAATAGTGGGAGCTAGGCATGAAAGAGGAGATGGACTCCTTGATAAAAAATAAGACTTTGGACTTAGTCCCTTTACCTGCAGAAAAAAGAGCCTTGCCTAACAAATGGGTTTATCGGTTGAAGGAGGAGGAAGGAGGTCAGAAAAGATATAAGGCCAGACTTGTGGTAAAAGGTTTTGCATAGAAAAAGGGTATAGATTATGATGAAATATTTTCTCTAGTTGTAAAAATGACTTCAATTAGAACTGTACTTAGTCTTGTGGCTGCAGATGATTTACATCTTGAACAATTAGGTGTCAAAATAGTTTTTCTCCATGGAGATTTGGAGGAGGAAATTTCCATGTTGCAACCACAGGGATATGAGGTCAAAGGTAAGGAGAACTTGGTTTGCAAGTTGAAGAAAAGTCTGTATGGCCTAAAGCAAACACCCCGACAATGGTATTTAAAATTTGATAGTTTCATGGCTGAACATGGTTATCATAGATGTCATTCTGATCATTGTGTATATTTTAAGAGATTTGATAATGGCAGTTATATTATCATGTTGCTTTATGTTGATGACATGCTTGTTGTTGGGTCTACCATGCAACATATAAACGATCTTAAACAAAAATTAGCCAGGTCATTTGCTATGAAGGATTTGGGTGCAGCTAAGCAAATTCTCGATATGAGGATTACACAGGATAGGAAAAATAGAACCTTGAATTTGTCCCAAAGTGAGTATATAAAGAAGGTGTTGAAAAGATTTAACATGCAGGATGCAAAAGTAGTCAGTACACCTTTGGCCAGTCATTTCAAATTGACTAAGGAGATGTGCCAAAAGGCACAGGAAGAGGTTAATAAAATGTCTAACATCCCATATTTATCATCTGTTGGCAGTCTGATGTATGCAATGGTATGCACAAGGCCAGTATTGCACATGCAGTGGGAGTTGTGAGCAGGTTTATGAGTAATCTGGGTATGGAACATTGGAATGCTGTGAAATGGATTCTTTGATATTTGAAAGGAACTACTACGAAGGCATTATGTTTCAAAGGATCTAATGTTTCTCTAAGTGGATTTGTTGACTTTGATCTAGTGGGTGATATTGATTCACGGAGGACTACTATAGGGTATGTTTTTACTATAGGGGGAACTGCAGTCAGTTGGATTTCTAGGCTGCAAAAGGTTGTTGCACTTTCAACCACTGAAGCTGAGTATGTTGCTACTAGAGAAGCCAACAAGGAGATGATTTGGTTGCAATGTTTTCTGGAGGAATTGGGTTGGACACAAGAGGATAGCCCATTGTATACAGATAGCCAGAGTGCCATTCATCTTGTGAAGAACTCTGCTTTTCATTCAAGGACAAAGCACATTCAACTTAGGTACCACTTCATCCAGACTGTTTTGGAGGAGGGTCAGTTATGGCTTGAGAAGATTCACACAAGTGAGAATCCTACCGATATGTTCACGAAGGCAGTTCCACAGGAGAAGCTGATTTCTTCATCAGTTTCTGTTGGTCATCTTGATTGATAATTGTGGAATTTATACCAATCAAGTCCTAGTGTTTTATCCAGTGGATGTTGCATGTACAGTGGTGTCGTGTAGTATCAGTCTCCAAGTGGGAGATTATTTAGTGTGGAGACTGATCAATCTCTAAGTGGGAGATTGGTAAAATGTGGGCCCCAGGCAGGGGTTTGGGGGTGGCAGACCCCAAAAAAAGTGGGGGTTCGGGGGCGGGAGCCCCCGAGAAATTTTTTTTTGCCATTTTTCGTTAATGAAAACCAACATTGTAATAAAACCCTAAAAAGGCTGACTTTGTTTGTTGCCCTAAAAATGCATGTTATAAGCGGCTGGGATGCTTAAGGCATTGTAAGGTTGATGTACTTGTTTTTTGCTGGATAATAAGAAAGATTGGATGACTGTGTATGGTGAACGTAACCCATTTTGGGTGAACCATGTTAAATCTCTATGTTATCTATGTCCTGTTTTATTTCTATATCTTTTGTATTTAAATCTACATATAATTGTTAGTTCATATTTGCTTCGGATCTGCTTGAAACCCTAACAAATTGTTTATATTGATGAGTTTTAAGTTAGTGGAGACTTGAGTTAAAAGTTTTAATTATGCGAAACTGTTAAAGTGTTGATTCACCCCTCCCTTCTTAGCACCGGTTGGGACTAACAATTGGTATCAGAGCTCTGGTCCTTAGATTAAGAAGAATCTTAACAGCTTAAGGAAATATCCAAGATGATGCAAAAGGAGGGTCCTAAGTTCTCTAAGGAGAATTACACCTTATGGTGTGGCAGCATGAAGCTTTAATTAAGAACCCTAGGAGAACATTACTGGAATCATGTAATCACGAATTACAATGAACCTTCAGGGGTTCTCACTCCAGATCAGATCAAAGAAAGGAAAGACAATACTACTGCTATGGATCTAATTACTAGCACTCTTTTTGATAATGAGTATGTTGAGGTTCAAGATTTGAAAACAACTTTTCAGATGTGGAATAAGCTGAAGACAGTTTATGGAGGAGATCATCATGTTCAAAAGGCTAAAGTGGAAAACTTGAGAGGAAAATTTGATGAGATGAGGATGCAAGAAGGAGAAAATATAGAACAATATAGTAAAAGGATAAAGGATGTAGTAAATTTCATCATAACTGTTGGAGGAAAGCTTGAAGAAGATGATGTGGTTAGAAAAATCTTGAGGACCTTGCTATCACAATATTCCATAAGATTTTCTACAATTCAGGAACTCAAATCCTTGAGAATAGTTAATGTTTCACTTGACTCAATGGTTAGAAAGTTAACTGCCTTCGAACTAAGCAACTATGATAATAGTGTACCAAAGATTGATGTTGCCTTCAAAGATTCTATGATGCATGCATCAACAAGGAGAAAAAGAGAAACTGGAAATAGTTCTACTATAAGAACTGGTCATTCTCATGAAAATGACAACCTATTATCTAAAGAATAGGAATAAGATGAGATTGAAGCTCTATTGGCAAGAAGACTACCAAGAGGAAAAAGAAAGTTTAAAGGTAAACTTCCCTTGAAGTGCTTCTCCTGTAATAAAATAGGTCATATTGCATCTATATGTCCTGACAATGATAGGAAGGATAACTTTAGAAGCTACAAGGACAAGAACAAGAAGGAGTGCTATCTTGCCAAAGGAGTTACTAATGAAGAATCAGAAGGATCTGATGGAGACAGAATTGCATTTGTGGTAGTAAAAGAAGATAACATAGAGGAAGGTGATATGGCACTGATTTCTAGTTCAAACTAGTGTGGAGACTGGGTAATTGATAGTGGTTGCACTCACCACATGACCAGTGATAGAAAGAAATTCCTAAGCATGGAGGAATGGTGAGATTCATAAATGATGCTCCTTGTGCAGTAAAAGGTAAGGGATCCATATCCCTAAATGATAAAACAAATTGTGAAGATGTTTATTCATAGAAGGGATAAAATATAGTCTGTTAAGTGTTTTACAACTTAACAATAAGGCTTACCGGTTAGAATTCAATGAAGGAATATGCAAAATAAATGCCAAATCAAGAAGTCTGATTGCTACCGGTAAATAGTCTAGAGGCAATCTGTTTCACCTAGACACCACCATAGGTAGTTGTCTAATGGAAAAGGTAGAAGACAGTTGGTTGTGGCACAAAAGACTGTCTCATGTTAACTTTGATAGCATAGCAAAATTTAGTAAGATGAAGTCTATCAAAGGTATGCCTAATATTGTGAAACCTGAAAATGTTGTGTAAAGAATGTCAACTAGGAAATTTGATCGGGTCTAGTTTCTATGGAGACCAGTATTTCATGTTTTTTGTGGATGACATCTCAAGAATGATGTGGGTTGTATTCTTGAAAGAAAAATATGAAGCCTTTCACATGTTTAAAGTCTTCAAGGCTCGAGTAGAGAGAGAAACCGGTAAGAATCTAAAATGTTTGAGATTAGATAGAGGAGGAGAGTTCACCTCTCAAGAGTTTATGAATTACTATGAAAAATAGGGGATTATGAGATAGATGTCTGCACCCAGAACACCTCAGTAGAATGGGGTTTCTAAAAGAAGAAAAAAAACTCTTATTGATTGTGTGAGGGCTCTGATGATACAAAAGGATATTCCACATATCTTCTGGAGAGAAGCAATGAGCATTGTTGTGTACACCTTGAACTAGATATAGGTAAAGAAAGGGACAAATAAAAATACCTATGAATTATGGTTTGGATAATCACCTAATGTCTATTATTTCAAAGTATTTGGAATCAGGTGCTATATCAAGAGGGATGAGTACTCTAGAAAATTTGATCCCAAGAGTGATGAAGGAACCTTCTTAGGTTACTCCATAAAGACTAAAGCATACCAGTGTTTGAACAAAAGAATCGGTAAGATTGTGGAAAGTGTAAATGTCAGAGTAGATGAGTTTTCTGAGAAAAATGAACATGACAAAAAGAGTGAACCAGAGGATTATAAAGGATTCGAGTACACTGTACCAGTCAAACCTACTGAAGAGAATCCTATTGTAGTGGAAAATGAAGAAGCTTGTGAAGTAGAACTTGCACAACCGGTAGAAGAAGCTCCAAGAAATGAACCGGTACTAGCAAAGAATGTTAGAAACAATCACTCTACTAAAAATATCATTGGTGACAAAGATGTAGAAGTACTAACTAGAAGAAGAGAAAGAGAGAATGCATGTCTACTCTCCATAATTGAGCCCAAAACAACAAAGGAGGCTCTAAAAGATGATGAATAGATCAAAGCCATGGAGGAGGAACTAGAGCAGATTGAGAAAAATGAAACTTGGACTCTAGAGTCCAGACCGGAAAACAAAAATGTAATAGGTACCAAATGGGTGTTTAGAAACAAAATGGATGAAACCGGTCAAGTGGTAAGAAACAAAGAAAGATTAGTCTACAAAGGCTATGCTCATGAAGAAGGTTTGGACTATGGAGAAACCTTTGCACCGGTGTCTAGGCTGGAAGGGGTCAGAATTTTGTTGGCCTACATTGCTTACAAAAATTTCAAAGGTTAGCAAATGGATGTCAAATCGGCATTCTTGAATGATGTTTTAGAGGAAGAAGTATACATAGAGAAACTAGAAGGGTTTGCATTTGAAGATGGAATAAATATGGTATGTAGGTTGTAGAAGTCTCTATATGGGCTAAAACAAGCACCAAGAGCTTGGTATGAGAGGCTGCACTCATATCTATTAAGAATAGGGTTCAAGAGAACCAGTGATAATAGTAACCTGTATCTGAAGACCGGAGAAGAAAGAAAACATCTAATTGCTGAAATCTTTGTAGATGACATTATCTTTCGAGGAGATGATGAGATGAGTAGAGGTTTTGCAGAACAAATGAAGGAAGAATTTGAGATGTCCATGATCAGTGAAATAAAAAAATTCATTAGCCTGCAAGTCTCATAGCTAAAGAATGGCATATTCATCAGCCAAACTAAGTACATAGGGAAATTTTGAAGACTTTTGGAATGGAAGATTGCAAACCTGTTGGAACTCCAATGGTTACAGGTTGCAAGCTCTCCAAAAATGATGAGGCTCATGAAGTAAATGAGACACTTTACCCATCCATGATCGGTAAGTTGCAGTATGCAGTACATAGTAGACCGAACATAGCACAAGTTGTAGGATTGGTTGCCAGATTTTTTGTAAATCTGAAAGAGGCTAAAGGAGACTGATGAGTATGGTCTCTGGTATCCATATAAGGAAGACTTTAGCTTAAGTGTCTTCACTGATTTAGATTGGGCAGGGAACATTGATGATAGAAAAAATTCTAGTGGAGGTGCATTTTTTCTTGGAAATGGGATTGTGTCATGGACAAGCAAGAAACAAAACTGCATCTCTCAATCCATAGTTGAGGCAGAGTATTTGGCTATTGCAATCAAATGTACATAGATAGTATGGATCAAGCAATTATTGGAAGGTATCCAAGAAAAGGTGACTGGATCTATAGTGATTCACTGTGACAACACCAGTGCCATTGAAATATCCAAGAGTCCAGTGATGCATTCCAAGACAAAGCATATAGCTATCAAATATCACTATCTAAGGGAACAGTTTCAAGAAAAGGAAGTGAGGTTGGAGTATATACCAACAAAAGAGTAGGTGGTTGATATCTTCACCAAGCCACTATAGAAGGATACCTTTGAATACCTCAGAGGTAAGATAGGGGTGACTCCCCTACCTGCATTAAATAAGTAAAAGGGGCTCTATATCAATCTGGTATGATTTCTTTATGAAAAATCTCTAAGACTAGATTGATAAGTGTAGACTACTCTGGTTAACGGGATTAGTTTTGATTAGTGTACTAAAATACATCTTTGGAATTGTTGTCAAAGGGGGAGATATGATTATTCTTTGAGCATTGGTAAGTAGTGATTGAGCTGAAGTTTTTGAAACAGAGTATTACCAGTGTTAGGGGGGGATATTCATTACTCAAAGCAGAAGTAATGACCGGTACAAAAATAAAGAAAGAAATGAAGAAAGTACATGCAACTGATAAGATAGATTCTGAAGTGTTGCCATCAATGCCAAAGGGGGAGATTGGTTGCATTAACAAAACTGTATAATCCGGAGAACCAATATATGCACTAAGATTTTTCATTAATGTCTAACACTGACTGGTGGAGTGGTATCAGTGGAGTGGTGTATATCAGTAGTAAAGGTGATGATTTGTAAACATTTTGGAAATATCGTAAGAGATAGATGACCAAGGTTCAATCAGCTCAAGGGAAGATAGACTAAGTTAACCAGTCTGTCACTTAAGAAGATCGATGTTGAGGTCAGATCTTCAGGTTGGTCATTCTGATGATGATGAAGTCACAAAAGGTGACTTAGGGAAGAAGGCTTGAGGTTGTATGTAAATGAGAACCTCATTGGCAAATAGGAAAAGAGACTTGGTGTAAGCACAAAAAACTAGCAATCAAAGCATGAACCAGAAATGTAGAGCGTAGTGGTATATCGGTACACCGGTGAGGCAGAAGGAAGATAGGTAATCACCATAAATCTTGGAGTGGTGATTGGTTATTTAGTTACAATGGAAAAAGGTGTGTTGGTGAGCTTGTGTCTATGCCAAACTAAAGGTTGGTGAAATCAACTTCAGTCATCATGCAATTAAGCCATGATTACTTGCAGATTTTCTTGTTCACATTTATAAAACTGAACCCAACCCAGAAGTCACTATTTTTGGGGGATGTGATGGCAGAATTGGTTGAGTAGTTGGCAGAATTGTTGCATAGTGTGCAGAGAAAGAGAGGAAAGATTTGAATTCTAAATCTACTGAAATGTGTGATTGCATTAATTAAGGAAACACCTGAAGGTGATGGAAAAGAATGTATAAAGTATTTTGAGTTTATTCAAAATATTCTTGATCATAAAATTTGCAAAGTACAGATCATGTGCAAGGCGATCTAAAAAGTGTAGAGTAGAGTGTGAGGAAGTGTTAAAAGATTTAGCAGAGCAGAGAGTGTATGAGGTAGACCAGTAGAGTGCAGAGTCGAGGGTAAGAGGACCGACAAAGTGTAGAGCCAAGGGTCAGAGAACCAATAGAGTGCAGAGCCGAAGGTGCAGAAAACCAGTGTTGTGCAAAGTAGACACAACCGATATGGATAGAGTATGATTTTGATTGTGATCTAATCAAGCTATCAGTAGCTACTCCAGTAGATCATCTTTTTGTTGCTTTCTAACCATTGCAACTCGAAATCCCTTTACTGAGTGGAGTTTAATAGGTCCCCTTGTAAAATCCCTTAACTGGGTGTCATCTTAATTGATGATCCTAAGAACTTTAACAAGGTAAAGGCACTGACAAGCCTTAAATAAAATCCCTTAACCGAGTGGGACCTAACAATGTCTTTGTAATCTCCTAACAGGGATGGATCTTCACTGGGCGTACTCCAGAAGAGTACAATTTTGTGAGTTGCTACTCACACCGTGGTTTTCTCCCATTTGGGTTTCCACGAGATAAATCTTGGTGTCACATTGTATCTTTTCATGCATGCATATTCTTCTACAGTAAATTTTTATATTGATGAGTATTAAGTTAGTGCAAACTTAAGTTAAAAGTTTTAATTATGCAAAACTAGTAAAGTGTTTATTCACCCCTCCCCTCTCAGCACCGGTTGGGACTAATAGAGGGTTTAGCCAGCCTTGTTGTCAAGGTTGATGAATTATATAAATAGGTGATATTGTCATATAATTTAGGTATCAAGGTTGTGTCTGCATTATCAGAGAGTGTTTTATGTGCAAACAAGGATTCATCTTTTGGTGTAGTGCATTGAGGAGAGATTGGTGTTGCAGATCAGATAATTGTGCTTAACTGGAACTGTCATTAGGCATTCGGAGATGCTATTATTATAGTTCATTTCTATTGGATTATGGTCCAAATCCTATTGTAAGTTAGTGAGACTTCCCTGAGGTTTGTAGCCTTCTAGGTCATTATCTTTTGAGCAAAGGGCTCTAGACAGTGTGCCTGAATGGATGTCCATTCCCCCTTTTAATATTTTCACATCTACTACAGAGTATCATCTTATTGTGGGTAGGTTTCCACCATGTTTTTTCCCTTAACTGGGTTTTCCACATCAAAATCGTGGTGTTGTGTGTTGTGTCATCAATTTTCTTATATTTTTTATTGTTGCAGTTTATCAAATCTATTTTTGTGATAAAGTTTAAAGATCCGGTGAAAATTGATTCAACCCCCCCTCTCAGTTTTCTGTCATTGTTGTTACCAACAATTTAGACATTGGCTTCAAATTTCCATGCTTGACACCCTCATCTATAATCTCATCTAATGACATAGGAGGTTTCACTGTGAATCTTACTTGCTCTTTTACCTTGTCTATTTTGGAGGCTTTTGGTTTCATGCTTGCTTTGAGTCTACTGGATGGCTTATCTGCATCAACTTTAGTGTCCTTAGCTACTTTGACCTTTACCTCCTTAACTGCATCATTGGATTTTGTCTCCTCATCATCCTCCACAGTGATTTTCTCCTTAGACACTTGTACTTTTTGCCTTTTGATTGGCCTGTTGGATGACTCTCCTACTGGCTTCTTTGTGCTCACCAGTTTTGGACCAGATGGAGGTGCTAATCTTTTGGCTTGCATTGGCTCGGAAGAAGTTCTTGGACCACTTTTCTTGGTTTCTTCTGCATGTGCATTCCTTTCCCTTTCCTTTTGGACCTCTTATTTGGTGATCCCAATGCTTTCTACATATGCCTCTACTTCTTTCTGGACCTTTCTCACAATCTTCGACTTCTTGAATTATGAGTAGAGTTGTAGGTCTTTCTCAAAAAAGGTTCCAAAAATTTCTTTAGATGGATCTATTGGTCTTCTTAGAAGATTTTTAACATATAGCTCAAGGATCTTACCTTCTACCTCATACCCCATCAATATTATCCATACAGTTCTTGGTTCCACTACTTCCATCTAACCTTGGTTAATATCAACCATAAAGCATATGGTATCCTTATACTTCTCAACAATGTCCATAGGGATCATTTAACTTGATTGCATAATGCCTTGGAAGTTCTTGAAATATACCCATAATACTATCTTATGGACTTTGAAGTCTCCCAGACTCATAATATAGTTCCGGATTTGGATAACTATAGGAGCCTCTGATGACCATTGTACATTGCTAATCCTCAGAACTTCATTTATGAAGTAGAAAAATAGGCATAGAATGAGTGTATTTTATTTGAAGGAATTCTTCTAATCCTTCTTAATCTTCATTAAGCTCTCCTTCAATTGTAACCAGAGAAACTCACATAGGTGAAAATCCTTGTTCTCCCAGACCATCTAGTATGCATCATAGATGGTCGTTCCATATATAGAATTGTCTTTGCTAGACTGATATATTTTATATCCAATCAACATTGATCCAAATCTTACATCATGCTCCAATATGTCACTAATAGTCATGGCTCTGTTGTTAAACTTCAAACCGTTTGCATCTATATTCACCATTTGGTTCTTCACTGCCTTCAACATGGGTAATCCACCAGTTGAGATGAATCCTATCATAGCTTGGATAACTTCTTTGGTAATCTTATGTGGGCATTTCAACCACATGAATTCATCATGGATTCTAATTATCACATACTGAACCTAATCATTTTCATCAAATATCGGAAACCTAACCACTTGAATGAGCTTCTTCTCCTTCAACACTGTGAATTTAGGTTTTAATTTGAAATTATCATCAAGCAATTGGTTGTTATATAGATTAAGGATTTTTGATCCACTGATTTCATCAATTTCTGAGTGGGTGTATGCTCTAACATGCTCTACATGCAATACACCGTACAGGATAAATGAAAAGAACTAGAAGAGGATCTATTTCTACTGATTTAAAAGGGTGCCTTTTGAAATTTGGGTGGGATCTCTCTATAATATCCACAACCAAAGGTTTAGCCATTATTCACAAATTTTAGGGTTTCAAGATTCTCAAATAAACACCTTGTTCACCAAACTAGGGTTCCTTGTCGAATCACCTTCTCTCTTAGAACTTGCTGAAATATTCTCTCAGAGCTCACTCAAACAATGTCACTTTGAATGCAAAGTGACAAATGATTGAATAGAATTGCAAAATATCATTTGTAAACCTTAATTTTTAGTGTAATTAATGCACATGTCCTTAAGTTCTCCGGATACTCTATATCACAGACTTGCTCCACAAAAAACTTATGCGGACCTTCAATATTACTCAAGAACTTTCGGAAATCCTTTCAATAGATTGGGATTCATCAAACAACTTCTACAACCTGCTGAAATCAGGCATACATCTCAAAAAGGGGGTCGATAATATTTTCCTGAAAACTCCCCCAAGGCTGGATGCCTTAGCTTAGTTACCGAATGAGGTTCCAACACTGGAATTAGGTGTGGACCTAATCCCTGCATCATTATTTCTCTTCTTCACCCATGTCTTCTTCATCTGATCTCTGATCTCTTCAAATTTTGCTTTGCCTTTATCATCTACCTTCACATTCTTGTTCTTGACTATCAAACCATTCCTATTCATATTTCTTCTTCTGCACAATCTTGCAATGTGATCAGATTTGTTGCGATTGTAGTATACAACATTTCCTTGTCTAGGTCCGAAGTTCACTTGATTTCCTCTTGATCTGCATTGATTAGAAACATGTCCAAATCTATCACATGCATAGCATTTGATTTCCTTCTATTTGGAAAGTTATTCATCACTCTTCTACATTCATTTGACTTATGCCCATACTTGTTGCATTTAAAACATTTATTAGAGAAAGAAGGACCATTCCGATTCATTCCATTTCTACATTGACTAGCCATACGACCGAATTTATTGCAGACAAAATAGTTACCATTAAATATTTGAGCATTAGGTTGCCTTACCAAAGACCTTTTAGATTTGTTCTTATGATGTGGTGGTTTAGGATTGCCTTGACTAGATCCAGAGCTTTCACCTTTCTCAAATCCAAGTCCTCACTTGTCTTCTTCACTCTTTTGACTTTCGAGCATCTCATTAAGTTTGGTTGAACTAATCTTGAATTTCTCCTTGTACTCATTTGCAACTTCAATATCATATCTAAGAAGAAGAATATTCTTTCCAAGATCTCCCTCATGTTGTTTGGATAATTGTATGTCAAGCTTCAATTGGCCATTCTAACAGTCAAGTCTACAACATTCATCAGATTTTTTTTCAGTAACTGAGCAAGATTCTCCTCATTCTTCTTCCTTTCCTCAATCTCCTTTGTCAATTTCATCACAATACATTCCATCTCATTATTCTGAACTACATTATCTCTGTCAAGTTTCTTACATTATTTTGTCTTCTCTTTTAAGGATTGGTCATCAATGCTCTGGCTTTCTTTCTCCTTTAGCTTATCCATAAGTTCCTTTCTCTTCTCTCTTGACTTGTTCAACTGATCTTTCAAAGACTAGATGAAGTTCTTGTTGGCAATATGTTGGATTTGGTTAAGTGTTGTCATTGATCTCAACACTGTATCCTGGTTGGAGACTATCTCGGTTGGATGTATCCCGGTTAGTCTTGGTGATCATCTTGGTTTTGGTTGTGATTCTGATCCAATATGATCAGATCTCTGGAATCCTTTTTGGATGTTTATTCTGATGTTTATATGCTTTCTATATTTTGGTGGTTTCATAATTTGGTTATCGCTTTTGGTATTTCCGGTTACCAATTGTCTTGTGCCTTTACCGGCTTCTGGTGTTCCCGGTTAGCTTTACTAGTATGCTATTTTGGTGACTTGGTCAGTGGATTTTGGGTCTAGCTTATGGAATCATTTTCTATCATACTGAAGGTGTTTCTTGATCATGTCTCGAGCATTTGGTGACTTTGCATTGGATGGCATGCTATTATGATGGTCCTATTTGGATTTGGTTAAATTTTCACTAAGGGTCTCTACCAACAAGTGAAGCGTGTTGGATTTTGGTCTTAGCGGAATCCCTGAAAGATATAATTGTTTGGTTATTTGATTTATGTCTATTATATATAATCTAAATCATAATATTAGTCTGGTGGTATCGTGTGATGTAATTTTTATAATTATGGGTTTATGGGTTTAGGGTTAAGCCAACCTTGTCAATAAGGTTGATGATCTGTATTTATAGGTGACTTATTTGTGTAATTTGAGGATCAATGGTTATGGATGGTTATCTCTACATTATCAAAGAAAGGATTATGTGTGAATAGAGTCATATCATTCTAGTGAAGGTTGGAAAGGTTTTGTATTGCAGAGAAGACATCAATGCTTAACCAAAACTATATTAGGCATTAGTAGATGATACTTTCACAGTTCATTTCTTTTCGGATTGTAGTTCGATGTTTATGTAAGTCAGTGAGACTTCCCTTTGTGATGAGCAGTGCACTCTAGGTTGTTGTCCTTTCTGCATGTGCAGACCCCATTGTAATTATTCACAAAACTACTGTAGAGTATTCATCTAATTGTGGGTAGGGTTTCTCACCGTGGTTTTTCCCTTTCTAGGTTTTCCATGTCAAAGTATTGGTGCTATGTGTGTTTTGCTTTCATGATGTATCTTTCATTATTTTGTGCTCCAATATAAGGTTTATAATTGAATTAATTGTTGTAATTGTGAGTAAACTGATTCACCCCCCCTCTCAGTTTACTGTCAGTATCAGTACATTCCAATAGTTCTCAGCATCTCTAAGATTCACTTTTATCTATCGGACCTCTGCTTGGGATTGATAAAGATACTCAAGTGCCACAATAAGCTGATGTTGAAGACTATTGTAGTCTATTGATTCACCTTCAAGGATCCTCCTCAAGATGTTAGGCTTCTTCCAAGGAACTAGGCTTTGATACGAATTGTTGGAATCAAGGAACATTGAGAGGGGGGTGAATCAATGTTCTGCAATTTTTAACTTTATTAACTTGTTGTTTCAACTATTTGATGCAAATGAACAAAAGGAAAATGCAGAAACACAAAGCAATCAACAACAACACCATAACACCAATATTTTTATGTGGAAGCCATGGTGGCGATGAACCCACAATATAAATATACTCTACAGAAGTATAAAAATATTACATAGGGGAATGCACATGCATTTAGGCACACTTTCTAGAGCTCACTACTCAAAAAAACAAGGGCTACAACCTTGAGAAGACTCAATGTCTTACAATATCTTTTACAAAAGAAAATTGGAATATCTAAACTGAAAAATAACATCTACAAATGCCTAGGTATAGTTTCAGTTAAGCTCAAAATACTTGATCTCACACTTCTTTTCTACACTGCTCTGTTATGTTGTTCTGCATTATTCCAGAGTAGAAATATTTCAATTGTGCATGTGAAACTACACACAATCGATCACAAGAACTTTCCGCACACACATCAATCTTTAATATCCTCAACATAAAACTATATCTTCTACATGTTGGCTTCAAGAACACTTTATAAATAATGAAACGCGTATACCAAGTTGGCTCAATTCAAAATCCAATGCATGTGTGGACCAAAAAGAATTGTCCACACTCTATCAAAATTGTTTAAAAACATACCACAATCACATAACTAAGCACCAAAATCAATCCACATAGTCTACACAATAATTATTTGCATGATACTACTAAATTGATTTGTCAAACTAAGAACCAACACACCAGATCATCTAACTCAACCATGAGTCAACATCAGATGACACAAACCTAGAATATGGTAGATAACTCATCCATAATGCTTCCCTTGAGATCCGCAACACAAGATATAAACTTGTATTGAAGTACGGATCAATCAACCTGTTCTCTATCAAATACTTTGTTTTTCAGTTTGTCGAACTTAACGAAAATCAATTACTCTTTTGGTATGAACAAACTGAGCTATGCAGATGGGTTTATTAGAATTAGTTGCCATTAATGACAACATTGGATCATCTATGTAGTGTTTCTTTCCAATAGTTTTTTCTTGGTCATATGATGATTTGAAAGCTTATAGGGAAGCCCTATTTCAACATGAGATTCCTTTGGATCCTAAAGAAAAACCCTTTAGATAAAAGAAATTATCGATCAATCCAATGCTTAGACCAAAAATACAAGAAGAACTCATGAGTCTCAAAGACATTGGAATCATCAACCCAATCAAACATTCCACTTGGGTATCAAATTTTGTTCCAGTTAGAAAGAAGAATGGGGATATAAGATTATGTGTAGATTTTAGAAACTTGAATATGTCTTCACTTAAGGACAATTATCCTCTTCCAAATATGGAGGCCATATTGCAAAAAGTGATGGGTTGTAAGGTGTTGTCAATGATGGACAAATTTTTAGTATATAACCAAGTCAAAGTGAAAGAATCTAAACAGTACAAGACTGCAATTACTACACCTTGGGGAACATATGTATATGTAAGGTTGTTATTTGGGTTAACTAATGATGGGGATACCTTTCAGAGGACCATGGATGTGGCATTCTTATATTTGATCGATATCATTATGGTAATTTATTGTAATGACCTAACTACATTCTCTAAGAAAGCAAAAGATTATTGTTTTCGTCTTGAGAAAATACTTATCAGGGCTTTTAAGTTTGGGATCTTCTTAAATAAAAAGAAGTGTAATTTTGTTATTCTTGAAGGTAAGATCTTAAGTCACATAGTATCAAGATAGATCTAGAAAGAGTAGTAGTAATAGATAAGATATCCATCCCAAAGACTGTGAAGTCCATTTAGTCATTTTTTGGCCAGATAAACTTTGTCAAAAGACTTATTCCCAATTTTGTTGAGATTGTGAAGCCTATATCTAAAATGTTGAAAAGGGGGACTAAGATTGATTGGACTAATGAAGCCATAAACACTTTTATAGCTATTAAGTGAACAGTAAAGTAGGTGTCAATGTTGAAGTCCCCAAACTTTAGTAAGCCTTTTCAAGTTTTTATTTTACCTCATTTCATACAGTTGCAGTTGTGATGCTTCAGAAAAATGATGAAGGGTATGAACAACCAATATCCTTCTATAGTAAATCCCTCCAAGTTGTAGAATTGAAGTATGATATGTTAGAGAAACAAGCTTACACATTGGTAAAAGTAGTCAAAATTTCAAGCCATACCTTGTGGGAGCTAAAGTCATATCATATGTACCTAATGGAACAATAAAGGACATTTTTGTCCAGTCAGAAGTAATAGGGAGGATATGTAGATGGATAAACAAGGTGCAAGAGTTCAATATAGATATCCAAATTACCAAATTAGTTAGAGGGAAAGGTTTGGAAAAAAATATGGCAAAAGAAAACTTAGAAGTGACACAAGTGGACACCTTATCCAATTCAGAAGAGAACATGTGCAGCCTTCAACATAATCCATGGTATACAAATATTTTATACTTCTTAAAACATATGCAATGTCCAGATGGTTAACAAAAAACAAGAAAAGAACTTTGAAGCTCCAAGGTTAGAAATATGTCTTTATTAGCGAAGACCTATATTACAAGGACATGGATGGAGTTTTATTATTTTGTCTAGATAAACATCAAGTAGAAGTAGTATTAAAGGATATGCATTCAAGAGTATGTGGTGGTCGATTCACAACTAATACCACTGCCCATAAGATCTTGAGGGCATGATATTATTGATACACATTATTCAGTGATGCTCATGCCTATGTTAGAAATTGTGATCCATGCCAAAAGTTTTCTGGTGAATTGAAATGCTCAAGTGCATTTCCTTTCAAGCTTATGAAGGTTGAAGCCCCTTTCTATCAATGGAGTGTTGATTTTATTAGCGAAATGGCTGAAAGGTTAATTGGTGGGGACAAACGGATCCTTGTAGCCACTAACTATTTTACAAAGTGGGTAGAAACTATTCCAAGTAGATAGGCAACCCACAAGGTTGTCATTGATTTTTTGATAAGCAACATCATCACTAGGTTTGGGGAACCAGTGAGGTTAATAATAGATAATGACATGTGTTTCAGATTTGAAGAGTTCATTGAATTTTGTAAATATTATGGTATAAGCATATCATATGCATCTCCATATCATCCACATGACAATGGACAAGGTGAAACAAGTAATATAAGTATCTTGAAGAATATCAAAAGAAATTTTGAGAAAAATAAGAAGGCATGGGATTCAAAGTTGAAAATAGCAATATGGTTTGATAGAGTGACAGTCAAGAAGGTTGTAGGCAAGTCACCATTTGAACAAGTATATGGGACTCAAGTAAGACTGTCGGTGAATAAGCTACTACTATATATGTTTATACATGAAAATGACTGAGATATACCAGAGCCAACGGGAAAAAGGATGGAACATCTAGTAGAACTAGATGAATTTATAAATGGATCTCACTGAAGAAAAATGAAGTTGCAATAGTAAAGCAAGTATTTGTTCGACAGGAAGGCATCACACAAAAAATTCAGCATTGATGATTTGGTCCTAGTCTAGAATGCACGAGGTCAAGATAAAGGTAAACATGGAAAGTTTGAGGCCCTATGGTTAGGTCCATATTTGATTATAGAGAAGAATGGAAAAGACTCATATTTCTTAAAGAGTATGGATGGTAAATGCAGGAGTTTCCAGTGCATGGACAGTTCCTGAAGCATTTGTTTTCTTAAAAATTATTTTCCATGCACATTAGGTTAATGTACATTTGTATATATCCCCTATGTTTTTTGTTGGTCCACTTCTCCAAAGATTCTAGATTCTTGCCCTGATCCAGGAGATCAGGCGTCCCCAACTAGAGTTGTTGTTAGGACTGTGCTAAACTCCTTCCTAGTTGGGTTATTTTTTGAATTTTTTCCTATTAGCCTATTTGAATGTTTCCATTAGCGGGTTTTATTTTTTCTCAGTGGCCTATTCTCCTAGTTAAATATGACTTAAATTTATTTCCTCGTGGGTTTTTTGTCATTTAAAATTGGCCCCATGTTTTAATGTTTTGAGCTTTGTCGGTTTCCACATCCTTGGTTAGCCCTAGGTCTATCGTGCCCCTTTTTATGTTTTAAATTTTATGCCTCGTGTTTGGCCCCCTTTTAGTCATAATTGTTGCAAATGTGAAGTGGATTGATCTTTTAGTATGGTTGTCATTGATGCCAATGTGTTGACTCTATTTCAATGTTTGGTTGTTGCTCCAGATATTCTGACTTGTTGAAGTTTTATTCTTGATATGTTGGCATGTTGTTATATATTGCCTTGAGATTCTTTTTTTGTGATTTGGCGGTCTAGAAGGTGTTCTCTAGAAGTTTATGTTGTGTTGATGATGCTTGTTTGGAAGAATTTTCATAACTTCACATCTTCTGCTCTCCTATTGCATTTTTGGATTTATGTCTCTTATGTGCATGTATCTTTGTCATTCTAATTTGGCATGTGTTGATGTGCTCTAGAATTATATTTTTGACCATGTTCTTACTTGTTCCAATTAACCCCAGATGTTTTATCTTTTGTTCTGATGATTGCGACATTTGGATAACACGTTGTTTCATTATGGTGTGGTTTGCTTTTCATTCCTTTCCACTGCATGAATGCTTAGTGAAGACCTATTTTGAATTATGGTTTGTTATCTCCTTGGCTGACTTGGAAAATATGTTTTGGACACCATTATATATATAGTATGGTTGTAATGAAATATTATTAGGAAGGTTTTTATAGAAAGAAGTTGTGTTAGCAGCAATCAAGAAGGAAGATCGAGAGGGGGGGTAAATCAATCTTCACTAGATCATAGAAAATTAAACTTCAAAACATAAATTGATAGACTGCAACAATAATAGATAAGCAAATTAATAGCACAACACATAATACCAAGATTTTTGACATGGAAAACCCGGTTAAGGGAAAAACCATGATGGGAACCTACCCACAGTATGATGATACTCTACAGTAGTATATGAAAATATTAAAATGGGGAATGCACATGCATTGAGGCACACTGCCTAGAGATCACTACTCAAAAGATATATGCATGGAAGGCTACAACCCTCAGGAAAGTCTCATTGACTTACAATATAATTCAGACTACAATCTAGAAGAAATGAACTACAATGATAGCATCTACAAATCCCTGATGACAGATTTCGTTAAGCACAATTGTCTGCTCTACAACACCAATATCACCTCAACACTTCACCGAATGATAACTCTCTTGTTCATACAATCACCTCTCTTTGATAATGTAGACATAATATTGACACCTAAATTACATAAGAATCTCACCTATATATATAAATCATCAACCTTGATATCAAGGTCAGCTAAACCCTCGACCCTCAACTTACAATTACAAAAATTACATCACACGATACAAAGATTCACCATCAAACCAATATTATGATTTAAATTACATAGCATGGACCTAATTCAAATTTCCAAATGATCAAATCCATCAGAAATCAAGCCAAGATCAACCGCAACATGCTACACCACTAGAAATACTACATAACATGAAAATCATCACCAGTTCATAGAAGTCACCAAAAACTCACACAAGAATCAATATGGATCACCAAAACAAATAGGATATGACTAGGAAATACCAACAAGAACATTAGAATCATTCTGAATAGTTGCACAAACACCTCTTTTCAAATCTTCATCAGTCAACGTCTCAAAGCTCAAGAACACAACCAATCAACAACTATCATGAAGAAAGATAACTTGCAGAGCACCAAATAATGAACCATTTGAAATAAAGGATCAGAAGATCATCCCAAACAATATCCCAAACTCTCAGCACAAGATTTGATCACACCAGAATATATCGAAGGAAATACCGGATTCTGCAAAATGGTGATCAGCAAAACCAAATTACAAAACCGGATCAGAAAATCTTCCCAAACTCACTAGAATAAACCACAGGAATATGTTGACATCAATAACAACAACATGTCCTAGTAGCAGCAATGATAAACGAAATCCAACAATCTCCTCAACAGTCCAACAATTTCCCCCTTTGGCATTGATGGCAACATATGAATGTGAAAAATAGTTAATGCAAAGAAAGAAGATATCATCAGCAAACTCCCCCTAAGATCAAGATAGATAAAGCATTTTTTTACATGATCTCTCTCCCCCTTTGAAAGAAATGTGAAAGATCACCAAAATGGAAAACCAAACTCTTTCCAAAAACATGAGTCTCGCTCCCTGGGATACAACCAAATCAACAGACTACTCCAACAGAGGAGCAACACCAACTCATCAATCTAGATCAAAGAATAAGGCTTTGAATTCCACCGGATCGATGCAACTCAATACATCTAATTCTCATTAGGAGGGGAAGATACCCCTAACTTGTCTCTTAAATAGACAAATGTATTTCTAGGAAAAGGTTTAGTAAAAATATCAGCAATTTGTTCTTTTGTAGATACATATTCCAGCTTTACCTTCCCTTCACTGACTTCCTCTCTCAAGAAATTAAATGTGATTGATATATGCTTAGTCTTTGAATGTTGCACTGGATTCATTGGCATGTTTATAGAACTGGAATTGTCACATTATATAATAGTAGGCTCATCATGAATAACTCTGATATCTTTCAACATTTGCTTCATCCAAACTATCTAAGTGCAATTACTAGCAGCAACAATGTACTCAGCTTCCGTAGTAGATAAAGATACTGAATCTTGTTTCTTTCTATCCCATGAAACCAACTTCTTACCTCAAAAGAATGCTCCACTGGTAGTACTCTTTTGATCATCAACATCACCAACCCAATCTGCATTAGTGTAGGCACACAACATGAAATCATCATTCTTTGGATACCATAGGCCATAACTCATAGTTCCCTTTAGATATTTGAATATTCTTTTAACAATAGTGACATGACTCTCCTTCAGATTAGCTTGATATCTAGAATCCATACACACAACATGCATAATGCGAGGCCTAGTCTGTGTAAGATATAGCAGTCCACCAACCATGGATCTGTACAAACTCTGATTAGCTTTAGGAGATTCATCATCTTTAGACAATTTACAACTAGTTACCATAGGAGTTCCAATCGGTTTGGAATCATCTAATGCAAACTTCTTCAACAATTCCTTCACATACTTAGTTTGAGATATAAAGATACTTTTTCTTGTCTGTGCAATCCTCAAACCTAAGAAAAAATTCATCTCACCAATCATATACATCTCAAATTATTTTTGTATATCACCGACAAACTTCATACTCATATCATCATCACCACCAAAGATAATGTCATCAACAAAGACTTTAATAATCAAAATGTTATCATTTTCAATCTTAAATTATAGATTACTATCAGCAGGACCTTTGATAAATCCCAATTTTAGTAATTATTTGTCTAACCTAGCATACCAGGCTCTAGGAGATTGTTTCAATCCATAAAGTTCTTTCTTCAACTTACATACCATGTCTCCATCATTCAACAATAAAAATCCATCAGGTTATTCAATGTAAACTTCTTCTTCTAGATCACCATTCAAAAATGTAAATTTGACATCCATCTGATATACCTTGAAATTTTTATAAGAAGCATAAGCAAACAACAATCTAATAGCTTCAATTGTGGCAAGCGGAGCAAAATTTTCTTCATATTCAATCCCTTCTTTCTATGAATACCATTTGCAAATCAGTCTAGCTTTATTTCTGACTACTTTACTAGCTTCATTCAATTTGTTCTTAAAAGCCAATTTATTACCAATACCATTTTTATCCTTAGGTCTAGGCACAAGTTCCCAAGTGTTGTTCTTCTCAATCTGATATAAATCTTCCTCCATGGCTCTTATCCAGTTATCATATTTATAGGCTTTAACAAACATCTTTAGGTTCAACTTTAGAAATCAAACATACTTCTTTTGCAGCTAACCTTCTTCTAGTCATCACACATTTATTCTTATCACCAATAATCTAATTCTCAGAATGATTTAGTCTGACATACCCCAGATTCTTTTGATTGTTTTGATCCTCAGGTTTCTGCACATCATTACAAGCAATAGCAACATCCGAATTAACAGTCTCTACCATATCAATTTTCTTAGGCTCTTCAGGCTGAATAGGAGATAAAACAACATGTTGACCAACATCATAAGCTCTGATCTCCTTCCCAAAGTTCTCATACACCTTCACATTTGCACTCTCAACTATCTTTCTTAGTCTCTTGTTATAGCACTGGTAGGATTTTCTATTTGTAGAATATCCCAAAAAGATACCTTCATCACTTCTAGCATCAAATTTTTTAATATCCTCATCTCTCTTGATATAGCATTTTCTACCAAAAACTTTGAAATATTTCACTGTAGGAACATGACCAAACCAAAGCTCATAAAGGTGTCTTACCCGTATCACCTTTGATATGAACTCTATTAAATGTAAAGACTACAATGCTAGTAGCTTCTCTCCAATAGACCTTTGAGACATTTCCTTCAATCAACATGGTTCTTGCAGTATCCAAAACAATATGGTTCTCTCTCAACAACTCCATTCTACTGTGGGGTCCTAGGAGCAAATAGTTGTCTTCTGATTCCATGTATCTCATAAAAAGAATTGAATTCATCGGAACAAAATTCTCCACCTCTATTATATCTCAGACACTTGAGCTTCAATCCGGACTTAGTTTCAACTTTAGCTTTGAATATCTTAAATTTATCAAATGCTTCTAATTTTTCATTCAAAAATATAACTCACATCATCCTGGAATAATCATCAATTAGCAGCATAAATTATCTATCATCTTGCACACTTCTAACATTTGTAGTTCCACATAGGTTAGCATGCACAAGATCTAATAATCCATCAAATGTATACCATTTACTCTTGATAGAAATCCTTGTTTTCTTACCCAGCTAACATTCCTTACATATCGAATTAATAGGTTTAACAATCTTAGGCAAATCCCTAACAACTTGTGTAGAACTAATCTTTATCAATGAATCAAAGTTACATGACACATTCTTCTATTCCACAACCAACTCTCAACTATCTTAGCGATCAAACAACTTTTCTCATCGACATTCAAATGAAAAACGTTACCTTCAGTCTTAGTTCCAAATGCAATCTCATACCAGAGGTATTCAAGATCTTGCATTTACCATCTTTGTATTGTAGATCATAACCCTTATCAACCATTTTTCCAACACTCAAAAGATTATGCTTCAAACCTTCAACATACAAGACATCATCAATGTTATGCTTACCATTAAAATAAATAGAACCTCTCCCACATATTACACAGGCTTTGTCATCTCCAAATCTAACTATTCCACCATCATATCTTTCCATGCTTACAAATTTTCTTTTGTCACTAGTCATATGATGTGAACAACCATTGTCAATCACCAATTCACCCTTCTCTTCTACCTTTGCAACCAAAGCTTTCTCCTCAACAGAACAACTAGTGGAATCAATACGCACAAGTCTATCCTCTTTAATGGAAATAAACACAACTTTATCTCCCTTTGATTCATCATCCGTAACACCTTCATATGCAACAAAATAATAGTTCTTCTGGTTCTTAAACTTCCGATTAAACTTATAAGGCTTATCATACTTTTCATGTTTCTCATTTCTATCATTCCTATCATGCTTATCAAACTTATCATGTCTGTCATACTAAGCCATTCTCTTCGAACATATAGAATCAAAATGTCCTATCTTATTACAAGAAAAATATTTCAAGGGAAACTTTTCATCATACTTATTGACAACTTTAGGTAATATTCGGGCAATCAGTGCTTCAAGATCATCAAGCTCTCTTTCTTTCTCTACTATCTCTTTTCTTTATCTTTCATATCTGGATATCCTGCACTCATCAGAATCATATTTTTGCTTACCAGATACCAACATCAATGCTTTGAATACTGTCTCAGGGTTTCCATGTGATTCTCCAAATTTTCTCACCTCAAATGCAGCAAGTTTTCCAACCAACACATCTCTTGTCACTGTAGTCACACTTTGGATATCATCAATAGTGGCAACCTTGTGTTTTATAAGTAGGAGGAAAAGATCTCAGCACCTTAACAACAATATCATCTTCTTCAATATTTCCATCGGCAGATTTGATACCAAGGACAATTTCATTCACCTTAGTCATTTATGAATGTATGTTCTCATCATGTCCGATCTTCAATGTCTCATACTTTCCCTTTAAACTCTGCAACTTAGCAACTTTCACTTGACTATCATCTTCATACAGGATCTCAAGCTTCTCCCAAATCTCATGTGTGGTCTGAAGCTCCATAATATTTATCATTTCAGAATCAGTTAAGGCACTAAGAAATTCTTTCTTTGCTCTGATGTTATATTCAACTTCCTTAACCTCATCAGGAGTGGATGGTCCATTCTGAGGAACAACATAGGCATTCTTAGTAATCTTCTAGTAACCTTTTCCAAGAGATTTCAAATGCACATCCATTTGTCTCTTCCACACAGTATAGTTGCTTCCATCAAACCTAAGACTATCCTTCTTGAAAATAATACCTTGAGCTTCCATACCGGATCTCCTCAATCGATTAAGCTTCTATCAGAGGATGTATCTCTGACACCAATTGTTAGAAGCAATCAAGAAGGAAGACTGAGAGGAGAGGTGAATCAGTCTTCACCAGATCACATAAAATTAAACTTCAAAACATAAATTGATAGACTGCAGCAATAACAAATAAGAAAATTAACAACACAACACACAACACCAAGGTTTTTGACGTGGAAATCCGGTTAAGGGAAAAACCACGGTGGGAACCTACCCATGGTAAGATGATACTCTGGAGTAGTATGTGAAAATATTACAATGGGGAATGCAAATGTATTCAGGCACACTGCCTAGAGCTCACTACTCAAGATATATGCCTGGAAGGCTACAACCCTCAGGGAAGTCTCACTGACTTACAATATAATTTGGACTACAATCCAGAAGAAATAAACTACAATGATAGCATCTACAAATGCCTGATGACAGTTTCGGTTAAGCACAATTATCTAATCAGCAACACCAATCTCACCTCAACACTTCATCGCATGATAACTCTCTTATTCACACAATCACCTCTCTCTGATAATGCAGACATAATACTGACACCTAAATTACATAAGTCTCAACTATATATACAAATCATCAACCTTGATAACAAGGTCAACTAAACCCTCAACCCTCAACTTACAATTACAAAAATTAAATCACACGATATAGAGATCGACCACCAGACCAATATTATGACTTACATTACATAGCATGGACCTAATTCAAATTTCCAAATGATCAAATCCACCGAAAATCATGCCAAGATCAAACGCAACATGCTACACCACCAAAAATACCGCAAAACATGAATATCATGTTGGCATTTTGGCATTAAGTTGTCATTAATGTCAACTGGCATGATGGGTATTCACATGAATGTGAGACAACATGATAAAGGTTTACTAGTAAGGCATAAACCGATCTAAAGGATAATTGCTTGTTTAAGATATAGAGGCAGAATGTTAAAAGTTGTCACAAACTACTGGAGGGGAAGATGTGTTACCAGTATAGTGTGCACTACCGGTCAGCAGCAGAAGAAGACCTTATCGGTAAAGGAGTGTATCGGCATGAGTTTGCTAAATGATCAAGTCTAAACTGACTATGTGACAGTGACTAGAGTGATTACCATGATGATGTCATGTGGATTCAAGGTGGCAAATAGGCAAAGGTTGGCAAAACCATCATCGATACGGTTGGTGAAATTGTCTGTCAATATAAATGAAACAACCACAAATCACAAGATTGTATCTGACCACTGTGGCTCGAGGAAGAAATAATGACAAAGGAAGATCAAGGAGTAGTTGGCACCTAGATCAATGCAAAGGAAATCCAATTAAGGAAGACCTCGAAAAGGAAACAGTTGAAGCATTTCATGTGTCGACGGATTTCAAGGCAGGAGATCTTATTTGAGATTGCTATTTTTAGGAAATCTGCATTGGATAATGGAAACCATGTATAGATGCATCCTTGAAGGATAGGTGATTGATCCAAGATAGGCTGGATCGGATCTCATGAAGATTGTGTCGGGAAGAGGAAACCCTAACTGCTTTAAAGTTTGAATTGTTTTTTGGTGGGAAATCACAAGATAAAATGGTGCAGGAGCAACTAGGACTTAGGCAATTTAGCTTTCACAATTTTGGCTTATACTGACCCTAGCCAAGTTAGTGATGAATAAGGACTCTAGGAGAATCCAAGAGTGAGTATTTTGTGTCAATGTAGGCCTAGATTGAGTTCATTTTACTTAGGTTTCAATTTTTGTGTAAATAGTGAGTTTGAGTAAGTATTTGGCCTTTTGTTGGTCAAAAGTGTCAAAAGCTGGTAAAATCATTAGAGAGGATTAAATAGGTCTTAGACATGTTATAAAAGTCATTTATGATGATTTGGAATAGGTCTTATAAGCTGGAGAGACCAAAAAGTGCAAAAGTGCAAAGTTGCAAAAAGTTGTCATGATAACTTTTGAAAGTTGTCATGACAACTTTTGTCCTAAAATTGATTAGCAATGGAGTTAGGGATTTTCCAATGCCATGGAAGGACTCCACATATGGGAAATATATATAAACCATCTCTTGCATGTTTACCAAGGTCGGTGAAGTGTGTTTTGTAAGTCTAACAACTGAAACTACTCATTTTCAGTCTTGTGGACAACATTTTGGCTTGTTTTACTAAATTTTACAATAGAATATGGATTGAATCCATTGATCTAGAAATGGATTGAGTTACTCTTGTGTGTTTTTGTACTATTGGCTCATTTTAGAGCTTTGTAGACACTGTAAAAAGGTGTTTTCTTGTTCAAGTTTGTAAACAACCAGTTTTGGCTTGTAATTAGTAATTTTCTTGTAAATATGGTTGCCCCATGAGCTCCACACGTGCTGCCATCAAGGCTTGTTGGAACATGATGGGAAACCCTCTATATAGTGTACATATGCAGGTTCACATTCTAGAGAAGTGTTTAAAAATGACTACCCCCTTATTCTAGGCGAGTCCAAGAGCAACCCGACTAGAGAAAATAAGGTGAAAAACTGGTGTAAAGTGTAGGGGTGAATGCAAGATCACTATTTCAGAGTTTGGAGGGGTTTAATGGAGTTGGGGAGAATTTTTCCATGCAGGGAGAAGCTTTGAAAAATCCATTTAATACCAAAACCCCAATTTGTCTATTCATTGCCGATTAAAGGCCTTATAAACCCTCAAAACCCTCATTTTGGGGTTCACACATTGTATGGTCAGACTAGATCCTAAAACCACAAAAATACTTTAGGGATGGATGAATTATTGAAGAAAAAACAAACTTGTTTGGGAGTCCTTTGAATCATTTTCCCTCAAGCCCTAGAAAACCGGTTTTGGAGGCCTAATTAGGGCTAATTCCTTGTAGCCCTTTTCTAGGCAAGAATTTGAAATCGGTAAGAAACCTCAAGGTTGAAAACCACCAATGGACCCCAAATGCACTAAAAACATGTTAGAAAACCTCTCTACACCTCTGCATCCCCTCACAATAGTTGGAGGTCATTTTGACAACTTGATGCCAAGAAGCCATAATTGAGTACCTAAGAAGCATAGTGAATTGGTAGGGTTCCTAGTCAAGGCACTTGAAGAAAACACCTTAGAAAGAACAAGAATAAATCCCTATAAGAGATTGAGAAGGACTTGAAGGTCTAGAGAGAAACTAGGCCTAGTGAGTTGGTGCAATTGAGCAATACCAACAAGGTGAAGTGTTCAGAAAACTAGATAAACCCCATCAAATTGGTATTAGAGCTTATCAGATTTGGGTTAGAAGAGTTGATGTCCTTAGTGGAATCTGTAGGAGACAAAAACATGGTGACCAATGCAGAGTTGGCTAGGAAAGTGGATGATCAGGAGGAGGAGAATAGACTTCTAAAAGAAAATTGATTGAATTGGAGAGTAAGCTTGGTGCAATTGAAACCAAGGCTGATGAAGTGTTGGTAAAGGTGGAAGGAGCAGAAGGGAAGGGTAAAGAAGTGTCAAAGATAGACAAGGTACCTGAACCTGATCCTATCCTAGAGCAAGAACCTTTCTTGAAGGCATTGAAGGCCTTGAGTGGCAAATCACTAGAAGGATTGCCACTATTCACTAGTAAGATGGAGGCAAAAGTGGTCCTAGAATGGATAGAAGGTATAGAGAACCACTTTGAATGTGAAGGCATAACTGAATCCCAGAGAGTCAAGGTAGCCAAGTCAAGGATGAGAGGAGCTTCCCTCACATGGTGGCAATTTGTTCAAGATGAGAGGAAGAAAATGGGCAAAGCACCCATCTCTTCTTAGAAAGGGATGCTAGTCAAAATCAAAGAAGTCTATCTCCCTGATGACTATGAAGTGCAAATTCATAGGAAGAGGCAAAAAATAAGACAAAAGGATCTTGATGTTAGTAGCTATACGAAGGAGTTTCACAAACTTAGCCTTAGATCCCATGTGGTGGAAGAAGAGAGTCTCAAGGTTGCTAGGTACCTAAATGGTCTACAGTGGAACATCCATGAAGAAATTAGTCTAATGAGCCCAAAAGCAGTCCATCAAACTTTTCAACTTGCCCTTAAGGTGGAGGAAAAACTGAAAAGAAGACATGACTCAAGAAACAATAGGGGCAAAGGTAGAGGAAAAGACAATAGAGGCCATAGAGGAGGCTTTGGTGGAAGAAGTTCTGAACAAAGAACACAAGGAGAGTCTAAACTCATTAAGCAACAAGATAGTGGTAGTAGTAGAGGAGGATTCAATAGAGGAAGGGGATCAAACAATGGTTCTAGAGGAAGATCTAGTGGACAAGATAGAGGTTCCTCATACTTTGCAACAATGAAGTGCTACCATTGTAACTAGCTTGGTCATCCAGCATATAGGTGTCCAGAGATGGGATCATCATCACATGGTGGTGAAAGAAGAGTGAGTTATCTCCAGGAAGAGTCTTCAAGAAGAAAGGCTTCAGAGGTTGCCTTAGAGTCAGAAGTGGGTGACAACTTGATGATAAGGAGAACTTTGATCAAAGAACTAGTCAGAGAAGAGCCTAGCCAAAGAAGGTCCTTATTTAGGATCAAATGCAAGATTATGGATAAAGTGTGCAAAGTGATCATTGATTCAGGGTCTACAGACAACATTATGTCAAAAGAGGTAGTGAGCAAGCTCAAATTGCAAAGGATACCTCACAACAATCCTTATAGAGTCACTTGGTTGAACAAAGGTCAACATGTTCTTGTTAATGAGCAAGCATGTGTGGATTTTACTATTGGAAGATATAAGGACAAGGTGTTATGTGATGTATTACCCATGGATGCAAGCCATATTGTTTTAGGAAGACCATGGAAATTTGATAGACAAGCTATCCATGATGGAGCCAAGAATGCATACTCATTCAAGAAAGATGGAGTCACATTCAACATTCGGTCTATCCTTGAGGAAGGTGAAAAAAAGGCAGCAGGTCCTAATGCTCTTTTGGTGAGTGAAAATAGTTCTTAAAGACACTTGAGGAAGGTGAAGGTATAGGTTTTGCACTTGTGATGAAACCCAAAGAAGAAGATAAGAAAGAGAAGCATGATTTTCCATTAGAGGTGCAAGATTTGTTGAAGAAATTCAAAGGCATAGTAAGTGAAGGACAACTAGCCACCTTACCTCCTAAAAGAACCATAAGCCATCAAATAGACTTCATTCCCAGAGCATCCTTGCCTAATAAGGCAGCCTACAAAATGACTCCTCAACAAAATATTCAAATTACCAAGAAAATCCAAGAGCTCTTAGACCAAGGTCTAATTAGGAAAAGTATTAGCCCTTGTGTTGTCCCTACTGTGTTGGCACCAAAAACAGGTAGTACTTGGAGATTGTGTACTGATCTAGAGCCATAAATAGGATCACCATCATATATAGGCTCCATATTCCTAGAATAGAAGACCTAATGGATTGTTTAGGGGAAGCCAAGTACTTTACTAAGATTGACCTTAAGAGTGGCTATAATCAAATAAGGATTAAGGAGGGAGATGAATGGAAAACTGCATTCAAGACTACTGAGGGTCTTTATGAGTGGCTTGTAATGCCATTTGGCTTATCCAATGCTCCAAGCACCTTCATGAGACTCATGAATGAGGTGATGAAGGACTTCATAGGAAAATTTGTGGTACTGTATCTTGATGATATTCTCATTTTTAGTAAAGATAGGGTAGATTACATTAATCATTTGCAAGATGTACTGCAAAGATTGTATGATGAAAAGATAACCATGAATTTGGATAAGTGTGAGTTTGTCAAGAAGATGTTGGTTTACCTTGGGTTTGTGTTGTCTCAAGGAAACCTCAAGATGGAGCCAAGAAAGGTTGAAGCCATTGTAAATTGGCCTACTCCTAAGACAACAACATAGGTGAGAAGCTTCCATGGACTAGCTCAGTACTACAGGAAGTTCATTAGGTAGCTCAGTGCTATATGTGCACCCATGTTAGACACCATTAGAGGTGGAGTAAAGGCAAAGTTTCAGTGGGGTGAAGCAACAAACAAAGGTTTTGAAACCTTAAAGGAGAAGATAGCAGCCCAACCGGTACTAGTGTTGCCTAGTTTTGAGAAACTTTTCATTGTAGAATGTGATGCAAGCAATGTTGTAGTAGGTGCTATCCTAAGCCAAGAAGAAAGAGAAATAGCTTTCCATAATGAGAAGCTAAGTGATGCCAAGAAGAAATACTCTTCATATGATCTTGAGTTGTATGCTTTAGTGTAGGCATTGAGGAAGTGGAGACACTATCTCCTTCCTAAAGAATTTGTGGTCTATATGGACAACCAAGCATTGAGTTTCCTAAACTCATAAGATAAAATCAGTCATAAACACATGAAATGGGTGGAGTATATGCAGGCCTATACATTCACCATTAAGCACAAGAAAGGGCAGTTAAACTGGGTAGCTAATGCATTGAGTAGAAGACTTTTGATAGTCCAAGAAATCCAATTGAGAAGCATAGGTGTGGACAATTTTAGAGACTTGTACCTGGAGGATGAAGACTTCTCAAGTGCCTACAACGTGTGTAAGGAGTACCAAAATCACTTCCATAGTGAGTATTCTGATTTCACTTTGCAAGATGGACTATTGTTCAAAGGTGGGCAGCTTTGTGTGCCTAGAGGCTCAATGAGAGAAAACCTTATTCAAGAGAAGCATAATGGTAGCCTTAGTGGACATTTTGGAGTCAATAAGACTCAAGATTTGGTTCAAAGATACTATTATTGGCCAAAGATGAATCAAGATGTGAAGAAATATGTGGAGACTTGCATAGTTTGCAAAAATCCAAGGGTACTTCAACAAATGTTGGTTATAGCAACCTCTTCCCATACCAAATAGACCTTGGGAATGCATTAGCATGGACTTTGTAGTAGGCTTGCCAAGGACAAAACAGGGATATGACATCATTTATGTGATTGTGGATAGATTTAGCAAAATGGCTCACTTTGTGCCTTGCAAGACTACTCATGATGCATGCCAAATTTCTCAATTGTTCTTCAAAGAGGTAGTGAGGATACATGGTTTACCCATGAGTATTATTTCAGATAGGGACTCAAAGTTTATGAGTCATTTTTGGAAGACACTATGGAAGAAGCTTGGGACCAACCTCTCTTTTGGGTCAGCCTACCATCCTCAAATAGATGGGCAAACCGAAGTGGTGAATAGGAGCTTGGGAAACTTGTTAAGGTGCCTTACTAAGGAATATGGACAAACATGGGATCAAGTACTCTCACAAGGTGAATATGCATACAATGACACCATAAATAGGACTACCCGCAAGAGCCCTTTTGAAGTGGTCTATGGGGTGCACCCAAGAGGCATTTTGGAGTTGAGAGACTTAGGAAGTGCAGAAGAAAGAAGTGGATATGCAGAGGAATTTTCTCAATCAATGAAGGACCTCCATGATTCAGTTAGACAAGAATTGATGGAGAACACAAACAAGCTCAAGCAAAAAGTTGATGAGAAGAGGAAGAACCTCCAATTTCAAGTAGGAGATCTTGTCATGGTACACTTGAATAAAGCAAGGCTACAACAAGGAGTGCCAAACAAGTTACAAATAAGGAGGATAGGTCCATGTGCCATTCTAGCCAAGTATGGAGAAAATGCCTACAAGGTGGATCTACCTAGTGACATAGGCTTGTCACGGTTTTCAATATAGCAGAATTAGTTGCATATAAGGGACTAGTTCAAGGTTCATATTGTAGTCACTCAGAGGTTTTAGTTGATGTGAACAACCTTCAGTTACCATCCAAACCAAATCCAAAGGCTGAGAAAGTGTTGAGTTCAAGGATCGCCAAGAAGATAAGACATCAAGTCTATTGGGAGAACCTCATAAAATGGCAGGGTATGGATGATATTGAAGCTACATGGGTGATGGAAACAGAGTTTCAAAAGCTTGGAATTGATCAGAATCTGATTCCCAAAGAGGTGACATAATCTTCTTTTGTTTGGGAGAATGGTGCAAGAGCACCTAGAACTTAGGCAATTTAACTTTCACAATTTTGGCTTGTACTGACCCTAGCCAATTTAGTGGTGAATAAGGACTCTAGGAGGGTCCAAGAGTAAATATGTTGTGTCAATGTAGGCCTAGGTTGAGTTTATTTTACTTAGGTTTGCATTTTTGTGTAAATAGTGAGTTTGAGTAGGTATTTGGCCATTTGTTGGTCAAAAGTGTCCAAAGCTGGTAAAAGCATTAGAGAGGGTAAAATATGTCTTATGATGATTTGGAATAGGTCTTATAAGTTGGAGAGACCAAAAAGTGCAAAAGTGCAAAGTTGCAAAAAGTTGTCATGACAACTTTTATCCTGAAATTGGTTAGCAGTGGAGTTAGGGATTTCCCAATGCCATGGAAGGACTCCACACATGGAAAATATATATAAACCCTCTCTTACACATTTACCAAGGTCGGTGAAGTGTGTTTTGTAAGTCTAACAACTGAAACTACTCATTTTTAGTCTTGTGGACAACATTTTGGCTTGTTTTACTAAATTTTGTAATAGAATATGGATTGAATCCATTGATCCAGAAATGGATTGAGTTAATCTTTTGTGTTTTTGTAATGTTGGATCATTTTATATCTTTTTAGATACTGTACATAGGTGTTTTCTTGTTCAAGTTTGTAAACAGCCAGTTTTGGCTTGTAATTAGCAATTTTCTTGTAAATATGGTTGCCCCATGAGCTCCACACATGTTGCCATCATGACTTGTTGTAAAATGATGGGAAACCCTCTATATAGTGTACATATGTAGGTTCACATGCTGGATAAGTGTTTAAAAATGACTGCCCCCTTATTCTAGGTGAGTCTAGGAGAAACCTGGCTAGAGAAAATAAGGTGAAAAAGTTGTGTAAAGTGCAGGGGTGAGTGCAAGATCACTATTTCAGAGTTTGGAGGGGTTCATGGAGTTGGTTAAAACTTGTCCATGAAGGGAGAAGCTTTGAAAAATCCATTTAATACCAAAACCCCAATTTGTCCATTCACTGTCGGTTAAAGGCCTTATAAACCCTCAAAACCCTCATTTTGGGGTTCACACATTGTATGGTCAGACCAGAGCCTAAAACCACAAAAATCCTTTAGGGATGGATGAATTATTTAAGAAAAAACAGACTTGTTTTGGGGTCCTTTGAATCATTTTCCCTCAAGCCCTAGAAAACCAGTTTTGGAGGCCTAATTAGGGCTAATTCCTTGTAGCCCTTTTCTAGGCAAGAATTTGAAATCGGTAAGAAACCTCAAGGTTGAAAAGCACCAATGGACCCCAAATTCACTAAAAAAATGTTAGAAGACCTCTCTACACATCTACATCCCCTCACAACAGTTGGAGGCCATTTTGACAACTTGAAGCCAAGAAGCCATAATTGAGTACCTGAGAAGCATAGTGAATTGGTAGGGTTCCTAGTCAAGACACTTGAAGAAAAAACCTTAGAAAGAAAAAGAATCAAGCCCTAGAAGAGATTGAGAAGGACTTGAAGGTCTAGAGAGCAACTAGGCCTGGTGAGTTGGTGCAATTGAGCAACACCAGCTAGGTGAAGTGTTGAGAAAACTAGATAAACCCCATCATAAAAGAAGAGAGCTTGAGACAGAGTAGGTTGAAGTTGTGCAGAAGAAGAAGAGAAAAGAGAGAGTTAGTGAAAGAGAATAATTCCTAGCCTTAGAAATAGTTCTAAGAAAGATGCACTGTAGGTGAGAAAGCATACCGGTGAGAGGATTCTATCGACATAACTATAGTTTTATATTTTGAGCCATACCGGCAAAGTGTGACAAAGTAGGCAGCATCCAAGTGTGACACAGGGTTTTAAGAGATTGTGTGAGAGAGGGAGAGAAAGATAATAGAGGCCAAGAATCAAAGAGAGTAATTTCACAACCAGTAGTGTGAAATTTGGTGGAGGAGATAAGACTGTCAACCGACAGTGAGTTATTTGATCAAAGAGTTGCAGAATTCATTTGCAACAAGAAGCCTTAATTGTATTCAAATAGTATTTCAATATACATCACCAAGTTGAAGCTCTATGTAGGGTTTTGTGCCCTAAAAGTGTAGGGGTTTGTGCTCCTTGGGTTGGTGCCCTAAATTTTTGTAACTTGGTGTTTTACTTGTGAGGTTGGATTAGAGCAGTAGTTTCCAGCAGCATTTCTCATCGAGGTTTTTCCCATATTGGGTTTTCCTCATTTACCAGGTGTTGTGAGTTGCATTTGTGTATTTGGTCTCTTTATTTTGCCTTTTTTCTTTACTTGTTTGGTTGCTTAGAGATTGAGTGGTTAACTAGTATTCTGAAGTTGATTTGAAAGTTAAAAAGATTCAAGAACCACTGATTTACCCCCATCTCAGTGGTACTCTGTGTTCAACAATTGGTATCAGAGCCGAGGTTCCCGGATATCTTTAAACCTTGGGTAGATTCTAAACTTTGAACACAATGGCATGAAATGAGTCTGTTTCCTCAAAATCCCCTATGTTTGATGGATCTAACTATGCATTCTGGAGAAGAAGAGTGGAGACCTATATTTCCTCCCTAGGTTTTGACATGTGGAAGTCTTTCAAGAATGGATATGTTGTCTCTAGTGTTCCTCCCACTGATCGAGATGCCAAAAAGGAGTATGAGAACAATTCCAAGGCCAAACATGCTATCTTGAGAGGGTTTTCTGATAATGAGTTTGTCAAAGGCATGCACTGTGTATCAGCCAAGGAGACTTGGGATAAACTACAAAAGTTGTTTGGAGGAGATGCAAAAGTCAAAGAGGCCAAGCTGCAAGCACTAAGGGGCCAACTTGAAAGTATCAAGATGAAAGATGATGAAAAGGTTGCAGATTATCTTCAAAGACTTGATGAAACTGTGAATACCAGCAGAGGACTCGGTGAAGAGATTACAGATGAGACTCTTGTCAAGAAGGTTCTTAGATCTCTCACACCCAAGTATGATACTAAGGTGTCTTCCATAGAAGAAGCTAAGGATTTGAAGACTTTTACAATGGATGAGTTATTTGGTTCACTAACAGCCTATGAGATGAGATCAACTGGTGATACTTCCTTAAGAAAAGAAGTAGCATTCAACATCACCTAAAAGGGCAAAGAAGCAACTTCTCATAAAGAATCCAGTGAAGACTCTGATGTTGAAGTAGAAAAATTTGTTGGGAAGCTCAAGAGAGGATCAGATCGATATAAAGGAAAGCTACCACTTAAATGTTCAACTGTGGTAAGGTTGGACACTTTGCTGCAAAATGCCCCCACAAAGAAACCAATGGAGATGAGTCAAGAGAGTTCAACAAATCTGTTGGCAAAGATAGAGAAAGAAACACCTACCAGCAAGGAAGGAGAGGCTACCAGAATTAGAACAACCCGTGTACTATTGAGGATGACACAACAAATGAAGAAAATGCATCCAAAGATTATTGCCATGAGAATGACAGAAAAGTCAATCTTTTCATGGCACTTGGTGAACCAGTTGATGAAAATAAGGAAGAGGAGGATATTGAAGTTGAAGTGGACTTGGAGGGTGATCTTATCAATGCTCTTGAAGAAGTGAGTAAAACAAGAAGAGAACTCAAAAAGGTCAAGCTTACTACAATAGATGAACAAGATCTCTTGAAACAATCTTTGGATGAGTCCGGTCAAGTTATATCTGACCTGAAATTGCAGTTGGAAGAAACTAAGAGGATATGTGAAGCTACATCCTCTGACTTAACAAGGAAGGAAAGGGAGCATCAAGAATTGGAAGTAGAAATAGTAAAGCTCGAAAAGGAGCTTGAAGAAAGTAAGGAAGAAATAAAAATAAGGAGCAAAAATGGAGGCAACACCATGGCCTTAGACCAAATGTTGAGCAAACAAAAACAATCCAAAGACACCAGTGGCCTAGGCTTTGAAGTAGGTCAAAGCTCAACCAACAAAGATACATCTGGCAAAGAAATAAAGTTCACCTCTTCAAATGAAGGTGAAGAAAAGAAGACATTCACTGTTGTAATACCCTAAAATTGATCATCTAAACCATGGGCCCATAATATTGACAACATTACCAAGGTTCTAACCAAAGACAATTAAATCAACTTTGAGCAAACAATTAATTAATTCTTCAATCATTAAATGTCACATGGCAAGTGAATTATTCTATATTAATTAAATCATTCCTAGTAAATCATTTTGATCAATTATCTTGTTTAATTTATTAAATATCCTAGCATATTTAATTGATTAATAAATTTTCCATTTAATCATAAAAAAGGAATCAATTTATTACAAAAGAGGAATCAATATGAAAAGCAAGATTTAAATTGAAAATAAAATAAAAGAATTGAATTGAGAGAGAATTCAAAATTGAGATATTGTTTCTTCTTCTAAATTGAGATAACTTGAAATTAGAAAAATCATTAAATTGAATTATTAATTCTCTAAAATTGGAACTCAAAGCTTTTGAGAAAAGAAGTTCAGTTGCATTGAAAAGACTTTTTTCTTGAATAAATCAAAGAAATATGCATGGGATCACCTATTTTTATCTCAAGTGCATGGAATTAATTGAAATATATCTCCAATGCAAACTCGATCTTATAATCTGAATGCATTTCAATCAAACTATAATTGGAATCTATCTCAAGGTTAACTGAATCTGATCTCTCAATTATTTCAATTATCTTAAATTGTGCTTTTTCTTGAATTATCTCAACTGCTCGTTGCTAATTGATCTTTACCATTGGTCTCTCTTTTGATTCTCTATAAATTCAGTCTTCATCTCTCATTCAAAATACCCTAGAGATTTATTGTTATTATACAGTTTTTGCTTTAGAGTCATTAAAGATATTATGCTTTTTTTTTGAGATTATTGCATCTTAGTTTAGCTTTTTGCATAATTAGTTTAATTATGATTACTTCAATTCATATAGCCTACTATTAATCCATCTAACATAATCTTCCATCCAAATAGCTTAATATCATGCTCATATAGATTAAATCCTTCATCTTGGTGTAGTCTAGTCATTGGTATTGCTTATACAAATCTGAGAGCAAGTCTATACTTGCATCTTTTAGAAGGCAATGGAACGATTTGTTATGGTTTTATTATTCATGCTTATATTTGTCTAACCATACATATAATGACTTAATTGAAGTGTTGTGTTTTATAGCTTGCAGATACTTATTCCACTTTTTACACACACATTTTTGGCACCCAGCATGAGGCAAAAGACTACATCTTTTTGACCTCGAAGACTAACTTTTTCTTATTTTTCAAATTTTTTACTTTTTTGGATTTTCGTCTGTACAGTTACTGTGAAATATCATATGAATTTTCCCATGATACCGAATGACAAACTGCAAATATCATGCGATCTCGTACAAATTATAGTATGATTCAGTGAGAATCATCGTACGGTATTCTGTGTTTCTGGGTTATAAGAAGATTTCATTCTTCAGGTTTTCTTATTCATTTTTTATCATACTAACGCTGACCCTGGGTTGTTGTCCGTTTGTCTGAAGGATTTTCACAGCCTAATCAGTTTTTTGCAGAACGCTTGTCGAAGAATATGCTTGCCAAACAAAGACAATATGACTACTGATTCATTATCTTTGCAGGTTGCTTGAGGAGATTCGAGTAAACATTGTGTATTATTTAGATTCATTTTTAGGCACCTAAATTGCTATCTGGTTAATGAACAAATCTGTATTTCATGTTTTAAGAAAATTTTGAGAGGTAGGAGAGTATGCTCTTATCTGCACAGACAATCAGAAATCCAGACCCTTGAGGATTTTTCTAAGTTTGAGATTTGTATATCTTTAGTGGGCCTACCCTCCCGAGGAGCCTATAAGGCCAAAGCCATTAAGGTTGGTGAGAGGGGAATGACCTAAGTGGGAACGACTAAATGCTAAGTACTCCAACCCACTATAAAATAAACGTGATTTGATGAAAATCAAGTCAACGATAGTGCTCGGGAATAGCTCTCCTCTGTACCTTCGGGTATATCAAACCTTGGTTTTCAAGGCTAGGAGACCTTGTTAGAGTAATTGGGTCTTTACTTGATTAATTAAACATTATTTGTTTAATTCTTTAAGTTTCCAATTATCTTTTTACACTTAAGCTAACATTAGGTGCATATAATTAATTATTATGTGCAAGCCTAGGGTTTTCCCTTTTTAGGGTTTCTTGACCTATTAGAGGTTACTTTTTCTTTTCATTGTATCATCTTTTACAATACATTTTTTGGTGAATTGGAGCTCTCATTTTTGGAGAATTATTTTCCTGTGTTTTGTTTGTCCTTTAGATTTTGCTTCATTGCTTCTCCTTGTAACAGGTTATTCGGCTTGCAGAAGATCTTCAGGCTACTGTGGGGTTGTATTTCTCAACTCCTATATGGTATCAGAGCTCAAATCTGCAACTACCTGTTCCTATTTTTTGAGAATTTTGCATTTGAAGCAGATCTGGGGTTTCAGGCATTTTTTGTGTGCTTAGGGTTAAGGTTTTTTTTTTCTCTGAGCACTTTGGGCCTAAACGGACATCATCATCATACTCAGAAGACCCAAAAACCCCTATAGTCATATAAAATTTGTCCACCCCTAAGCATTTGGGTGTTTTTTTTCTCCAAGCCAGGTCGTATGACCCTGGCACACAAATCAAGAAAAAATTTGAGAAAAAAAAAATTGCCTTTTTACAGCATGCAGGCCGAATTGTTTTTGATTTTTTTAAAAAAAAATCAAAAAAATCAGAAGGGAAATAAAAAGTTTTTTTTCAAAAAAAAATTTACTTGGGCACTAGACCTGATAGTCCGGCACCATACGGACCTATCAAGCCGGCCCCACCTGGCACCGCAGGCTGCAGGCCTCCCACCGGCCAAGTCCTCCCGTCGTCGACTGCTGCTCCGGCAAAGACCGCCGCTCCGGCCCCCGCCGACGAACCACCACCGCTCCACCAGGCCGCGCTCCGCTCCGCTGGGCCACGCCACCTCCACCCGGCCACTGCGCTGCTCTGCCTGAGCCCCACCTCCACTCGGAGAGCCACCAGCTCCTCCTCTCTAGTCTTTTTGAAAGGGGGTTGGTTTTTTGGGCCTAGATCGTGCATCTAGAGTCAAATTTTGGAGAACGAATAGGCATTGGAAAGGTGATTCCGAGCTGAACCTTGTGGTGGTGTATTTTTTTTCTAGATCTGTTGTTTGACTATGTTTTTTATCAGTCAAAGTCAGGCTTATTTTTTGCACCTCCGGGGCCATAGAATGGGAAAACGAACTCCATTTTTTGAAAATGAATAGGCGTTGGAAATCTCTCAGCATGCTCTATTAAGATTTGTGATCTTTTTTCTCAAAATTTTCACTAGGTACCTGAGATATCAGTTTGAAGTTTTTTTGCTTATGCACTACTTCCGTCTCATTACTATGTACTAGGGTTTGGGTTTCTCCATTGTCGGGAGGCATTTTTTTTCTCGCTTTCTGTCATTTATATCAGAAATCAAGAACACCTAAACTCTCAAAACAAACAAACCCTTCTACATCTTCTGTCTATTCTAAAAGATCACATAATAAAAACAACCAACAAGTAAGTGCAGGTGTAGAGTTTTTTTCTTTGTTCTCATGACAGATCCTTCAGTTGAGTTGTTGACTTCACACAACTATCACACCTGGAAGCCCCTCATCATGAGACTTCTCAGGTCACGAGGGTTATGGGTTACTTTGGATGAGGTTCATCCAGACCTACAGCGTCCTTATGAGATTCTTATGTACCGGAACAAGCTGGATGAGGCCATGGGTTTGATCGCTTTGCATGTCTCCGACAGTCTTTTGTTTCACCTTGATGAGTTGCTTACTGCTCGAGATATGTGGTTGAAGTTTGATTCTCTCTTCGGGAGGGTCAATGAGATTCAGGCATTATAGATTGAGGCAGAGTTGACTTCTTTGTTACCTGATTCCTTTCCCACTATTGAGGATTTTTTGAACAAATTCAAGACTACTAGATCTCTTCTTTAAGGATGTGGAAAGAACAAGACTGATACAAAGTGCATTCATTTGATTCTTTAGGGTCCCTTTCAATTTTTTGCCTCTGCTTTCTATTCCACCATGGATGGCTTGGGTACTAATTTCACCATGCCTAGCTTTGATGTCTTTTGTGAGTGCTTGTCTCATGAGCAGTCTCATCTTTCTCAGCTGGATATGCTCTCAGGCTCTAAGAACAAAGCATTGGTTGCTCAATCCTCTAAGGAGAAGGAGAAACAGAAGCAGAAATTGAAGTCAAAAAAGCCTTCTGCAGGTAGTGAGAATTCCTCCAAGCCTGCTCCTAAGTCTGATTCAAAACCTGTTCCTCCCAAACAAGGGAAATCTTCACAGTCCAGTGAGTCTTCCTCCAAGACTAAGAAGAAATCATCAGACACTTACAGTTTTTGTGGAAAGGATGGACATCTAGTTTCCAGGTGTTGGAAATGATTAGAGGCTTTAGAGGAAGCCATGTGGTAGCATCACATTTCCTCACCTCAAGCGTCTTCTCCTTCCATAGGGAAAGGTCACGCTCTCACTGCTAGAGCTTTGACCTTTGGGTCCACATGGATTCTATATTCTAGTGCTTCTCACCATATGACACACACTCAGTAGTTGGTTACTTCTCTTGCCTCTTGTGATATTTCACAGATTGCAGTGGGTGACTCAGTTCAGCTTTCCATCTTGGGTTTAGGTTCTATCTCTTTGGATGGTGGTACTCTATAGGATGTTCTGGTTGTCCCTAACATCTCGATGAACCTCCTGTCCATTTATTAGATTTTCCACTCTGGCTCTGGTAAGATAGTTGAGTTCTCACCACATGATGTGGTTATTCGGGACCTCCATGACCCTGATTTGGTTGTGGCTTCTGGTAGTGTGGATTCTACATCTCGTCTCTATAGATTTGACTAATTTGAGCCCTCTTCGAGTACAGGTTCATCTCTCATAGCACATTCAGATTCAATGAGTAATCTTTGGCATGAGCGATTGGGCCATCTCAATTATAGATATCTTCAGTAGATGAGTACACAGGCACTTGTTCTTGGGCTCCCACAGATTTCCTACACTGATGTTGTTTGTCATGGTTGTGTTCTTGGCAAGCATCATAGAGATCCCTTTCCGAAGGGGAGAGCCTCTTGTGCTTTGGCACCCTTGGAGTTGATTCATAATGACCTCATGTCATTTCCCACTCCTTCTTTTTCAGGGGCCAAGTATGTACTCACTTTTATTGATGACTTCTCCAGATGCACATGGGTGTACTTTCTTAAGTACAAGTCTAATGTCTTTGATTCCTTTCAAATTTTCAAGACATATGTAGAGAAGTAGTCTGGCTATTCTATGTGGTGGATACATATAGATAATGGGGGGGAGTATGTGAATCAGGCTTTCAGAGATTTTTGCACTGAGCATGGTTTGCAGCATCAGTTTACTGTTCCCTACACCCCTCAGCAGAATGGTGTCACTGAACGCAAGAATAGAACTTTACGAGAGATGGCAAATTGTATGATTCAGTCCAGGTCCATGGATTTATCTTTTTGGGCTGAGGCAATCAATTGTGCTAACTATATTCAGAATCAGATGCCTCACAAGGCTATTCGACATATGACTCCTAAGGAGGCTTGGTCTCATGACAAGCCTTATGCTTCCTTTTTTCAAGTATTTGGCAGTGAGGCATGGGCCTTTATTCTTGATGCTCAGAGGAAAGACATGGAGTGGAAGAGCCGACCACTCATTTTTGTTGGCTACTGTGAGGATATTAAGGCATATAGGTTGTTTGATCCTGATTCCAGAGAGGTCCTGTTTTGACGGGATGTTCAGTTTGATGAGTGTCTACCCACAGTGGATACCCCGACTCCAGTGTCTACTCCTCTGCCTACTTCGGCCACTACACCACTTTAGGATTTTTTTAAGGATGATTTTGATGATGGTGCTGATGATCCACCATCCCCACCCCCACCATCCCCACCTCCACCTGCTCCACCTCAGATGCCCAAGTGGGCTCGCCTTACTATTGCAGCGGTAGGTCCTCTGGCTGGTGCTCCTTCAGATACTCATCGCACTAGTTCTCATACTGTGGGTTCTAGTCTTTTAAGTCATGCTATTTCAGATGATCCTCAAAATTTTTTAGAGGCGACAGGTCACCCTGAGTGGGATTTTGCTATGAAGGAGGAGTATTCTTCTTTGATGAGGAATCATACATGGGATCTTTGTCCTCTTCCTAAGGGCAGAAAGATGGTTAGGTGTCGCTGGTTGTATCACACTAAATATGTTGCTGATGGTTCCATTGATAAGTACAAAGCACGTCTTGTTGCGAAGGGTTTTTCATAGGTTGAGGGTATTGATTACTCTGAGACATTTACCCCTTTTGCCAAGATGAATTCCATTCGCTTTGTACTATCTCTTGTAGCTTCTTGGCGTTGGCCTGTTTTTCAAATGGATGTGAAGAGTTCCTTCTTGCACGGGGATCTATAGGAGGAAATCTACATGGAACAACCTCAGGGATTTGTGTAGGATAGTTCTTTGGTTTGTAGAATTTGGCATTCATTGTATGGTCTCAAACAGGCCCCTCGGGCTTGGTATGAGAAGATGGACTCTTTCTTGCTCTCCATTGGGTTCTCCCGTAGTCATTCTGATCACACTGTCTACATTCAGCTTCTTGAGGGTGACATCTTGATTCTTGTGCTATATGTTGATGATCTTCTCATCACGGGTAGCTCATCATCTATGATTCAGCATATTCAGCGTGCCTTGATGGATCAGTTTGAGATGACAGATCTCGGTCTGTTGCACCATTTCCTTGGTCTTTAGGTGATTCAGTCTTCTGATGGGATCTCTCTCTACCAGCAGAAATATGCTCTTGACATGCTTCAGTGCTTTGGTATTCTTGCTTGCTCCCACACCATTTCAGTCAGGGGTTGTTTTGACCACATCTTGTCCCACTCCTTCAGTCGATTCTACACTTTACAGGTAGTTGGTTGACAGTTTGTTCTACCTGAGTCACACCCGTCCTAATATTTCCTTTGTGGTTGGTCTTGTCTCTTGATTCTCCCATGATCCTCATGAGAGTCATTGGCAAGCTACCAAACATATTTTGAGGTACATTCAGGGCACTAGTTCTCATGGCATTCATTATACATCAGGGGAACCTCACATTGTTGGCTACACTGACTCAGATTGGGCTGGTGATGTCACTGATTGGAAGTCTACTTTTGGCTTTGTTTTCTATCTTGGCTCTGGTCCTATCACATGGTCTTGCAAGAAGTAGACTACTCATGCATTATCATCTACAGAGGCTGAGTACCGATTTGTTGTGCTCGCTAGTCAGGAGATCTTATGGCTTCAACAGTTGATGACTAAGTTTAGTTTTCCTCCTGATAGTCCCACTATTCTTTGGTGTGACAATCAGAGTGCTGTTCATATTTCCCACAAACCAGTAGAGCATTAGCTGATGAAGCACATTGAGCTTCACATTCATTTCATCCGTCAGTTGATTCAAGATGGTGTTCCCATTCTAGAGTACATTCCCACTTCTGAGCAGGTTGCAGACATCTTCACGAAACCTTTTGCATCATCGCACTATATTCAGTTGCGCTCTATGCTTGGGGTGAAGGAAGTTGTCCTTGGGGGGTCTTTATGAGGCCTTCCTTCCTTCTTCTTTCAGCATGTTCTTTTATCTCTTTTTGGAGAGGAGTTTTTTCCCACTGGGTTTTCTCCTTTGTCTTTGTTTCATAGAGATTTCATTGTATTTGGGTACCTGATCAGGCCTTGTTGCCGAGACCCATCTTTCATGCTTTCAGTAGTTGTTCTAGGTTTTAGCTTCTCCCTAAGTCTAGCTTAAGGGGGGGTGTTAGAGTAATTGGGTCTTTACTTGATTAATTAAACATTATTTGTTTAATTCTTTAAGTTTCCAATTGTCTTTTTACACTTAAGCTAATATTAGGTGCATATAATTAATTATTTTAATTAATTATTATGTGCAAGCCTAGGGTTTTCCCTTTTTAGGGTTTCTTGACCTATTAGAGGTTACTTTTTCTTTTCATTGTATCATCTTTTACAATACATTTTTTGGTGAATTGGAGCTCTCATTTTTGGAGAATATTTTTCTTTTGTTTTGTTTGTTCTTCAGATTTTGCTTCATTGCTTCTCCTTGTAACAGGTTATTCAACTTGTAGAAGATCTTCAGGCTACTGTGGGGTTGTATTTCTCAACTCCTATAGACCTCTTAATTGAGTTTATACCCCGACGCATTGAACGGATGCCTTACTAGATCCAAGTAAAATTAGAAGCTACCTGGTTCACCTCCGAAAGGGGGGATAATCTTTGTGCAAGAGAGATAGTAATTCTCCCAAGATAATTTCCATTTCATGCCCCCATTAGCATTTGGAGTTGGCTAATATGACATTGAGAATCCATTGCATGAGACTCAGCGATCGTATTCTAATTAGATATTGGGTATGTACCTAATTCTACAAGCAAAGGTTTTCTTCTCTCATCAATTTCCATAGGGTTAGCCTACTCTGATTGGAGTCATTATACATATTGTGTGTTTACTGTGTTTTCATCCCTTTAACTAAAACTGAAATACCAAAATTGGAGAAAACAATAAACAACTCAATGATCAAAACTTTGTCCGTGTCAAAAAAAAACAAAACTAGTCCATCTTTGTCCATGTTGAAAACTCAGTCCATCTCAAAACTGGTCATCGTCGGTCATTGAAAACATAGTCTGTCAGAATTTAATTTTTGTCCAATAAATTGTCGTACGAGTCTTCTAATTTATTGTCCTACTACATATCTGTTTTCATATGAAACTTCATCAGGTTTTACAATTTGTCATCTAAGCCTCAATTCTATGTCGCACAAAATCTGATAATCTGTCGTCCTGCTTAGGAAAGTGTCGTCTGACCCTTAATTATGTGTCATATGAAACATCATCACATTCATCAGTTTATCGTCTGAGGTATACCCATCTATCCTGCGAACATAGGTGGCAACTCGTACAAAATACTATTTTTATCACCCTGAAGCTATTAAACTGTTGTTTGGTCCTGTAAAACCTGTTGTACGAATCTCTAATTTTGTCAGTCTAGAACAATCAAATTTTCCTAAAAATAGTCTACAGCAAGCATAAAACTGGTTATCATCATTCAAAGCATAAGAAATCAAAACAATGCACTTATGTCATTGTGTTTTAAGATTTTGTCGATCATCTTTCAGCTAGCTCAATCAAATACTTATCAAACTTAAGTCACTTAGATCACGCATTACACAGGATAGATCATTCCTAAAAGTAGACCGAGTCTTATTCACTTCTCTTGAATAAAAACTTAGATCACATCTTACATAGGATAGATCTTTCTTGAAACTAGACTAAATCTTAGTTGTCTCTCTAAAATAATATGTTAAACGAACAACTAGCTCCAAATTTGATCTTGACTTCTACATCACAAACAACTCTAGGTCACATCAGTCAATAAAAATGATTTCTCAAACTAGAAGTTCTCGTAAGAAAGCCAACAGAGGCAAAGGACAATCCTTTTCATATCAAGATAACCCATTTTACGTAAAGGACCCACTCAATAATAAACCTTCATCATCCGATATGCCAGTTTTTTATCAACCCTTATCTCCCACCATATCTAGAACAAAACAAGAAAGATGAGTTGCTAAACACAATGATGACCTCGGTATCCATGCTATTGACAGTGATTCCTCACCAAGTGAATTTGAAGCCTCTGAACCTCCAGAAATTGATATACAAAAATGTCATGAGGATAAAGATTTCTAAAAAATGATGAAAGTTATCATGGCTAGAGAAAAAGAAGACTATTTTATAGAACTAGAAAAACAAGGTGCTAAACTTCCTATTGGTTATAATGTTGAGACCCTCATCACTAAAGAGGAAGAGTCTCCCTTAGTAATGGTAAACAAACAATTACAATCCTTTAGACTGAGATCACAGAGCTAAAAAATAAGGATAAATCCTCAAAACAATATTCTCTGGATACAATATGCCCATTTTCATTTGAAAAAAACTTATACATGCCTCCATTTCCTTCACGAGTGGAGATTCAAAAATTTGACAAGTATGATGGCACCTCAGACCCTCAAGACCATGTCAGAGAATATTGTGCTTTATATATGGAGTTCATGCATGAACAGACATATCTCATGCACTTTTTCCTAAAGAGTTTAGGAGGGCAAGCTATGGAATGGTTCTTAACTCTACCTATGGGGATCAAAACTTTTCAAGAATTAATCAAATTATTCCTACAACAATACTCCTATAACATTCATCATCCAGTCACTATAATTGAGATTTTCAATACCAAACAGAAAACAAGAGAACACTTTCTCACTTTCCTCCAATGTTGGAGAAAGATGTTCTCTAGATATTCACGACCTATTCCAGATTCTGAGAAAATGGACATTTTCGTCAGTAACTTAATCCCTGGATTGAAATACAGTATCCAAATGCAAGTACACCCTTCATTCAACAAAATGGTAGATAATGCCCTTAGGATGGAAGATGTACTTATAAAGAAGGGAGATATCTCACTTTAGAAAGAAACACAACTAGGATCTAGTTCCAAAGAAAAGAACAAATATTGGAAATATGGCAAAGACAACAATAGAAATGTTGTTAATGACGAAGTGGTAGGCACTGTTAAAATAAATTCAAAACCCATGATATTTAACCTGGATAGTGGCACACAAGCACTCAAAATAGCTAAAACTACACCAAAAAATCCACCAAAGAAAGTAAAAGAGTGGTTCAAAGAGAAACCTTGGCTTTCGAAGCCTAAGCCAGACTTTACTCCTCTAGAAGAATCATATGAATCTGCTTTCAAAAATTTATTGGCAAATGATTTGATAACCTTACCAGACAACTCTAGGCCAAATGATCCTGAAGTTAAACCAAAATGTTGGAGAGAAAATGAATACCTGTGAATACCATCGAAACAAAGGTCATAACACAAACAACTACATGAATCTCAAGCATGAGATTCAAGATCTCATTGATGCTGGCAAAATTATTGTTGTAAATCACATGACTAATTCTAATCACAAAGCTTTTAAAGATCCATTACCTGTTTATGAACAAGGTGATTCCTCAAAATCAAAAGGAGGTGCCAAAGTCAATTACACCTATACCAACAATGACAATGTGATCAACAAGATTGATTCTTCCCAACTTGAATATTGCAATGTGATCATAATCAAAGATAAATAAAATGAATCACAAAATGCAAATGTTGTGAACCGCGCTCAAAAGAAAGTCACTCTCCAAGGAGCTAGTTCTTCAACTCCTACTGAAACAACATCAAACCTACCAAGTTCTTCGAACAGACAAACATATAAAACCATGGCTAAATCCAAACATCTAGCTTCATCATTCTCTCCTGGCTATAGCATTGTCAAACAATTGAAAAAAATGAACACTCAAATCTCCATATTTGAATTGATCAAAATCTCTTCTTCTCATAAAGAGATCCTGGACAAAGCCTTACTCACTACTAATGTCCCAAAATATTTAGATATCGATTGGTTTCAATCTATGGTGGGTCACCTGACTTCGCCTCATTATCTCACTTTCTTTGAAGAAGATGACAACTCATTGAATCACCCATATAACCAGCCATTGCACATTGAAGCTATGATCCATAAGAACCGAGTTAAATATGTTTTGATAGATGGAGGCGTTGGGTTGAATATTTGCACCTATAAGCTGCTTACATAGCTAGGCTTTTCTAAAAATGTCATTGATCTGGCTAAGAAAATAACAATCAAAGCTTATGATGAAGAAGAAAGAACTTCTAAAGGTCTGGTACTATTACCAATCAGGGTAGGACTTGTAGAAAGAGATGTTATTTTCCAGGTGCTTGATCTTCCTCTGTTATACAACATCTTACTAGGCAGGCCATGGATTCACGAAATGAAGGTAGTTCCATCTACATATCATTAGTGCTTAAAATTTCCTTATAACGTGGTTGAAGTCAATATTCCTGTTGATACAAACTCCCCCTATAATGCATTGACAAAGAGTGTCGATACCTTTGTGCCTCATAATAGAGAAGCCTCTACAGCTGAAAGTTCAGAAACCTTGATGAAGGACTTAGAAAAGAAATTGAAAATCATAAATACTGGCATGGATGAATACAAGATAGAACCAGTCCTTTCACTAATCTCTCTTCCTCCATCACCAAGACAGTTAGGAAAACCATTGGAAGCTATGAAGCCACATACTTCCACTCCAAAGGTTATTTACGATGGTCTTTTTGTATAGTCCTCTACTTCCCTTGCAGATGAAATAGAAGAGGATGTTGTTCTCGAATGGCTTTTCAAAGAAGATAGTGAAAACAAAGAAGTAAGACATTGTGAGATTTCCCCGACACAATATGGTCCAGACTACAAAATGATTCAATGCATGTGATATCCAGGTATAGGTCCTTTGCGAAAAAATCAAGAAGGTATTATTGAACCTATTCATCTACAAACTAAGTCTACCAATGATAAAGCAGGTCTGGGATACAATCCAAGAAAAACATCAAACCAAAAACATGCTTCTAAGTCTAAGTGGAAGAAAAGAATATTGCCTTCAACTACACAAGAAGTAAACACTCAACAAATTCAAGAAGAGTGTGAAAAAGAACAAGAAGGATTAGCAATCAAGAGGGAGGAAGCAGCTATTACTCAAGTTCTGATGGTATCAACTACAACACTACAAGAAGTAGAAATCCCAAAGCATATGAGAGAAGAGGTAGAAAGAATCAAAGAATTGTTTGCACCACTAAAAATTCCAGTTACATACACTAGTAGATAGGAAGTAGATGATTTAGAAACTGACTCAAATGAGTATGAATGGGGTCCAGATCATCTCTTATATACATCTAGTACTAAAACTCCAAAAGAGTCCAATGATATCATGGATGACACATAAGAGCTGATATGCTTAAAACTACAAACAAAGATAGAAGAAATCAGACTAAAAAGACAAGAAGACTATGAACAAAAGATGAATAGAGGAAGGACACAAGAAAATTCTTCACCTACTATGTCTCCCTCTAATAGGACAGAACAAATCAAGTATGGAACTACACAAGAAGAATTGGAAGCTATAGAAACAAAACTAGTCATTAGTCTAGAAGAAGCTGAATGGAGTAGAAGACATATATTCACAGAACCATCAAGGTTATGTCAATGGGTATGTCAGATACAAGTGATAAATGAACCAAACCATGAAGGAACTTGTTGTGTGTGTGAAAAATGGACCTATATCTGTAAGACACAACACTTCAATCAAGTCATTACATGCATGGTTAATCAGATATAATCAATGAATAATAAACCATAACAAATCGACCCATTGCCTTCTAAAAGATGCGAGTATAAGATTGCTCTCAAATTATTTAGCAATACCAGTGACTAGACAACATCAAGACGAAGGATTTTAATCTATATGAGCATGATGAATGCTAGATGGATGCAATATTAATCTAACAAGATTTAAGCAATATTAGGCTAAATGATTTAATCAATATAAATAATTAACATGCAATATATCAATGAGTCTAGAGCAAATGTAGCATAATAACAATATATTCTCCAGCCTCTTTTGAATGAGAGATGAGCCTAAATTTATAGAAAATTCAAAAAGAAACCAATGGCTAAGATCAAATGATGATGAGTGGTCAAGATTTTCCAAGAGGAAGCACAATCCAAGTAAATTGATGTGATTGGATGCTTTTCTCAGTTTTAAAGGAAATTGAACTAAAAATAAGATTAAATCAGAAAAAACTGATTTATTCTCTATTTCATTCAATTTTGAGATTTAATTGTTTTAATTTCTTTCTCTGAGATTATTTATCAATTTTTAATTTGTCTTTCAAGATTATCTCCAATTGATTTCTTTTCTCAAATTTTTAATTCTTTTTTGGTCAATTAATTCCTTTTTTGATTTATTTCCTTTTTTGAAGATTTGTGCTCAATTGATTTATTTAATTAAAATTAATTCCTCAAAATGATTTAATGGCAAATTGATTTATTCAATTAAATATGCAAGGATATTCAATAAAATAAATAAGATAATTGTTTAAAATGATTTTCTTGGAATGATTTAATTAATTAAATATAAATATTTAATTAATATTGGTTGATTAATTTTTCCATGTGACATTTGATGATTTTAGAAATAATTGTGTGCTCAAGATTTATTTAATTGCCTTTGGTTAGGACCTTGGTGACGTTGTCGAGATTAGGGGCCCATGGTTTAGATGACCATTTTTAGGGTATTACACTTGTAGCATCAAAGATGTAGATGTTGACACTATATATACATTCACATAATCACTTGAAGAAGAGTAATAAACTTCATCTTATGACTCTGACTCCTCCATCATGAATGTCAGGAATTTATCTACTAATCCTATTGTTGTCGAACCACGATATGTAGTCTAGTCTAGCATAGGAAACGATGCTACGAAAAGGTCTATTGGATTTGGTCAACTAAATAGTAATGTGCACTTCAATAATCATGTTGTAATTATTCTTGGTCTCAAGACATTTATGCAAGGTAGTCTTCTAGAACTCAACTTGATGGTCCGAAGTTATGATGATAATACTATGAACTCCCTTGAACCTGTTCAAACTTTATCCTTGGTACATCCTGAACTAATTGACTGTAGTCTCCAAAACCAACCTATGAATGTACCTATATTTGCCAATGATTACCCATTAGCCTACTACCTCAATGCAATTGAACCAATGGACTCTTCCACCAGCGAACAAAGTGAGAACATGACTGAAACATATATCAAGTATCTTTGTCACAAAAATCAAAAAAAGAAAAATAAAAGATCTTATGGCAAAAACCACATTGTGGCAGTTTCAGAATCAAAAATAGTAAAAATAAAGGACGTACCTAAGGGTGAAAACCTATTTGAGGCGCCTGAAGGTGAGATACTTGATATACTGCCAAGTCACTTCCAGGAAAGGTCTTCTATATTGATTGAACCAACCCAGCTAGTAAATATTGGGAGTCAAGAAACACCGCATATCATCCACTTAGCTCGATCATTATTAGCAGAAGAGTTAAAAGATTTCAGCAATATCTTTTTAGAAAAGAGGATCAACTTTGCATGGACATACTTTGATATGACAGGCCTAGATCCTGATCTTATCATGCACCATCTTTCTATTATATCAGGGGTTAAAACAGTCAAGCAAAAACTTCGTAAGATGCACCCTGATGTGGCACTGCTAGTCAAAGTTGAGCTAGAAAAATTGCTAAAAGATGGATTCATCAGAGCTATAGACTATGCAGAATGGATTTCAAACATAGTACCTGTATCAAAGGAAGACAAATCTATAAGGGTTTGCACAGACTTCAGGGATCTCAACAAAGCATATCCGAAAGATGATTTTCCATTGCCTAATATTGATATGACAGTGGATATGGCTACTGGGTATGAGATTTACTCATTAATGGATGGATTCTTCAGTTATAATTAGATCAAAATAGCTCCTGGAGATCAAGAAAATATAGCTTTCACTTGTGCATGGGGAACCTTTTGTTGGAACATCATGCCATTTGGGCTAAAGAATGCAGGAGAAACTTACCAAAGAGAAGTAACTACTATTTTTCATGATATGATGCGTAAAAACATGGAAGATTATGTTGATGACACCTTAGTAAAGACAATGAAGAGATCCACACATATTCAAGAGCTAGGCCTCATACTAGATAGAATGGAAAAATTCAAGCTCCGACTAAATCCTAAAAAGTGTGCATTTGGAGTGACATCGGGGAAATTACTTGGTTACATTATTTCAAAAAAAGGAATTGAGGTCGATCCTGAGAAGGTCCAAGCTATAATGGAAATTCCACCTCCAAAGAATATCAGTCAAATGAGAAGTTTACAGGGACGTCTCCAATCAATCAAATGCTTTATTTCTTAGCTAGTAGATAAAGCTCAACCCTTCACAAAAGTATTAAGGAAAGGAGTAACATACAACTGGGATCAAGAATGTGAACAACATCAAATCAAATCAAAGAATACCTATCTAATCCACCAATACTGATGTCACCAATTCAAGGTAAACTATTGACTCTATACATATCAACTACTGATTCATCACTGGGGGCACTTCTGGCACAAAAGGATGAAAATAAAAAAGAAAGAGCTATATATTATATCAATAGAACATTGGTGTCTTATGAAATGAACTATACTATAATAGAAAAATCATGCTTGGCATTAGTCTTTGCATCAAAAAAATTGACACACTACATGTTAGCACATTCCATCAAGTTAGTGGCTAAGATTGTTCCGCTCAAATATCTTCTCAGCAAAGAAACACTTACTTGAAGATTGGCTAAATGGGTCATGATTCTTACAGAGTTTGATATTGAATATGTAGAATGGAAAGCCATCAAAGGACAGGTAATTGTAGATCAACTTACTGATGCTCCATTTGAAGATACTCAACCTTTGCATATAGAATTTCTAGATGAATCTATCATGCACCTTACTCAACAATCATGGAAGATGTTCTTTGATGGGTCTTTCACCCAACATGTTTCCGATGTTGGAATACTTTTTATTACTCCTCAAAAATATTCGATCCTGAAAGCTTACAAGATTCTCTTCCTTTGCACAAACAACATTGTAAAGTATGAAGCTTTGGTAAACGAGATCAAACTGGGTATCAAATGGAAGGTTCTAGAATTACACATCTATGGAGATTCTTAGCTAATCATCAATCAAATCAATGATACATATCAGACTTGACATGAGAAACTAATTGACTTATAAAATAATGGTGGATGATCTCAAGAAATATTTTACTTTTGTATCATTCCAGGAGATTCCCAGATCCGCAAACAGAGCAACAGATGTTATGGCCACCTTGGCATCCATACCAGAGTTACAAGAATCTAATTTTCACTTTGAATTCCTAGTGGAAGAGTTACATTACCCTGCCTATGACTCTCCTAGGTCCTATATGGTCTATTCTATTATTGGACATGACTCATCGTGCTACAGCCACATTTACTCTTATCTACTAGACCAAATTATCCTTGAAAATCTTACTCGTAATGAGAAAAGGAACCTAACCTGAAATGCTTCATGGTATGTTATCGCTAATGATCTATTTAGGCGAGGTTTGGATGGCACTTTGCTTAGGTGTCTAGAAACTGAAGAGTCCCAAGATGCATTATGGGAAGTCCATGAAGGTATTTGTGGATCTCATTCGAATGGTCTAACTTTTCAAAAATGGGTGTTTTCTCTCATTGGCCAAATATATCCTACATCATCTAACGGACACAAGTTTATCATAACTACCACTGAGTACTTCACTAAGTGGGTATAAGCGGTTCTACTCATCAAAGCAACTGATAAACAAGTAGCTCTGTTCATCCTTAACTATATCATCTATAGGTATGGGATACCTTTATCCATTGTGACTGACAATGGAGGACAATTCAAGAATAAAGATCTAGATGAACTCTGTAAAAAATTCAAAATCAAACAGCACTAGTCATCCATATATTACCCTCAAGGTAATGGATAAGCCAAAGCATCTAACAAAAACCTACTAACTATCTTACACAAAATAGTAAGCAAATCTGGGAAGGATTGGCATCTGCAGCTCAATCCTACATTATGGGCTTATAGAACAAGTATCAGAACACCTACTGGGGTTACACCTTTTTCCTTGGTGTATGGATCTGAAGCAGTTTTACCTATTGAGGTGGAAATATCATCTTTGAGATTTTCTTTGCAAGGTCTTGTTACTGATGAAGACTACATAATATCTAGATTGCAAGAACTCGAGTTGTTAGATGAGAGTTGGTAGGTGGCGTTTGATCATCTGAGAGTGTATCAAAAGAAAATGTCAAAAGGATATAACAAGAAGGTTCAACAACAATAATTTCAGGTTGGTGACCTTGTCCTGAGAGAAATTCCTAAAAATCAACAGTTTCAAGATAATAAAGGGAAGTTTGAACCCAATTGGCTGGGTCCCTACATCGTTACTGTAGTGTTTGGCTTTGGTGCCTATCAACTCTCAACATCAGAAGGAGAACATCTCCGTGAATCGATCAATACCATCCACTTGAAGAAGTTCTTCACTTAGTATTCTCTACTCCGACAATCTGTGCAGCTAAAAAATCCTAAAAATCATAATGTCTTGAAAAAAAAAAATCTTTGTCAAGCAGGTGAAAACCTGGCAAACATGCACCTCTTGTACTCAAGCGCTCCATCTATCAACACAACGTTGGTATTTCCCACTTTCATGCATCTACACTTTCTCTTGTACATATATTTTAGTCGCTTTTGTGACATCTTGGTTCGTTAGAACTCTCATGGCTTGAAACCAATCAATGACCTAGTCTTAGGGTAATCGACTGAGCATTTTACATGTCCTAAGAAGTATCAACCAAGTCATCTTTTTGTCAGTGATACCCGGTCATCCAATCTGAGTCAGTCACTTGTCTCCTAACTACTGAAGAGTTTTATCAATGAGTAAACAAGCAAAACAACATTACTGAAAACAGTCACTAAACAATTTGAGATATGCATGAAAATTTCTTATATGCTTCCCTATCAATTCCCTTTAAAGATTGACATTGCTGTGATTTTGAGATAGATTGGAGGCCTACAAGAAGCAGAGCTAACATATAAAGGAAGAGGGACTTTTTTCCCAACAGTCACTTTGGTACATCAGTTTGTAGTCACCAAGGGTGGTTGGTTACATTTTGAAAGCTTCCTTCAGCCATACAGATTGTCAATGTTAGTTGCTAGGTTTGTTGATCCAGAGGACTTCTTCAATGGTATGTTCAGGAAGAAAGTCAGGTGTGGGGGTAGAACTCATCAATTTCACTTTCCTGAAGATGTGATAAGAAATGAATTCAATTTGGATGAGCAGGAAGTAAGAAAGGAAAAGTGGTTGGCATTCAAGAAGACCCTTGATTTTGACCAACATTTTGACAAGAAATATGATCCTTTGAATAGTTTTCACCCTTTTGAAGAAAAGATTAAGTTTTTGGTAGACTATTTTGAAGATGCAATGCAAACCTTGAATGAGAAGAAGGATGTTGTAATGAAATAAAATCCTGAGAAAACTAAGCTTGTTTTAGCTAAGCCTGTTTTTGCTAAAGTTGTTCCCTCTGGTGAATATGTGATGTATAAGAGATCAGGGTATAATGTAGTGATGCCAAGGGAAGATGAGCCTTCTACTTCAAAAGGAAAAATGCCAATGGAGGATGCCCCTAAGTCACAAGCCTCCCCAAAAAGGCAAAGGTTGGAAAAAGAAGCACAGTCAAGTGAGTCTTTGTATTCTCCTTCTCAATCCCCATTATTTATAGGTGATGAGCGGGCAATAGCTGAGCAATTGTTGCAGTTAGGAAGCCTAGGATAGATTGCATGCACATACAAAGAACTATAAGAAGGATGCCAGAAGAGCCAGTAGGTGCCAAAATGGACCTAACTATTGAAGAATTTGCAGGCAGAGAACTAGATCCTGTCATTAAGCAGGCCAGTGATGAATTTTTGGCTGATAATAGTTTTGTCAAAATAGGAGCATTTTTGCAATTTGTTTGGAGAAGACATATTGAGCAGTTTAAACAAAGATGTGAAAAGGGGAAAGTGGAGCAACCCCATAAAGATAAATCTATTGTGGAAGCAAAAATAAAGCAAGAAATGCTAAGAGAATCTGAGGCAATTTCCCCTGAGCAAGGGAGAAAATTGAGTGCAGATGCTGGAGTTTTGATTCTCCTGGAATGGGACATAGCTGATGCCTTAGTTTTTGATGTAGTTAGAAAAGAAACCAAGCCTCTAGAAGGAATAAATTATAGTAATGACCATGCGGCCCTTGTTATATGGTCACTAAAGAGGGAAGAAAACAAAAGAATGAAAGACTCCTAGAATCTGATTACTCAGGAGGTATGATTGTAAAGAGAATTAGGGATACATGGGGTAGTAGAAGATACCAGCACGACCTTAGAGTCTGCTAAATTTGGTATGGAAGTGGCTAAGAAAGAAGCCAAGGAGAAAGCTGATCTCCAGGTGAAGTTAGAGGTAGTCCTAAAAGATTACAATGAAGCAAAGCTTGAGATAGCTTGTATGGACAACACCATTCCAGAGTTGAATAAATTGGGAGGACAACATCAAAAGAGTGAGTCTTCCAATCTGATGATTGTCATTTCTCCTACTAGACCCCCTCCTTCTAGTTGAATTATGAATTCATGCCTTCTCCCATGACTCCTGGTTTTCAATCAGCTAAGAACATTCAAGATGAAATGGAGAGATTGAAGCAAGCCTAGACAATATTTGCAAACAAATATGAGGAGAATATCAGGGGTAGCATTTTCAAGTTTGTTGATACTGTTGGAGCATCAATTGTTTACATTTATATGAAAAGAATATTGAATATTTTAAATTCTTTGAAAGAAGATAAGGCTATTTTAGAACCAGTTTTGGATAAATGGATTGCCAGAGAGGTTGATTTAGAGCTTATATATTCATCCCAGAAGGAAGCAAGTGTTGATGCCACTATCAAAACCACTTACGAATTGGTAAAAGGTTTGTCTAGGTTTGCAGCTGAAAGAATCAATGTAGAAAAAAAGGCAAACTTATATCGAAAAGAATATGCAGATCAGAAATTTGAATTGTTTCCTGGAGGTTTTGTTAGTATTAATAAATTGAAAGATAAAGAAGTATGGCTTGGTGATTTAGGCCATAAGTTATCTCAAAGAATAAATAACATCATAAATATAGATGATACTTCCTTATTCATTCAAACCATTGAAGAGATTGAAAAAATAAAATCACACTTTGGTTTTTTGGAAAAGGAAGTTAAACATTTAAAGGGGACGTGGAAAAGATTAAATAAGTTCAAGAAGAAAATTGTTAGTTTCTCTTGGCCTGATGATGATACCTTCAAGATATGGGAAAACAAATACGTTGTGAAAGAGACAGAAGTGCGGGGATATTCTACTAGCGTTGCAACATGTGGTAGCCCGTGGGAAACTTGAAGTGGTTAGTTCTTGCAATGGTTTTTGGAAATCGGAATTTTGAAGAATCAAAGACACTTGGCACCTAATTTGTGAATATTGAGAAGTTAGTTGGCCATTTTCCAGCTGGATAACTATTTAGTTGTTCTCTTACTTCAATTGTAATCAATGTATCTTTTGGGGGGGATTATGGTTAGAATAGGAGTATTTTATAGGGAAGTCTGAAGCTTGTTGCTGCCTATTTTCTATAAATGGATACCAAGACTACCTAGAAGGGGGTCACAAAATTTTGTAGCTATGCTCTAGCAAAATTAATACAGGCCATTTTCTAAGTATTTTTGAGCTAGATATGTTGTACTTGTAATCTTTTGATGGAGAAATAAAATATACAGTCCAGAGAATTTCAACTCAGACTTGTGTTGTCTCTATGTAATTGTGTTGGTGGTCATTCCATTTAAGTAATCAAGGATTGTTTATTTGAATGATTTTCTAGGTGTTTAATGAAGTTGTTTTGTCTTTTTCTCAAGGAGGAAATATAAATGTACTTTAAACAAAGTCATTGATATCAGTATTTTGGGGGTAGATTTGATGATGAAGTCTGGTGCAGATTAGGACTTTGTATATGTCAGGCATATACAGAGTTGATAGATCACTAATTTGTGACTTGTGTATGAGTTTCTTTTGTCAGGTTGCAGTCTAATGTAGATGACTGTATTGCCCAGATAAGGCACTAGTTTACTTGTTGGTTTCTTTTGGTGCATTTTGTGGTCCTATTCAAAAATCAAATCAACTTTCCATTTTATGATTAGTTGTACCAGTTCTTAAGGAAAGTTTACAAGAATTTACACTAGTTTCTTGTAAACCTTTTGCTATTTTTGTAATAAAGTAGTCATAAAAGGGTTCACCCACCCAATATTTTAAAATCTTAAAGTGTAGGAGGTTTCCTCATTAAAACCTCACCTTGTTGTCTTTATTTCAAAATTTTGTTGTTCTCTTTCATTTCAGCATAGAGGCAATACCTTTCACTTTTAAAGAGAGGGAACAAAAGTTTTCAAAATGGAGAACAACATAGTCAAGATTGATGAATTGTATATGTAGGTGATATAGTCATGTAATTTAGGTGTCAAGGTTGTGTCTGCATTATCAGAGAATGGTGTATGTGTGATCAAGAGAATTCATCCTTTAGTAGTGTGATTGAGAAGAGGTTTGGAGGGTTGTAGAGCAAACATATATGCTTAACTAGAACTGTCATTAGGCATTATCAAATGCTATTATTTCGATTCATTCTTTCCGGATTGTAGTCTGAATCTTGTTGTAAGTTAGCGAGACTTCCCTGAGGGTTGTAGCCTTCTGGGTTATTATATTTTGAGCAGTGAGCTCTATCCAATGAGCATGAATGTAGGTGCATTTCCCATTATAATATTTATGCATACTACTCCAGAGTAACATCTTATTGTGGGTAGGTTCCCACTGTAGTTTTTCCCTTAACTAGGTTTTCCATGTCAAAATCTTGGTGTTGTGTGTTGTGATATCAATTTTCTTATCCTTTTTGTTGGTGTAGTTTATTAGAATTGCATTTTAAGGTAAATTTTGATTATCCACTAAAAACTAATTCACCCCCCCCCCCTCAGTTTTTCCTTCATTGTTGTTGCCAACACTTCCTTTCTTTTGGGTCAATGATGTCATTTTTGTTCAAAAATTTCCTCTTGGAGGTAGATGTCTTTGAGAAAAAATATCTTCTCCTCCAAATGATTCCCTTTACACTTGTTGCAAGATATCTCTTTTTCAACTATCTTATCCTTGCTTATAATAGTAATGCCTCTTTAGCTTGGATTTACGAACATTGTTTCCTAAAAGGATATCTCCTTGGTGTTGAAGGTGTGTATCCTTGATTCTAGCTTCCTTAAGACATCGACATATGACCATGTTGACATCTTAAGGGGGGCATTGAATATCACCCTCTTTGTATTATATTTCTATACTACATGTTGTATGTCTTATATGGGGTGTTCATTCTCAAAACTAGACCAACAAGTCTTATACGAGATGCTTTATGCCTAAAACCATACACAACCTTTTATATGTCTTATATAGGGTGTTCATTCTTGAAACTAGACAAACAAGTCTTTTACGAGATGCTTCATGCCCGAAACCAAACACAACCTTTTATATGTCTTATACGAGGTGTTCATTCTCAAAACTAGACAAACAAGTCTTATATGAGATGCTTCATGCTCCCTTCCCTCAAGGAATTTATATTATTTTTTCTCTTCCCAATGTACTTGGGAGCTCTTCCCCATGAATCTTGAGAGTTGTGGAAAATGCCTTTATAGCAATATCCCTTGAATCCCATACCTTGTCCTCTCAATCCTCTCCTACTCTTTCTTTCAATCCTGGCCCTCCATTTTGAAATCAATCTTGGCTCTACATTCCTCCTTCAAATCTATAAATTTATGTCTCCTCCCCTTCATTTGCATACATCTCATGTGTAATCTTATGCTACTAGAATAGTGTTTGAAATCATCCTTATAGTATCACGACTATAGGCAATTTTTCTTTCCATCCTTAGAAATTTACAATCATCCATCCATAGATCCTATCATCCTCCTTATTGTTGTGTGTGGAGAGAAATCCACCTCCCAGCTTGGAGCTAATCCAGTCAAGTGGAGATAGGGTGCACTTCCACTTCACCGAAGGATCAATCTGAAGGAGAAGAGAAGGTATAAAGGTTTTATTTGCATATTTGATGTTTGCCTTGTGTTTTATGTTTATTATATGCATTTGAACAACCTAATTGTTTTCTTGTCTCCAGTATTATGTTGTGTGATTCATGTTGAGAGGGAGAGTAAAAATAGTCTAGTAAGTTGTGTTATACTAGTTCCACTCTTTGGAAAAGTAAGAGTTGAATTGTCAAGAAATTTGTGTTTTGCTAGTCAACTCACCCTACTGCATATATTATTGTTTGGTTTTAGGAGTTAAGCATCTCGTATAAGACTTGTCAGTTTGGTGTCAATCATGCAACAAACTGTATAGGACATGAAACAAAATATTTTGGGTTTCAGGAGGAATAAAAAATTCCAAAATAGAGGTGTTGGCATTATGGATGAATTGATTATGTGTTGCATTGATGTTTTGTCATTGATGTCAACACTAGCTGTTATGGTTGGTTACCGATAGAAGATCTAGTGTTGCCGGTAGAAGAGACTATCTGTTGGACACTTCCAACATGTTTGGATCAATGGATTATGTTTGATTTTATGTGTTACATGTTCCTGGAGTATGTTTTGGTTAGTTGGTATTGACTTGGTAATCAGATGCTATCATACACTCTTGTAAACCCATACTGGCATTGGTTTAAGGTTTAACCGGCAGAGCTTTCACTAAGGAATCTTGACAGGATGCATAAGTGGTGTTGGTGCAACTTCTAGATGGATTTCAAGATGTTGAAGATGTTCTTTGATCATGCTTCAATTGCTTGAAGACATTTCTTTGGTGTGGTGGATCCAGAATAGGTCCAATACCTATCTAGGTTATGGACCGATATCAAGTTAATGTGTACTCTACACGTTACCAAGATGTTTTAGGATGTTCTATGGATCGGTTATTGTTGTTTTGGTCTTAAGACGACATGGCATATCATTGTAATATGGATTTATGTAATGGTATTATTGTAATATATTTTAGGTGGCCGACCTAATTGGTTTAGGCCTTAGGGTTGGTATAAAATGATGTAAGATCTCATTGTATATCATGGGGAATAGGTGTCGTGGTATTGAAATGCAATATCATATGCGAAGGAGATTTGGTCAATCATAGGTGATCGAATTAGGATTAAGGAAAAGGTTAAAGGTCTCCAGTATTGAGCTTAGTTGGGACTGTAATCAGGAATGGTAGATGCTATCTCTGGTAGTTCATTATTTTGGATTGGTGTCCATTTATCTTGAGGTGGTTATAACCTCTCTATAGTCAGTGAGACTCTTTTGTAATGAGCAGTACGCTCTAGGCAGTGTGCCTTCTTACATGTGCAGGCCTCTCATTGTATCACATACTTTCTACAAAAGTATCATCTAACTATGGGTAGGCTTCCCACTATGGTTTTTCCCTTTTTGGGTTTTCCACGTACAAATAATGGTGTTATGTGGTATGATTGCATTGTGTTGATTATCTACTTTATTGTTAAGTTTCATTGCTTACCGGTATCTATTTTTTCTATTCTGGTACTTAATGTTTATATGCTCTGGTTTAAGGTTATTAAGTGGATTAATTGATATAATTTGTTAACAACTGATTCACGCCCCCCTCTCAGTTGTTCACCAGTTATCCTAACTATTCATTCTAGCACTAATGAGTGGTGCTACTACTCAGGGGGAGTAGTCATCTTTGAGATTCAGAGGTTTTATTTTCTTGCTTTGATATTTGTGTCAGATTTCTGGCATTGATGTCAAAGGGGGAAAGATAGTGATGTGAAAAATAAATTCAGAACTTTACAGAGATATTATTCACAGGGGGAGAGTTATTGATATTCAGGAGATTGTTGGTTGTCTTCCACAGGGGAAGACTTGTTTTGCATTTTTTTGGGTACTTCGATGTTTTTCACATTTAGTGTTGCCATCAATGCCAAAGGGGGGGATTGTTGGCATTATGGATGAATTGATTATGTGTCGCATTGATGTTTTGTCATTAATGTCAACACTAGTTGTTATGGTTGGTTACCGGTAGACAGGTTTTGGTTACTGGTAGAAGATCTAGTGTTACCGGCAGAAGAGACTATCTGTTGGACACTTCCGACATGTTTGGATCAATGGAGTATGTTTGATTTTATTTGTTACACATTCTTGGAGCATGCTTTGGTCAGTTGGTATTGACTTGGTAATCGGATTCTATGATACACTCTTGTAAACCCATACCAACATTTGTTTAAGGTTTAACCGACAGAGCTTTCACTCAGGAATCTTGATAGGATGCATAAGTGGTGTTGGTGCGGCTTCTAGATGGATTTCAAGATGCCAAAGATGTTCTTTGATCGTGCTTCAATTGCTTGAATACATTGCTTTGGTGTGGTGGACCCAGATAAGGTCTGGTACCTATCTAGGTTATGGACTGGTATCATGTTAACGTGTACTCTACACGTTATTGGGATGTTTCAGGATATTCTATGGATTGGTTATTATTGTTTTGGTTTTAAGTTGACATGGAATAACATTGTAATATGGATTTATGTAATGATCTTATTGTAATATCTTTTAGCTGGCTGACCTAATTGGTTTAGGCCTTAGGGTTGGTATAAAATGATGTAAGATCTCATTGTAGATCATGGGGAATAGGTGTCATGGTCTTGAAATACAATATCATATGTGGAGGAGATTTGGTCAATCATAGGTGATCGAATTGGGATTAAGGAAGAGGTTAAAGGCCTTCGGTATTGACATTAGCCAGGACTGTAATCAGACATGGTAGATGCTATCTCTGGTAGTTCATTATTTTGGATTGGTGTCAATTTATCTTGAGGTGGTTATAACCTCTTTGAAGTCAGTGAGACTCTTTTGTAATGAGCAATACGCTCTAGGCAGTGTGCCTTCCTACATGTGCAGGCCCCTCACTATATCACATACTTTCTGCAGAAGTATCATCTGATTGTGGGTAGGCTTCCCACCGTGGTTTTTCCCTTTCCGGGTTTTCCACATACAAATGATGGTGTTTTGTGTTGATTATCTTCTTTATTGTTAAGTTTCATTGCTTACCAGTATTTGTTTCTACTATTCTATTACTTAATGTTTATATGCTCCAGTTTAAGGTTATTAAGTGGATTAATTGATATAATATGTTAACAACTGATTCACCCCCCCCCCCTCCCCCCCTCAGTTGTTCACCAATTATCCTAACAAGAGGATGTGTGGGAATACAAAATGGATAAAGGAATTAAAATTCCTTGGGAAGAGGATGCATAGAGAGATTCAAAGAATTTGAATTTATTTGAAAGGATCAAGTGGGTAGCATTTAAGATTGGAGGATGAGATGGGAAATCCATTTATGAGAAAGAGTTGACTCATCCATAATCAAGGTGATTAGGGATGTGCAAATGATTAAGGGTATTGATTAGGAGTCTTAATGAAGGATTAGAGTGCAAGTAGGAAAGTTAGAAGGATGTGACATGAGGAGAGATAATGAGTGGAGAAATATAAAATTGGAGGATAATGATAAGCATGATTAAGGAATAATTAATTAGGCCAAGTGAGGATTAGAAGAAGTGATTTGTAGGAATCACATGATTAGCTTAGTTAATTGAAATTAATTAACTAAGTAGGGTTTAGAAGAAAAAAATGTTATTTGATTTTAGAAGAATGGGGGAATAATTAATTTATTAGCAAATTAATTATCGGACTATAGTGATATAATTAATTAAATTTGATTAAATAATTTTTAAGAGGAATAACCTGATAAACATAATTAAATTAATTAATTATGTAAAAAGGCTTAAATTAATTAAATATTTAATTTAATTAATTTTAGGTGTCTATAAATACAACTTGTTGTCCTATGAATATTCATGTTCTCGTGGGTCACCTAGCATAACACAACTTGCTAGGCTATGGATTCCATGATCTCTCTTGTTATTTTTCTCATGGGCCACCTAGCATAACATAGCTTGCTAGCTTGTGGAATCCATATTCTCCCATTTCTCTTCCCCATGAGCTCATATAGCTTTTATAGATCACGGTTCATCATTTGATGCATGCTCTTTCTATTTTTATGTAATTGCTTTTGTTCTTGTGATAGCATTCCGAGAATGATATTAGTGGCTAAGACATTTGATTATCGAAGTCTCTTCAACTAGTTGACTTGGAGTATTTTTGTTTTTAGTACTAACCCCTTGTTTTGTATGTCTTTTGTCTTTGTTGGGCTGTTTTTCTTTGCCTTGTTTTTTATGTCCTTGCATGTGATTGTGTGATTTAAGATCCTAAGATTGGGGGCTTGGTTCCTCAAAATTAGTGATGTCTTATCTCCTTGCAATCTTGCTCCTAATTTCTCCTCTCTCTCTCTCTCTCTCATCTTTCTACTTTATTGTGAGTATTTGCATAGGTTCATACTCCCATTAAAGTGGGGGCTAAATGTAGCATTATAAATTGTAATTGATCCAATTTATGCTTCATATTTGTGCTTCTACTTTAGTATGTCCTATCTCTATTCCCTCTCTAGGTATGTTCTAGCTCTTTTTCCAACCCTTGATATCATGAACACCATTGAGTGGGACCCGTCTTAGAGGTCCTTTCCTTAATCCTAGATTTTAAGGTCTTGTTTCCCCAAAACACTATGGTCCCCCTTTAACAAGCCCTAATTTGAAATGGGAAAAGTTCTTTATCTCGCTGATGGAATCTGGTCCCCATGGCTATACTTGATTGTTGGAGGTCGTCCCAAGTGATAATTTACCTCTAGGGAACCCTATATAAAGATATCATATCAATTAATTTTAGATCTAAGACTCCATCCATAAATAATATACCTATAGTATTCGTGCATTTGTGAAGCACTCACCATCAAGCATTTTTAGAGATTCAAGGTTGCATTTCATCCTTCAAGCATTATGGAGCAAAGTTACATCAATCTTCATGCAAGAATGTGTGTGTGATTAGGGTTTATCATGTTCATGTGTGTCATGCCATTACATTCAACATTAGTGATTACATCCAAATAGCATTGCATCATCATCAAGAATTGAAGATGTGAGGTATATCTCCTTAGCATTTATTTCAGTATTTGTATTATTTCATTCAAAGTTAATTCCAAAATAGAGGTTTGACCTAAGGCAAACTCCCATCCACAACCCTATTTCACTTCTCTCTATGTGTAGTAATAGGCTTATGAGTTGTACTTAGGAATTCCAATAGAGTCGATAGTGATGAAAAGGTTTAACTTTCGATGGAGGAAAATTCAGAGGACCGGGGCGAATTTGTGCTAGCTACTCTTGAAAAATCAAGTCAAACTTTAGGGAACATGATCCAAATATCTTATTTTACCCAAATCTTAGTTTATGGCGCTATGAGATATATGTAGTAGTTTGTTTTTGATATTTGGCCTCAGTTATTCATACTTTTACCCTATTTTCATTATTATCATCCAATTTTCAAGTAAGAAAGAAAGAGATCCACACCGCACAAAAATGGTAAATCTTATTAGTATTATTTGTTAGCATTGTGTTGTCATTGATGTCGATCGGTATAGGAAGGCTACCGGTATAAGAGATGTATGTGAAACACTATCATGGATGCATACTGGATGTGATATCTTTGATGTCACTTAGTGTTGCAAGTCACCGGTACACAAGTTAGTGTCTCACTTGTGTGGAAGATATGGACTCGAGAGCAGCATAATATAACTAGTAAATTATGACATCTAAGACTTGTGTTGTTGATTGTGATGAAGAGGCGGAATATTACCTAAATCACATCAACACTAGAGGAGAAGGATGTACAGGTCATTGACATGTTGTGTGGATGTAAAACAATAGGACTCCCACCGAATAAAGATGCAGTCACCATTTGAAGAGATGACTAATAGTGAATGTGCCCCACCTGGATCACATATTCCTTCTTTGAAGATACGTTGCTCAGATAAGGAAGCCACATTGGTGCATTGAAGGATGCATATGACAAAGATCCACTTCCACCAGTAAGTGGAGCTTATCTCCTATTATTCATAAAATGTATCATAGTCCTCTAAGATAAGAAATAAGAGTTAAAGGCGGGTGTTTGAAGGCTCGCATCAGATCTGCTGGTGGAACAAAAGAATGCCTCAGGTGAATGAAATCAAAGATATCCACTGGACTGATAGAGAAGGTAGAATGAGGTATCAAGACAGGTAAAGAAGTGATGGGTTTGTCACCTTGACAAATCGGTTGAGATGATGTTAGGGTTGATGATGAAGAAGGCAAAGTTGGAACAACTACAAGCAAAGGACATTGTCGAATTAGAGATGGAGTTTGTTGAAAGTTGATGACATGGTGTCATCGAGGTGGTTACTGGTAAGTATGTCCATTGATAAGATGACAATGAGAAGAAGTGAAAGGCTCCCATCTGTTGAAGATGTGCATAAGGTAGGTTAGCAAGTGTGTTGACTGGTTGAGTGTTCCATCGGAAGAGAAGCAGGGTATAAGGTTGAAAGCAGACCGGTTAGGGTATAACCAATAGGTTTAGTAAGACAGCAAAAGAACCTGGTAATGAAGTTGTTCGATGATCCTATCCATACCGACATAGATGATCTAGTAAAGGTGGATGTCGACACAGGGGCCACATGGAGTTGAAGTGGCATGCATGCACAGGTTGGCATGTTGAGTTGGTAAAGTGTCAGGTGGCAAGGTAGTTGGTGACAGATCAACATTTATATCAACTGCATGATTCATGGGATGCATAGCTAATGTTTGCAGCTCAAGGTCAGATGGATAACAGAGATCCAACACAGACTGGTTGAGCAGATCGAGGTAGGTGAAGAAAACCATGAAACCATTCTTGGTGATCGACCAAGAAATTAGGTGACAAGTTAAATGCAGATGGATAAAAATAGAAGGCGTTCTCTAGAAGGTATGACAATGGAGGGGTTGATTGATGCATTGTAGTTCATCAATCCAGGTGATTAGATCTGATGAGATCTGATTGGATTTGGTTTGCCTCGAGGTTGATGAGGAAACCCTAACCGCTTGAAATTTGAATTGGCTTTTGGCAGGAAAACCAGTTTATAAATAAGCAAGCCAAAATTGATGAAGGTTGTCACTGAATGAGAGAGTGTTGTTGTTGAAGAAGTGAAATTAGTAAAGTTCTCACCATGAAGAAGAAGAAGAGATTGAGTGTTGGAGAGATCAGTGTTGAAGAGTTCAACCGACAACAGTGAGGAAACCGGTAGTCAACCATTGATTCTGATAGAAGAGTAAATAGGTGGTAACCATACTAGTAGAGAAGAGTTATAGAAGACTATAGAGAAGGCAGGCATAGAACCGAAAGAGTGTAGTATAGGTGGAGAGAAGCAGAGTAGATAAGAAAAGAGAGAACCAACAAAGAGCAGAACCGGCAGAAAGAAGATTCAACAGAGAAGGAGAAGAGGTTGAACCAGCAAGGGTGAAACAGAGAGCAAGGTGCAAGCAAGATTGGGTTGCAACAGGAGATAAGGTTGCTGCAGATAAAAGGTGAATAGATAACCGATAGAGATCTGTAGAGAGGAGAACCGATGGAGAGACATACTTGAGAGTTACAAGGTTATTTTGTAACAAGAAGATAACATTGATATCAAAATATGATTTTGTAAATCATTGAGTTGGAGCTTGATGCAGGGGTTGGTGCTCCTTGGGTTGGTTCCCTAAACATTGTAATCATAGATTCATTGTGAGGTGGGATTGGAGTTGTAGACTCTAGCAACATTTCTCATCGAGGTTTTTCCCATCTTGGGTTTTCCTCGTATATGCTAGTGTTATGAGATGTCCCCTTTCATGTGTGTTTGCATTTGTATCAGTCTCCCATCTAACCAGTAAGATAGCTTTCTGTTAGATCAGTTAATCAGTATACACACATGATAGTTAAAGGGAAAAAGTTTGGAAACCACTAATTCACCCTCCTCTCAATGGCACATTGTGTCCAACATTCTCAACCCTTTTTCTAATAAAATTTTGGCTAGATCTATTGGATTTACCTCCTTAATTTAATGTATGGTTACTTTGTGTAGTTATTGGTTTTATTTGTTGAAACCCTAATTCTAAATTTACAACCATTTCAGTTTACACTTGAGAAAAGTATATTTTTCTTTATATTATTTTATTTATTTAAACTCTGCATTGATTTAATTATCAAAGTTATTTAGTTAATTAATTAATTTATTTAATTGTTATAAATTATATAAAGAATTATTTATCTCTTACAAAAATATTAAGAATAATGAATCTAAATTGATTTCAAAATTTTATTTTTTTAATATTAAATTAGATATTAACATACATAACTACATTATTTAAAAAATGCATACACATAGTTACATGTATTTGATTCCCACATTTATTTTGTCCCTTTTATGTTTGAGATCATTTTTATAGTTGTAGGATTAACCTCAAAGTTTCGAACTTGGTCTTTCACATTCAAAATTTAAAATCCATTTTTAACTGACCGCTACCTACAACCTTCTGAAGAAAGGCTAAATAAACACAGATTTATGTGATATGTTGTTATTTCCTTGTAGTTAAAGGCATGCAATGTATTCATTTAATCATTTGATAATCTAAGAATTCCAAGGTATATCATTCCATTTTACTTTAATTGGTTCATCAAAAGGAATTTAGATTTGTATGAGCATCATAGGAGCATATGTTTGTTAGAAGCTTTTTTTATGTTGTATATGCATTTCTATAGGTTGATCTAGGAGAATGTGTCCCCTAGCAACACAATGTGCAACCCTACTAAAGTATTATTAAATATCACCAAACTTCATATACTAGAAAATGTGAAAGGAATATAGACAAATCAGGTAAAGAGAGAGTATAATTCTATAGACTAGATCAAATATGCATGTACAAAACATTTATGTGATTGTAGATTCAACCTTGTATAGAGTTAAAAGAACATTTTGATCCTGAGGCAAATAACAAACTATCACATCCCATGTATGTTCAAAGATGTCATGATTGTGGAATCTTCATTTGGATAATTCATTCTTCAATCAGAAAGATAAATACAATTACTTATTGCACTTATCTGACTAATATAATGGTTATAATTATCAAATTTATAAATCTTAACTACTATTGTTATTTTGATTGCATTTTCTTAATTAGTCTAGGTTACACTTAAGAAAATTCAACCTTTACATTATTTTATTTATATAAATGTTGGGTGAATATTTTGTCACCAGGGTACCAATGACAAAATATGTATTTTACACATAGCTATATTAAGACAAAGTCTTTCCTCTCATCAAGGGGAGGTTCTGTGGAAGAATTTGGGTATTTCAACAACTTTGAAATTAAATTCAGGGGTAAGCTTAGGGCATGTAATTCTCTTTTTTCAGAATTAATGTATCTCCCTTCACTTGATGATATTTCTTACAACTAACAAAAATAACAACTAATAGAACTTCTTTACAATGATTTTTAATATCTCAACAATCATGTAAGCTCAAAGTCTTACGTGAGTGCAACTTACTTTAATCACCACAATTACAACTATAATCACAACTTGTAGCTCAAAATCTCCAAGATGTGATTATTTTTCTTAAAAACTAAGAGCAACTAATAGCAATACAAAGCTTACTATCTAATCACTTAACTATCAGAAGATTTCCCAAATATGCAAATAGCACAAAGTCTACTTATCACAATTGGAAAGCTCTCTTACTCACATAAACAATATCACCAATAAGATTCAAGTATTTAGGAAATGATTATGAGAATTGGACATAAGAACAATTCAATCATAAACACAATCTTTGACCCAACACAAAGTTCGGAAACTATCAAATCACTATATTTATTTCCTTGAATCAATATTTACATCAAAAGCTCAAAGTCTTTGTTGAGGCAAAAATTTGGCAGAGTCTTTCTTAGCATAATAAAAGAAATATTTACAAATGAGGTCCTCCTTATATAGGAAAAGAAATTGAGAAAACGGTGGGCACAGTTGACTAATTCAACTGCACAGTCCCACTTGACTACAACTACTACATAAAATAAAAATGCAACTGCAAAAAAATTTGCAGTAAGTAAGAATCCAACTACATGAAAAGATAGTGTCAATGTGGACACTGTATTCTTCTTTCTCCTCCTCATTGATTTTCTTGAATTCCTCAAACTAAGCCAAAATAGATTCCATCTTAGCTTTGTATGGCATTGTGGTATAGCTAGTGATAGCGTGAACCCAGGAAACTGCATCTCCAACTTTCACATACTTCTTTCTTCCATCCTTCAACATTGAGGCAAGAACTTCAAAACTAACCTATATCTCAAGCAATTTATCAAATGTATTCATTGAGAAGTCTTGTTCTCCCTAGTGAGTAATTAGGGAAAGAAATTCTTGTTTGATGTTCTCACTAGATATTAGTTTATGATCATCATCATACAAGCAATGAGGAATCTCCTCTATCCTTGCCAATATTTGGTCAATCTCATTATCACATTATTTATTTTCTTGATCTAGCTCTGTGATTATTGACCTTATTATTTTATCTTTATGAGATAATAATGATAGAATTTGGATGTATTTCTCTCATATCAATATTACCTTGTTTTCTACAAGGACATCAATCCTAAAATCTTCCATTTTTCCCCAAAGAGTCATGCTCTTTTCAATGTCTTCCATTTCTTTGGACAAAGTAGTTTTGATACCTTGAATTTAACTTTGAACAACTTCAAAGTCCTGTTGGCATATGTGCAGAATATGTTGACATGATGATATTGTGTTGTCATTGATGTCAATATGCTAAAAGAGAACCGGTAATATGATGAAGTGTGAACCGGTAACATGATGAAGAGTGAACAAGATTATTGAAGGTAAGCAACTGACAAAGAGAACCGGTATGATGTTGTGAACCAGAACCAGTATGTCAGAATGAGAACCAGTATAAGGAATGTTTTGTATCTAGGGTTCATATGTCATAACTACTAGTTAGTAGTCTCAGCTTCAGGGTTTTGGGTTGAAGTGTTTTGAGCCTATGTGTTTCAACCGATGGCATTGTGTGATGAGTTAGCATTGTAATAGAGATCAAATCATGTTGCCACATCAACCTCATGCATATGAAGGATCTTACATGAAAAAGATTGATCCTATCTACCTCAGGAATGTGCAAAGTCTCTGGAAACGGTGGAGAACGCATGATGGGTTATCACCTCCGAGAAGCGGCGAAGAATGAATGATGGAGAATATCTTGAGATCTGTTCAAGACCATTGTATTCAAATGCAAAGTGTTTAATGGTCAGGATTGAACCAACTAAATTTATCAACCTAAGTGTTTAAGGTTTAGGGTTTATGCTACCGACCTATCTGTTTCCTATAAGGTTGATGTGGTGTTTCGTGTTGAGGTTGTTGACAAATTTTGTGTGTGTATCTATGTGCAGAGATACGTGATTCTTTCCAGACTAGTTGAGAGGATTGATACCTGCATAGTGTGTGCAGAAGGAAGGAACTAAAGGGAATCTACATTGTCATTGAGTGCTATTACCAGATCATTGTAATACCTGTTGATCTCTAATCACTTCAACAGTTGAAAAATCCCTTAATAGGGTAGCTTTAACTAGCTTGTTGTAAATCCTTTAACAGGGTGACTCAAAGCCATTAAGTTCATAAAATCCTTTAACAAAGTAACATCTAACAGGGTTTAACCCTTAACCAGGTATTCTAGCCATCCCTTAATCGGGTGATCCCTAATAGGACCGGTTCCTAATAGAACCTGTTATAACAGTCTTTAATCGGACTAAGCTTCTAACAGAGCGGACTTCTAAAGAGTTCAAAATAGCTTGTGGGTATTCATCCCCACCGTGGTTTTTCTCAGTTGGGTTTCCACGTGAAAAATATGTGTGTCATGTGTGATGTCCTTTTCATGTGATGCTTTGTTGTTTTTTGTCAAGTGGTGAATCATGTTGATCTAGCAAGTTATTATATCTTTGATGATAGATTATTTGTTTATGCATAAGGACAAAGTGGAAATGAGGGAGCAGGTTGTATGAAAAGCTAAGAAGATTGACCGGTTCATGTCTTTCACAGTTGCACTGTGTTTAATTGGTAGTAGTCTGGTTTGGACCGGTGTTAAGGATTTCCAGTAGTTTATAGTCTGTAATCAAACTAGTTTAGGAAAAGTTTCTATGCCTATACTGATTCACCCCCCTCTCAGTACCGGTTTGGTACTCACTATTCATCACTGATTTATCAATTGGTATCAGAGCACCCTCTAGGTCCTCTGTGTTGTAAGCTTAACCGCTTGAGGGAAAGATCCTATTGTAATGATGAAGAGGGAAGGTCCAAAATTCAACAGAGATAACTTTAAAATATGAAAGGATGGAATGAAGATATACATCAGAAGCATGGGTACTCAACATTGGAGCTATGTTGAGAATGTTTATGTTATCCCTACTAGTACTCTCACCGATGACCAAAAGAGAGAGATTCAGGAGAATGGGCAAGTCATGGAAGCCCTAATCAGTAGTTTATCTAACATTGAGTTTATTGATGTCTAGGATAAAGAAAATCCCAAAGAAGTATGGGATATTCTTGAGAATATCTATGGCAGTGATGAGCATGTAAAATACGCTAAGGAAGAAAGCCTTAGAGGGAAGTTTGAAGAAATGCAGATGGTTGAAGCTGAGACCATTCAACAATATGGAATAAGAATCAAAACTATTGTTGGAGATATCAAGAGTGCGGGTGGTAAAATGGAAGATTCCACTATTGTTAGCAAAGTTTTGAGATCCTTGTTATTGGTCTATGCAATAAGGGTTGCTGCTATTCAGGACTTGAGATCAATATACAAGACTAAGGTATCCCTAGACTCCATCATTGCAAAGTTGACAGCCTATGAGCTAAATAGTTTTGATGGCAGTGTTCAGAAGACTAAATCAACTTTTAGAGCATCTGCTGCACCATCTAGAAAAGGAAAAGAAGCAAGCACCAGCGGTGAACCAAGACAGAGCAGAGAAATGGATGATGAGAAGATTCTGATGGAATTTGAAGCTCTTCTTGCCAAGAGACTTCCTAAGGGAACCAGAAAATACAGAGGTAAGCTTCCTTTGAAATGCTTCTCTTGTAACTAGATAGGACACATCGCTATAAACTGTCCTAATGGTGACAACAAGGACAAACCGGAAAGGTTCAAGAAATTCAAAGGAGGAAACCAAAGAAATTATTTTGTAATAGTTGATGAAGGTGTCACAGATGAGGAATCAGAAGATGAAGAAAATGAAGATATTGTGTTTGTTGCAGTCAAGGAGGATGTGTCAGACAAAAAGGCTCTTCTCTCCCTCTTTGATAATTCCAATGAGTGGATCATTGATAGTGGTTGTTCTCACCATATGACTGGTGACCGGAGCAAGTTTATATCTTTGGAAGAGTATGATGGTGGGGTGGTCTATTTTGGTAATGATGCACCATGTATGGTCAAAGGCAGAGGGTCCATCTCTCTAAATGGAAAGAGCAGTGTTGACAATGTGTATTGGGTAGAAGGTCTCAAACACAATTATTGAGTGTTGCCCAACTGAATGACAGTGGACTCACTCTGGAATTCAAAAATGGAGTATGCAAAATCAAAGGAAAGAATGGTGAACTGATGGCCATCGATATGCAGACCAAAGTTAACTTATTTCAGCTGAATGCAAATATAAGTACATGTCTTATGGCTAAGTTTGATGATAGCTGGATATGGCATAGGAGACTCTGCCATATAAACTTTGATAACATAGTAATGTCCAGTAAGATCAAGGCAATTAGAGGATTGTTGATGCTGAGAAAACCAGAAAATCCTTTGTGCAGAGAATGTCAACTGAGGAAAATGTCTTCCTCAACCTTCAAAGGTAAATCTTTCACTGCTGACAACTTACTTGATCTTGTGCATACTGATTTGTGTGGTCCTATGAAAACTAGGAGTGTGTAGGGAGATAGGCATTTTATGATTCTTATAGATGATTGCTCAAGAATGATGTGGGTCACATTCTTGAAGGACAAGTCTGAAGCCTTTGGAAAGTTCAAAGCTTTCTGAGCACTGGTAGAAAAGGAAAGTGGTAGAAGAATCAAATGCCTTAGAACTCATCAAGGAGGGAATTCACTTCTGGTGAATTCAACAAATATTGTGAAGAGAATGACATCAAGAGGCAACTGTCTGCCCCATTGGACTCCACAATAGAATGGCCTAGCAGAGAGAAACAACTAGATTGTGGTTGAAGCGGATAGAACTATGTTGATCCAAGGAAATGTCGCTCACACCTTTTGGAGAGAAGCAGTGAGCACTGCAGTCTACACAATGAACCAGGTACTCATCAAGAAAGGAAAGGATAAGACTCCTTATGAGTACTGGACCAGTAAGACACAAATGGTAAGCTACTTCAGAGTGTTTGGTAGTAAATGTTATATCAAGAGGAGTGAACATCAGAGCAAGTTTGATGCTAAATGTGATGAGGGAATATTCCTAGGGTATTCCACTAAGAGCAAAGCTCTCAAATGTTTCAACAATAGGACTTGGAGAATTGTTGAAAGAATCAATGTTAGGGTTGATGAAAACTCTGAGAAATCAAAGGAAACCGATAGAGAGCATGTAGGAGATGAACCGGTAGTAACCTTCTGGGAACTAGTTGCAAATCAGCCCAGTACCAGCAATTGTGCTCCTACATCGGTAGATGTTGATGAAGATGAGGATGATGAAGAAAAGCAAGAGGAAGTTGTTAAGAACATACCTAGGTATGTCAAACTCAATCATGATCCAAAGAAAATCGTAGGAGACAAAGATGCAAGAATTCGTACAAGAAGAAAGGTTAGAGAAAGATCATGTATGATCTCTGAATTTGAGCCTAAATCATTCAAAGAGGCACATAAAGATGATGACTAGATCAAGGTAATGGAGGAGGAACTTGACCAGATAGAAAATAATGGTACATGGTCTTTGGTACCCAGACCAGAACATTAAAATGTCATTGGAACCAAATGGGTTTTCAAAAATAAGCTAAATGAGGATGGCACAGTGGTAAGGAACAAAGCCAGACTAGTATGTGAAGGATATGCCCAAGAAGAAGGAGAAGACTATGGTGAAACCTTTTCTCCAGTAGCAAGATTGGAAGGAGTTCATATGCTTCTTGCATATGCAACTTTTAAAGGATTCAAGGTATACCAAATGGATGTAAAATCTGCATTTTAAAATGGAATACTTGAAGAGGAGGTGTATATAGAGCAACTAGATGGGTTTGCCCTATCAAAAGACAGTAACATTGTGTGTAGGCTACATAAAACCTTATATGGACTGAAGTAGGCACCAACAGCATGGTATGAACGCTTGCATTCCCATCTTGTGAAGATTGGATTTGAAAGAACAAGTGAAGATAGCAATATCTACTTGAAATCAGAAGGAGATCAGATTCTGATCTGTGAAGTATTTGTTGATGACATAATATTTGGTGGAGGTGACAAGATGAGTCATGACTTTGCAGATGAGATGAAAAAGGAGTTTGAAATGTCACTCATAGGGGAAATTAAGTTCTTCATTGTACTACAAATTCAGCAAATGAAAAATGGAATCCTTATTACTCAGTCCAAGTATGTCAAAGAGGTGTTGAATACCTTTGGCATGGAAGACAGTAAACTAGTTGGTACACCAATGGTGACCAGTTGTAAACTATCAAAAGAGGATGACTCAGCATTGGTAAATGAGAAGGAATACCGGTCAATGATTGGTAAGTTGCATTATGTAGTGCATAGCAGACCGGACATTGCACATGCAATGGGTATTACCGCTCGATTTCAAAAAATCCCAAGAGAATCCCACTTGGTAGTAGTCAAGCGGATTCTTAGATATCTAAAGGGAACTATTGACTATGGGTTATGGTATCCATACAATAATGATTTCAACCTGAAAGTGTTCATAGATGCTGATTAGGTTGGTAATGTAGATGATCGGAAGAGCACAACCAGTGGTGCATTCTTTCTCGGTGGAAGACTAGTCTCATGGATGAGTAAAAAGTAGAGTTGTATCTCTTAGTCTATAGTAGAAGTAGAGTATGTTGTAGCTTTTATGAACTGCACCCAGACTATTTGGATGAAGCATGTATTGAATGGCTTCAATGTTCCTATATCTGAACTGGTAAGTATATTCTATGATAATACAAGTGCTATTAACATATCCAAGAATCCGGTTTTACATGCTAGAACCAAGCACTTTCAAACTCAAGTATCATTTCTTGAGGGAAAAGGTTCAGAACAAAGAGGTGGTATTGGAACATGTTTTCAGTAAGGAGCAGTTAGCAGACATATTCACCAAGCCTCTACCAAAGGCTGCTTTTACCTATCTGAGAGGTGAGTTAGGGGTTTTGCCCCTTCAAGAGGTAATCTAAAGGTTTGTGCTCCACACTAGTCTGATCTTACTTTGCTATATCTTTTTAGGATTGATGTGTTGAAGGATGCTACTCCTTAGGGGGAGCAACATAGTGGAACATGGAAGCTTCTGCCTCCACTTTGGCATTGTTGTCAAAGGGGGAGAAGATGTGAAGTGGAAAAGATATCTGCAGTATTAAGGAGAAGATGTGATGGAGAAAGAGAGATATCTTTGTATATTGCCATCAATGCTAAAGGAGGAGATTGTTGGCATATGTGCAAAATATGTTGACATTATGATATTGTATTGTCATTGATGTCAATATGGTGAAAGAGAATCGGTAATATGCTGAAGAGTGAACAGGTAACATGATGAAGAGTGAACAGGATTATTGAAGGTAAGCAACTAATAAAGAGAACCAGTATGATGTTGTGAACCGACATATGTGAAATAGTGAAGCAGTATGCTTGTCCAAGTGAACCGGTATGATGTTGTGAACCGAAACCAGTATGTTGGAATGAGAACTAGTATAAGGAATGTTTTGTATCTAGGATTCATATGGCATAACTACCGGTTGGTAGTCTCGGCTTCAAGGTTTTCGGTTGAAGTGTTTCAAGCCTATGTGTTTCAACTGATGGCATTGTACGATGAGTTAGCATTATAATAGAGATCATATCATGTTGCCACGCCAGCCTCATGCACGTGAAGGATCTTGCATGAAGGAGATTGATCCTATGTACCTCGTGAATGTGCGAAGTCTTTGCAAACGGTGGAGAACGCGTGATGGATTATCACCTCCAAGAAGTTGTGAAGAACGAATGATGGAGAATGTCTTGAGATTTTTTCAAGACCATTGTATTCAAATGCAAAGTGTTCAATGATCAGGATTGAACCGACTAAATTTCTCAACCTAAGTGTTTAGGGTTTAGGGTTTATGCTACCGACCTATCTGTTTCCTATAAGGTTGATTTGGTGTTTCATGCTGAGGTTGTTGGCAAATGTTGTGTGTGTATCTATGTGCAGAGATATGTGATTCTTGCCAAACCAGTTGAGAGGATTGATACCTGCATAGTGTGTGTGCAGAAGGAAGGAACTAAAGTGGATCTACATTGGCATTGAGTGCTATTACCAAATCATTGTAATACTTGTTGATCTCTAATCACTTCAATGGTTGGATAATCCCTTAATAGGGTAGCTTTAACCAGCTTCTTGTAAATCCTTTAACAGGGTGACTCAAAGCCATTGAGTTCATAAAATCTTTTAACAAGGTAACCTCTAACAGGGTTTAACCCTTAACCGAGTGATCCCTAATAGGATCGGTTCCTAATAGAACCTGTTGTAATAGTCTTTAACTGGACTAGGCTTCTAATAGAGCAGATTTCTAAAGAGTTCAAAACAGCTTGTGGGTATTCATCCCCACCGTGGTTTTTCCCAGTTGGGTTTCCACGTGAAAAATATGTGTGTCATGCGTGATGTTCTTTTCATGTGATGCTTTGTTGTTTTATGTCAAGCGATGAATCATGTTGATCTAGCAAGTTATTATATCTCTAATGATAGATTTTATGTTTATGCATAAGGACAAAGTGGAAATGAGGGAGTAGGTTGTATGAAAAGCTAAGAAGATTGACTGGTTCATGTCTTTCACAGTTGCACTATGTTTAACTGGTAGTAGTCTGGTTTGGACTGGTGTTAGGGATTGCCAGTAGTTTACAGTCTGCAATCAAACCGGTTTAGGAAAAGTTTTTGTGCCTGTACTGATTCACCCTCCCCTCTCAGTACCGATTTGGTACTCACTATTCATCACTGAGTTATCAAGTCCATCAATAACTAATCGTTGAATCCAGAAGAAGAGAGCCCTCTGACTTCAAATGATCGGTCCATTTGTCCACTACTCGACCCTTGATGCCTACCCATTCCACCTTTTTGAGTGCCTCAGTGTCAATTGAGGAAACAATTGGCTCAACCTCTTGGGAAGATTGTGTGAATTTGAGAAGCACACTTGTCAGCTGATCACACTTTTGTTTCCAATCAATCTTTTCAACTCTTTCCTCATCCAACCTGCGCATAATTGCATTCAATGCAGCTTGAGAGTCTTGTTTGACACTCTCATGTATTTCAACCCTAAGTTCCACCATTTGCATTGTTTATTTAGTAGGCTGAACATTATCTTTGCTTTTGTTCACTGCAAGTATCAAAATTTTAGCATACTTTCTCTTAGTAGCAGCATCCACCAACACCCAAGAAATAGTCTTTGGCTTTTTAGTCCCTTTTGCCTTGGGTGGAACTAACTACTCGAAGTCAAAGTCATCTAGTGAAATTACTTGTTTCTTCCTTTTGGGTGCCACAATATCCATCCATGGTGGAAGATCTACTTTGGTGGTTGGATTTTTGGCCTCCTTTTGAGTAGTCGCCGGTATCTGATGTTGGAATTTGCATGAAGATTTCATTAATGATATGTTATGTTGTCATTGATGTCAATTAACTGGTAATGATATTGTTGATATTTTTGTTAATATTGTTAATTTAACCGGTAGGAAGAATTTATGGAGTGAACTGGTAACCGGTGTAAAACTTATCTATTGATGTAACTGGTAAACCCTACCTATTATTTTTTATAAACCCTAACCGATTAAGTTTAGTGAATTGGTTATATTGGTTTATGATCTAATGATGAGTGGTAATGATTATGACACATATGATTATTGTATGAAGACAATTCCAAGAGATCTTGGTGAATTGTTGTAACATTTTTTGTCTAGGGAATGAGAAAATGTATTGCATCTAATACAAAGCACGTGATGAGTTACTAAGTTCGATGAAGCGGTGATCAAGGAGCGATCAAGGTTTTCTTGATTGATGTGCAGAGATTACTATGTAATCCAACAGTCATACTTGAACCAATTTGTTTGTAATCTCTATGAGAATTAAGTTTTTATTATATTACCGACCTGATTGATTTGTTTATAAGGTCGATGAAGTTGTTTAGTTTAATGAGTTGGCAAAGAGTGAGAACGAATCAGTTGAGTGTGGTTTCTGAACTGGATGATGTATCTGCGGTTTGAGTAAAGGCAGATAGGAGCATAAAATGGATATGATCAAGCAAGTGTAGTGTTATTCAAACAGATCAGCAAACTCCTATTGTTTTCTAGCAATTAGAGCAAAATTGAAATCCCCTAACTGGGTAAGCTCTAACAAGCTTGGTGTTATTCAAATCCTCTAACAAGGTGATCCATTAGATTGGATTTTCAAATCCTCTACCAAGGTTACTCCTTATAGGGTATTACTTCTAACAAGGCATTTGTAGTCAATCCCTTAGCCAAGTTATTTCTAATAGGATCGATTCTTAATAGGACTTTTGGTAAAGCTTGAACAGGCTAGGCTCCTAACTGAGTGAATTTTAGAAGAGTTCTAATAGTTATCTTGTGAGTCTCATCTCACTGTGGTTTTTACCTATTTTGGTATCCACATCAAAAAATATTTGTGTCAAGTGGTGAATGTTTTTGTGGTTATGTTTTCATGATTGATTTACTTAACTACTTAACTATTTTGATAAGTCATGATAACCGGAAGCATTGAGAAATGAAGAAGTTGTTTACCATTAATTTGTTGTAATAGTCAACCAGTTTATCTTATGAGTTTTTATCTTGACAGAAGTATTACATTGTTAGTTCTAAGTTTACTTTGAGAGATTGATTTTTGAGATTAGTGAAGTTTGTATTAGTTTTTCTATCTACTGATCCACCCCACCCTGCCAATAGTTGACTGGATACTTATTCTTTCATCATACCATCAATTGGTATCAGAGCATTACAGGTCCTCTAAGGTCTAAGCCTAACAACTTTAGGTAAACATAATGCAGATCATGATGAAGAAGGAAGGTCCAAAGTTTAATAGAGAGAACTACAGGATATGGAGTGACAGAATGAAAATTTATATCAAGATTTTGGGTAGCCAGTATTAGGAACATGTCGATACTAAGTATGTTGCACCTACTGGGATGTTGATTGATGATCAGAAGAAAGAGCAACAATAAAATTATCAAGCGTTGGAGGCTATTATCAATTCGTTGTCTGATGCAGAGTATGTAGATGTTCATGGTCTTGAAACTGCATATTGTGTGTGTGAAAAGTGGACCTGTATCTATAAGCACAACACTTCAATCAAGTCATTACATGCATGGTTAATCAAATATAATCAAAGAATAATAAACCATAACAAATCGACCCATTACCTTCTAAAAATGCGAGTATATGATTTCTCTCAGATTATAAGCAATACCAGTGACTAGACAACAACAAGACGAAGGATTTTATCTATATGAACATGATGAATGCTAGATGGATGCAATATTAATCTAACAAGATTTTTGCAATATTAAGTTAAATGATTTAATCAATGTGAAATAATTAATATGCAATATATCAATGAATCCTAGAGCAAAAACAACATAATAACAATGTATTCTCCAGCCACCAGGATCTTTTTTGAATGAGAGATGAGAGCCTGAATTTATAGAAAATTCAAAAAGAAACCAACGGCTGAGATCAAATGATGATGAGCGGTCAAGATTTTCCAAGAGGAAGCAGAATCTAGGTGAATTGATGTGATTGGATGCTTTTCTCAGTTTTAAAGGAAATTGAACTGAAAATAAGACAAAATCAGAAAAAAAACTGATTTATTCTCTATTTCATTCAATTTTAATATTTAATTGTTTTAATTGCTTTCTCTAAGATTATTTATCAATTTTTAATTTGTTTTTCAAGATTGTTTCCAATTGATTTCTTTTCTCAATTTTTAATTCTTTCTTGGTCAATTAATTCCTTTTTCTGATTTATTTCCTTTTTTGAAGATTTGTGCTCAATTGATTTATTTAATTAAATTCCTCTTTTTGATGATTTAATGGAAAATTGATTTATTTAATTAAATATGCAAGGATATTTAATAAAATAAATAAGATAATTGTTTAAAATGATTTGCTTGGAATGGTCAATTAATTAAATAAATATTTAATTAATATTGATTGATTAATTTTGCCATGTGACATTTGATGATTTTAGAATTAATTGTGTTTTCAAGATTTATTTAATTGCCTTTGGTTAGGAACTTGGTGATGTTGTCGAGATTAGGGGCTCACGGTTTAGATGACCATTTTTAGGGTATAACATTTGCCCCTCTTTGAATCAATGTGTGAGCAGCGCGTTGGTTCAAAGAAAATTTGATGTCTAGGAGATGCCAGTTTTGAACTTGATTGATCACGAACTAGATGAGAAGTGAGGTATTTAGCTTAATTCGAAGCGACAAAGCTAAATGAGGTCTGATTAAAGCGATACCATTCCCGAACTTGATTGAACTTAGGAATGATAGAAAAAAAAAGATACCGAACTTGAACTTGATTGATCAAGAAGCAGATCTTACTGATCTAGAACTTGATTGATCTAGACATAGTCAGTGATGATAAAAATTGATCTTGAACTTGATTGATCAAGATATAATGAGTAAAGATAAACTGCTCAGCTTGATCAAGAAATGAATACTAAACACCTGCTTAGATTTAGTGTGATCAAAGAAACTCTTTAAACCCTTGATTGAGTTTAAACGAATAATCTGCTTGATGAAAAGCGATGAAACTGATTAATGTTAAGAGATTGATTCAGATAAAGACAAATATCAGCTTGATTTGAAGTGATGAAACCGATATGCCCCTAGCGATTGATTAGATTCAGATGATTGAGAAATCTCAACTTGATATAGAGCGATGAAGTTGGGATGCCCCTAGCGATGAGGTCTTATTTGATTGATTTTCTTTAGTTGAAAAAGATGTTTTGCTCGACTTTCGATGAAGATTTGAAAATTTTATCGACATTTGAAGATGTAAGGTCATAAGGAGATGTAAGGTCATAAGGTCATGAGTATGCCCCCTTGGGAGATAAATCAAAAAATAGCGAGGGTACATGATGATAGGCAATTTTGAGCAATGATAAGTTGTTTGAGCACAAATTGATTCAAAGGAATTTTTGAAAATTTTGCGAGAAATTGAGCGCAAAGTTGAAGAAGGAATGAGCTTTTGATGAAAAGAGCGCTAAGTGGTCAAAATTCTAAAATTAAGTAGCAAAATGGTCTCAAATTTTGATTTCGTTCCCGAAAATGAAATTAGAATGGTCAAATTAGCTAAGGCTACAATTTTCGAGTCCATCAGAGGAAGTTGAAAAATTAGGTTTTTGGCTATATATGAGACAAAGGTGTCATTTTCAATTCATTTTAACCCTCCAAGTTTGAAAATACAAAAAGCCTTCTGCGAAGAAAATGGTGGTCCCTACTCGTCAGCATCGATTCGAGTGCCAGAGAAGACATAATTAACCCTAAAACTATGAGCCAGCGGTAAGTGATTGATCTTAAGCCTGTTTGTGTTTCTAAATTTGAATTTTTTTTGTTTATTTTTCAAGTTTTCCGCATGTTTGGGGTCGGGCATCATGTTTTATCGTGCGAGATAGGATCCTGTCTCATACGAGAAACTAGTAAATTTTCTTTTGTCACTTAAGGCCATTAGTTTTGTCATTCTAGGGCCACCCATGTGTCGTACGACAGGTCTGTAAAAAGACCATTTTGTCGTGCGTGGTCTAAACGTTTGTTGTTTGAGGTTGTTTTATCATGCGAAAGCTAATCCTAGCTCATACGAGATTCTGCTTATCTACATTTTGTTGTTCGAGAGACAGTGAGCATTTTTGAAGGTGTAAACATGAAATTTTGATTTTGCATTTGACTTAGTTGGATTTGCATGATGGTGTGCTTCTCTTGTAGGCTCTTTTGGAATGTTTTCTAATGCTTCATTGTTGGATTTTTTTTGCAGGTTCAATTACCTCCTGTGTTGTTCAGATGTGTTTATCCTCCTACCATGGCATTAGTGTGAGATTTATCTGAGGTTGAGTAGGCTCATATTGATTTGTGTGGCTTGACTCATTTGTTGAGATTACCCGATATCCGTGTGAACCATGGGATGCTCATGGCATTGGTAGAGTGGTTTCATTCAAAGCATAACACATTTCATCTACCGGTGGGGGAGTTGATGATCACTCCTAGGGATGTATACAGGATCCTCTGTATCCCTTTTACTGGAGATAAGGTGGATTATGATTCAAGGCACCTTCCAGGATTCCAGGCAGTCAGGCATGTCTTCGGTGATCCTCACATTTTGATGCAGTCCATGAGTTGGGATATTCTTATGAGTAGGTACAGTTAGGAGTATCATTTGGCATGCGTCCTAGCAGGATTCATAGGTTGTTTTCTTATGCCAGACAGAGGGCAGCAGGGCTTCCAGTGTGGATGGGGTCGGATGTTACAGAGGTTGATAGAGACCCCTCGGAGACTTGGCTAGGGCTCTTGTTTATTGGCCCACATATATCGAGAGATGCATGAGATCGTGTACAGAGATGGGTGGAGCATGGATGCTGGGGTATATATTTTGCAGGTGTGGGCTTGGGAGCACCTTCCCATTTGTCAGCCAATAGTAGCTGACAGTAGAGAGCTTGGGCAGCCGATCATTTGTAGGTGGATATATTACACAGCCCCATCTTGGCAAGACATATTTTTGGAGATGGCAGCTCAATGACCTGATAGCCATCATATGGAGACCATATAGAGGTTTGGAGCTATGGGATGACTGGCGGCTAGTTCACAGGGACCTGTTTGTTACATGCCCACTGATCGGGAGGTCACATACCATTGTGGAGCGATTCATTATTTCTTGAGTGATGAGGCAGTATGACCGGCCTTAGGGGATCTCGTAGGAGTACACAGCCTATGCTCGGTATGCCGATGAGGAGAGATAGGGATGGTCCCCACGGTTGTCATATGCGTTGGCGATGCAGGAGTTGACTGGTTTACACCGCCTAAGGTGGGATTACATGGATGACATAGTGGATGTGGGGGCATTGCCCCAGTATAAAGATTATTTTCAGCAGCATCTATTCCCTCGATTCACAGATCCAGGTGAGTAGGCTCCTCATATTGAGGATGTTGAGGATGATGCCCCTGCACCAGCACAAGGACAGGGATAAGGCCATAGGCAGGGATAGAGAGCTGAGGCTCCAAGACAGACATGTGGTGATCCTGGTGCTAGCAACAGTAGGGTGCCAGCTGAGGGTGGACAGCAGCGGGGTGAGGGTGGATCCCTAGGAGGAATGGGTGTGAGATTGGGTGGGACTGAGGAGGAGCGAGCAGCTCCGAGATAGGTCCAATAGTGGAGGGATGAGTAGGGTGGAGTTGGAGGTGGAGGTGGAGGTGAGGATCCTACGAGAGAGCAGGGGATAGACGTTGGATGGTTGATGAGGGCACATCTTGCAAAGCTGTAGTTACAATTGATAGTGGCTCAAACTCAGCTAGCGGAGTGGGACTGATAGCTGGCCGAGGTGAGGGTCGAGCATGATCGCCAGATTGCAGCACTGAGAGTAGAGATAGATCCCTTGTGATAGGAGGTCCTTTACCAAACTAGTAGGGAAGCCTACTATGTTACCGCATATAGTGTTGTAGTTCTTGTTGCTTAGTAGGTGATACCCTACCCACAGTATATGGCACGATCAAAGGGAGCACGAGTGCCTCTTCAAGATCTCGATCATTAGGCTCCTCCTCCTCCACCAGGCAATGAGGGAGAGGGTGCTAGTTAGATTATTTCTTGTTGTAGCTTGGATATTTTTTGTAGACACACCCATTTTTTGTAGCCTATATGATTCTTGCTCCGATGGGAGTTTGTATATGTCATTCGACATCATTTTTTACCTTAGACTTGACATGATATATATACAAGATCCGATTTGACTTCATCGTACTTGTGTTGATTCGCTTATGAGACGTCTTTTATATGCTTTATTTTATATGTATGCATTTCTTTTCAGTATGAATGTATGAATGCAAATGAATATGGATGTCTTATTTTTCTTTCTTTTCATATGCAAATAAATGAATGTGAATGAGTAATGAGGAATGCAAATCTTTATTTTTCTTATGCAATAAGATGAATGCAAATGAATGATAGTGAATGTATGAATATATATAAGATGCTCATGTATGCAGCTAACATCTCAAAACACAAGTACTCGATCAGAGAAATGATGAAAAGAGACCACTTAGTGAAGAAATGATGAAGCTCCAACTCTCATTTAGATGATACAGAGATTAGTGTTACCATGCTGAAATCACTCTAAATTCACGAGATGCAGAATGAAATGCAAAATGAGATGCAAAATGCAGCCTAAACCTAGTCACTGGATTTGAACAGCTTAATTTTCATCATTGAGTGCTTTACAACCACAACAGGCAGAGTAGAGTTCCTTTCTTTTCATGTGCAATATTAATTATCTAGTCCGCAATGACCCTTTTTTTCTTGTTCATATCCTTGGATAGATTACGCATGGATGTGGATTGCACAATGAAGAAATTCCCTCAAAACAGACAAAGAAATGATATGGAACCTCCTTGTAGCATTCAAATAAGTGGAGTTGAGGTATGTGAGGTGATTTCACCTTGATGTGAAGGCTCTTATCACAGACACCCAGCTAATTTAGATGTTTCCAGATCATTGGGATCTTCCTACAAATAGAAAACAAGAAAATATTAAGCCCCCAATCCTTGCTCCTCTTAGTCACAATAGACTTCCTCGAGTTACTCAAAGGGATAATAATCGAAAACCAATATAAAAGACAACACTCAAAGAAAATTTTTAAGCATAGCTCACACTGTTTAGTGATTGTTTTCCATTATGTTGTTTTGCTTGTTAACTCAGTGATAAAACTCTTCAGTAGTCGGGAGACAGGTGATTGACTCAGAGTGAACGACCAGGCTTCACTGACGTAAGATTGACTTGGTTGACGCTGCTTAGGACATGTAATGTGTTCTTGTCGATTAACCTAAGACTATGACACTGATCGGTTTCAAGCCATGAGGGTTCCAATGAACTAGGATGTCACAAAAGTGACTGAAATATGTACAAGCGAAAGCAAAGATGCATGAAAGCGGGAATGCCAACATTGTGTTGATAGATGGAGCGCTTGAGTACAAGAGGCACCTGTTTGCCAGGTTTTCACTTGCTTGGCAGAGATTCCTTTTTTTTTTTTTACCAAGGTGCCTGTTTACCAAGTTTTTACCAAGGCATTTTCTCTCTTTTTTCCTTTTTTTTCTTCTTATTTTTAGGATTTTTTAATGTTTTCCCCTAGTGTCTAGCAAGGCAAAAGGGATTTTGAGTACATGAATGGATAAGTGAATGATGGTGGATGCTTTCAAGGACTATCTCACAATGTTAATCCAAGCACATGGTCCAGATATAGCAATGTAAACCAAAGATTTTAGCAATGTAAAGCAAGGATATAGCGCAACGAAGCAAGGATATAGCATAACGAAGCCATATGGTCAAAAGAAGTGGTCATGTCAAGAGGTTTGTGGAAAGCATGTTTTTGCATTTTGTCCATAGTGTTGATCAAGATCAAGGGATAGATTTGGATAGGAGGTAGATATGATAAGCAAGATCAAAAGGGAGTAATGAAGGATGTAAGCGAGCAATGGATATGAGCTAAAGGTTCTAGATCAAGTGTAATAGATAGGACACATGAAGCCTGCAAAGATCCTTAACCTTGGTAAGATCAAAGGTGGAAAAGGGATATGGACGTAGATAGAGAAGATGAGGGATAATGGAGGATGAAGGATAATGGAGGAAGAAGGATAATAGATGGATGTACATGGATGGAACTTGCCCCCAGTGTAAAGTGCAAAAGGATAATGGATTACGCATGATGCCTGTTTGCTAGGTTTTCATCACGGTACTTGCCCAAGGCGCCACAAGAAGTGGTTTTCACACAAGGACGAATTTATTTCTCTTTACTTTTTTTTTTTTTTTATCATCTTTTTTTGGAAGATAATGAATGCATGATAGGGGATTGAAGAAGGACCCCAACGTCTCACTGCTTTAGATGTTACCCTTAGAATATGAGTTGCAATAGACCATGGCTATGAAGGTATGCTCAAAGATGTTGGTAGAATAATGAAATGAAACTAAGGCAAGGATTTATGCAAAGGATTCGATAAGAGGGATGGAAGGGTGAAAAAGAGGTGTTGGATAATGGATGGGATGTTGGAAGAATTGTGTATGGATAGCTGGAAATGCTGGAAAGATCAACATTGGCACATGCCTTGAGGGATGGTGGACATATGGAGGAGAAGTGAATCTCAGATTTTGAGATTTGGATGGAGGAAAGGTTACAAATAAGAACCAAAAATGGATGAAGGAGGTGATGGAGGAATAGACTCGGAAGGTTTGGATGGAGGAACAACAATTTTGGATGCCAATTTTGATTTTTCTTTAGATTGTTGTGCTTCAAGCAGCTGCTTAGGGATCCACATGGTTTTTTATTTTTCATGTTTTTGTAGTTCCTTAGAGTGCATTTCTTGTACAAGTGCCTTAGGAACCCATATAACTTTTGACTTTTCTTCTTTCTTTGTGGGCCTTTGTGGCGTTTTATATTTTTCTTTTTCTTTTTGGATCATATTTTTCTTTGTTTTGACATGTCAATTAGATGAGACATGTTGATCCTTGAATACATGTGGATTTCTTGATTTATGACTTTTATGCTTGGCATCCAAATTGCTTGGAGGGAGATGCGTGGATAGATAGGAATGATATGGAGGTATTTTAGATGGATGGAAGGTACTCGAAGATGTGTGCCTTTGTTGATCCCGCATAAGGAATGGAGGGATATAGGGACCTAGAATGGATGGAAGCGGCAATGGGGAAAGCGTATATTTGGATTTAACTGGAGAAATGTAGGATTTATGAGGGATACCAACATCTTGAGAGTGAGAAATGTAGCCATTATAATCAAGATTTTTTATAGGAGGGGGTTCTAATATACCGTGTTCATGAATGTCTAACCCTTTTCTTTGATAATGGATACTTTGAAAGATTTTTTTAACAAAGGGTTTCTTCTTACTTTTGATGTTAGAGGCAAGTCAATTTTGAGGTGGAGGTGTCTTGTAAGGAATGATAGGATCGTGAGAGGGCTTTATGAGCATGATGGACTCTTGAGGTGAAAATGGAGGATTATGACAAGAAGATGAAGGGATACTTTGATCTTGACATGGAAAAAGAGCATTGGATAGAGTAGGAAGGGTGTTTGACTCTTCATTTCGAATAGGACCATTTGAAAAGGTGGAAGAGGCATCATGATCTTGCTCAAGAAGTGGATTAGGAATGAGATTTGGAAGGATGGTTTGCTCTTGAGATGGAAGGGGATCATCTTGGAAGAAATGGAAAGGTATAAGGGGATCATCATGGGATTCTAGGGAAATAGGATCTTTTTCATTGGATGGGATTGGAGAGTTTTGGTGTTATGATCTTGATTTATGGTACGACTTATTCTTTCATTTTCTAGATTATCCTCTTGACATGGAGTCACTTCTAAGGAAGGGGTAGGATTGTCCATAGGTGTAGGGGATTCTTGGAAGGTCTTCATATTTTGACATGATGGGGAAGCATTTTGGAAAGGGCCTTCTGGAGTGGGTACATTTTGAATTGAAGTGTATGATGGCATAGGATCTGGGATTTTTAAATCTTTAGAGGACCTTGTATCAATATTGGCATTAACTTGGATTTCCATAGGAGATAGCCCTTGAAGGTAAACATGAGAAGTTTCATTGTTTGAAGGAGATGGTATGGATTGTTGTTGAGAAGTCTTAGGAGATGAAGACATCATGGAGGCTACATATGGAGCCTTGCTAGACATAGGTTCATGATTTTGATCATTCTTAGAAACAGTTCCTTCTTTTTCTTTAGGTGAGTCATTAGGATCTTCAATTTCAATGACACCATTATCAATGAGATCTTGAAACTTATGTTTTAATTCTATGCAATGTGAAGTCTTATGTTCATTTTGTCTATGATATGCACAATATTTACTCATAAATTCACATCCCCATGTGATCTTTTTAGGTAATATGATAAGATTGTTCTTAAGAAGTTTTGCCAAAGCTAACTCAATAGATTGCCCCAAAGGCGTAAACTATCTATCTAGGGAATATTTGGAGGAAATGTCTTTATGTCTTGGTGAAGGTGTTTTGTGAGCTTATTTGAGATTTGGCTTTTGATTGTCAATTATTTGTTGGTATTTGCTTGTCAAATCACATAATCATTTTAGTACTTCTTGAAGTTTCTCACACTTGATATCATACATTTGTTTTTCAAATGGATTCATTGATCTATTTTGTTGGATTTCCATGTCATACATTTATTTCTTTATATCTTGAAGCATTTGAGCATACGCAGCCATGGGAATTGGAGCTAAGGTATCCATGAGATTCTTACTTTTGTCAAAAAAATTAGAAGAGCTTTTGGTTTGAGCAGGCATTTTTAATCGACAGGACCGAGAGTGAGATGTGTTGCAGAAGTCAAGATCAAATTATAGCTAGTAGTTCATTTAATGTAGTGATTGAGAGAAGTAACTTAAGATCTGGTCTGGTTTTAGGAATGATCTATCCTGTGTAAGATGTTATCCAAGTTAACTTAGGTTTGATAAGATGTTTGTTTGAACTAGCTTAAAGATGATCGACAAAATCATGCAACACAACGACAGAGGTACACTATCAAGGTTGTGTATGCTCAGGAGGATGATAACTAGTTTTAGGCTTGTTGTAGACTATTTTGGACAAGTTTGACTGTTCTGGACTAGCAAAATTAGAGACTCGTACGACTGTATTTCTGAGACCATACGATGGTATAATAGTTTAAGGATGACAACAATTCTGTTCCATATGAGTTACTACATAGTATCGTACAACAAATGGGTAGGTCCCAGATGACAAATGATTATGTTCAGTTTTGTATTGTACGACAAAGGATTTAGCTTTAAACGACAGACTGTTGGGTTTCGTATGATAGAGGATTGAGCTTAGGATGACAATTTAGTAGACTCATACTACACAGGATATGGTGCAGGATGACAATTTACCAGACTTGTACGACTGTTCACAGAGCAGAGACTAAAAATTTTGAGTTTTTCAATGGCTGAGTACGATAACTGAGTATAACCAATTCTAGGATGGACTGATTTCTGACCAGGATGGACTAGTTTGTGACATGGACAGAGTTTATCACTAAGTTGTTTGATATTGTTTGATTTGTTTTCTCTAGTTTCAGTATTTCATTTTTAGTTTCAGGGATGAAAACACAAAAAAAACACAAGATATATAATAATTCAAGCACAACACGCTAACCCTATGGAAGTTGGCTTAGAGAAGAAAACCTTTGCTTGTTGACTTAGGTACACACCCAATAGCTAATCAGAATATGGCCACTGAGTCTTATGCAATGGATTCTCAACGCCATATTAGCCGACTCCAAATGCTAATGGAGGGATGAAAACACAAAAAAAACACAAGATATATAATAATTCAAGCACAACACGCTAACCCTATGGAAGTTGGCTTAGAGAAGAAAACCTTTGCTTGTTGACTTAGGTACACACCCAATAGCTAATTAGAATATGGCCACTGAGTCTCGTGCAATGGATTCTCAACGCCGTATTAGCCGACTCCAAATGCTAATGGAGGCACAATATGGCAAGTGTCTTGGGAGAGTTACTATCTCTCTTGCACAAAGATTATCAACCTTTCAAAGGTGAATTGGGTAGCTTCTATCTTATAGTTCTTAGTCAGGAATTCTGTTTGAAATTACCCCTTGAAGTCACGCAAGCATGATTGAGGCCTATAGCCCGACAAGGTACCGAAACAAGTTGTAGTCACGTAAATGTGATTGAGACCGTGAGGCCCTACAAAATGCCCGATATGAGAGATCTCAAAGAGAAAACTCAAATAATCCCATCCTCTGAGACTTTAATCATCAGGGACCTATTTATTATAGTGAGTTGGAATGCTCAGGTCCAGCTATACTCACTTGGGTCATTCTCACAGGGTGATTACGTTTTCCCACTGTGACAGGCCCGCTAGAGGTACACAAATCTCAAAACTTAGAAAAAGCCTCAAGGGTCTAGATTTCTGATTGTCTATAAAAGACAAGAGCATACTCTCCTACCTCTTAGATTTTTCTGAAAACATGAAAGATAGATTTGTTCATTAACTAGATAGCAATTTAAGTGCCTAAAAATGAATTTAAAGAATACACAATATTTGGTCGATTTTCTCTTTAGGCAACCTGCAAAAACAACGCATCAGTAATCATGTTGTTTTTATTCTTTGACAGACATATGTTTGATTGATAGATTCTTTGACAAGCGTCCTGCAAGAAATTGGTAAGGCTGTAAAAATCTCAGGTAGATAGAAGACAATTTAGGGTCAGTGTTAGCATAATCAAAATTTAAGCAAAAAATCCTAAAAGGTAATATATTTTTAATCTATCAGAACACAAAATTGTACGACAATCTTCATAAAATAGAACGACATAACGCTTTTATCATACGAATTTGAAATTAATACAGAATGACAAAAGATAGAATAAGTAGTGTGTCATACAAGTTAGAAATCAACATAGAACGACAAAGTATAAAAGAATCAGTATGTCGTATGGGTGCATATTCGGATTCATACGACAATGTAAAGGATATGATCTTGTTTCGTACAAGAAACTGCAGGTATCAATATAATGTTGTATGATGCAGTGAAACTGCTCATACGATATTTTGCAGAAGTTGTATGGATGAAACCTGAAGATAAACAAAAATGATTTTGAGGCCGAAAAAAGTAGTTTTCGGCCCCACGGTGGGCGCCAGAAATGTGTGTGTGAAAAGTGGACCTGTATCTGTAAGCACAACACTTCAATTAAGTCATTACATGCATGGTTAATCAGATGTAATCAATGAATAATAAACCATAACAAATCGACCCATTACCTTCTAAAAGATGTGAGTATATGATTGCTCTCAGATTATAAGCAATACCAGTGACTAGACAACATCAAGATGAAGGATTTTATCTATATGAACGTGATGAATGCTAGATGGATGCAATATTAATCTAAAAAGATTTTTGCAATATTAAGTTAAATGATTTAATCAATGTGAAATAATTAATATGCAATATATCAATGAATCCTAGAGCAAAAACAGTATAATAACGATGTATTCTCTAGCCTCCAGGATCTTTTTTGAATGAGAGATGAGAGCCTGAATTTATAGAAAATTCAGAAAGAAACCAACGGCTGAGATCAAATGATGATGAGCGGTCAAGATTTTCCAAGAGGAAGCACAATCTAGGTGAATTGATGTGATTGGATGCTTTTCTCAGTTTTAAAGGAAATTGAACTAAAAATAAGATAAAATAAGAAAAAACTGATTTATTCTCTATTTCATTCAATTTTAATATTTAATTGTTTTAATTGCTTTCTCTAAGATTATTTATCAATTTTTAATTTGTTTTTCAAGATTGTTTCCAATTGATTTCTTTTCTCAATTTTTAATTCTTTCTTGGTCAATTAATTCCTTTTTCTGATGTATTTCCATTTTTGAAGATTTGTGCTCAATTGATTTATTTAATTAAATTCCTCTTTTTGATGATTTAATTCAAATTGATTTATTAAATTAAATATGCAAGGATATTTAATAAAATAAATAAGATAATTATTTAAAATGATTTGCTTAGAATGGTCAATTAATTAAATAAATATTTAATTAATATTGATTGATTAATTTTGCCATGTGACATTTGATGATTTTAGAATTAATTGTGTGCTCAAGATTTATTTAATTGTCTTTGGTTAGGACCTTGGTGATGTTGTCGAGATTAGGGGCTCATGGTTTAGATGACCATTTTTAGGGTATTACACATATGAGGTATAAAAAAACTTGAAGAGATTTATAGTGGTGATGAACATGTTAAGATTGCTAAAGAAGAGAGTCTAAGAGGAAAGTTTGATGACATGCGAATGGCTGAAAGTGAGAATATCTAGCAGTATGGTCAAAGGATAAAAGAGATAGTCGGTGAAATTAAGAGTGCAGGAGGTAAAGTGGAAGATTCAGTAGTGATCAGTAAGGTACTAAGAGCCCTGCTAGCAGGCTACGCTATCTGAGTTGCAGCTATTTAGGAGTTGAAGTTCATTGACAAAATTAAAGGTAACTCTTAACTCCATCATTGGCAAGCTTACTTCTTTTGAATTAAATGGTTATGATGGTAGTGTACAAAAATATGGGTCTACATTTAGAGCTTCTATTTCTAACCCATCTATGAGGAAAAGTAGAGATGTCAGTCACAGTTATGAATCCAGATCCAGCAGAGAAGTTGATGATGAAGACAGTTTAGTTGATCTTGAAGCATTGTTGGCCAATCGGTTGCCTAGAGGTACATGTAAATATAGAGGCAAGAGACCTTTGAAATGTTTTTCATGCAACAAGATTGGACACATTGCTTCTAACTGCCCTAATGGTGATAATGAGCACAAACGAGAGAAATTCAAGAAGTACAAGAGTAAAGCCAAAAGAGATTGTCTTATTGTTGTTGATGGTGGTATCACTGATGAGGAATCTGATGGTGATGCTAATGAAGACATTGTGTTTGTAGCCATTAAAAAAGAGATGTTAGACCAAAAGGCATTAGTATCTAGGATGGATAACTCTGATATTTGGATCATTAATAGTGGTTGTTCACATCACACGACCGGTGATCGGAGCAAATTTATTTCTCTGAAGGAATTTGATGGCGGAGTTGTAAGATTTGGTAATGACTCGCCCTGCATGGTTAAAGGTAAGGGAACTATTTCTCTTAATGGAAAAAGTAATGCAGATGATGTCTACTGGGTTGAAGGTCTAAAGAACAATCTTTTGAGTGTGGCACAACTCAATGACAGAGGATGCCCATTAGAGTTTAAAAATGGTATGTGCAAAATCTATGACAATAAAGGTGAACTGATTGCAGGGTAAAAGTACAAAGTTGTGTCACACTTTAATAAAGAAAATGGTCAATGCTAATTCAAATTTTTAAAGTAAATAAATAGAAATTGAAATATTTGTTTTGAATTTTGAAATGATGTAAAGTAATAAAATTTATATTCTTTTGTCTATTTTATGTTTTTTATTTTAACAAAATTTTAAAAAATTATTTAAATGTTGTTTTTTATAAAGTAAACACTATAATTTAGTTGTTGATTAAATGTTGAAATTGAAGTTACACAAGCCACCACACTATGTTTAGTAAATTTTACTTTTTTTTCATTAATTTTTTTGTGTATATTGATAACTTGAAACTTTAGTGCATGGGGATATTTTTTACCATTTTTTATAAATATATATTTTTCAATAAATTGGAAAAGTTGTGTGCTGAAATATAACTCTTTCCAATTCCCACCAATTTTTTTCTTATTTATTTATCCAAACTAGAAAAGAATTATATCACCTTGACATAGATTCCTTTCTCTACTACATCAATTTTTTTTTTAATTTTTAAATAAATTTTAGTATTTTTCCTTGACAAGATAATCAACCTTATATTTTAGTGCTAATGACTTACTTTCAATAAATATAAAATATAAAATATGAAAACTAATTAAAATATTAAAAGATATATATTTTGGAAAATTCACTTATAGATCTATAAAAGGGTATTTTTACATTTCAAAAAAAATATTATTTATAAGAGTAGGAGTTGTTGAAACATCGAGTTTTTTTATTTTTTATTTTTTGGGGGCAATTAGACCCAAAGTGGTATAAAATGTACATTTAGTAGACACTTCCAATTGGAAAACTTGTGGTCCATATATAACTTAGCTATAATGAATCTATATAGACCATATGTTTGACTAAAATTAACTTTTAGTTAGAATTACTTAAATTCACTTGTGTTGATAAGTTAGCCTGAAACGTGACACATTTTTGTGCTTTTACCTTGCAACCGGGAAGCAAACTAAAGGTAACTTGTTTCACCTTAATCTTAAAGTCAACAATTGTTTAATTGCAAAGATAGATGATAATTGGCTTTGGCATAGGAGATTTTTTCATATAAACTTTGATAACATTGTTAAAGTGAATAAGTCCAAGACAATGAGAGGTTTGCCTCAGTTAGACAAATCGATTAATGCTCTATGCAAAGAATATCAGTTGGGAAAGATGACATCCTCAACTTTCAAGAGCAAATCCTTTTCAGTGGAACATTTGTTAGATTTGGTTCATATGGATCTTTGTGGACCAATGAGAACAAAAAGTATTCAAGGTGATAGATATTTTATGATCTTTACTGATGATTGCTCTAGGATGATGTGGGTCACATTCTTGAAGGATAAGACTGAATCTTTTGGTAAGTTCAAGGCATTCAGGGCCTTAGCTAAGAAGGAGAGCGGTAAGAAGATTAAGTGTCTGAGGATAGATCAGGGCAGTGAATTTACTTTTGAGGAATTCAGTAGGTGTTGTGAATAAAATGATATCAAACGACAACTTTCTACACCAAGGACACCACAACAGAATGGTATCATAGAGAGAAACAACTAGCCAATTGTTAAAGCTCCTAAGACGATGTTGATACAAGGAGGTGTAGCGAAAAATTTCTAGAGAGAAGTTGTCGGCACAGTTGTCTACACTATGAACTAGATTCTAGTAATGAGAGGTAAGGACAAGACTCCTTATGAATATTGGTATGGTATATCACCTAATGTTAGTTATTTCAGAATATTTGGAAGCAAATGTTTTAATAAGTGAGGTGATTATATTAGCAAATGTGAGGCTAAAAGTGATGAAGGTATATTTCTTGGCTATTCCACCAAGAGCAAGGCCTACAAGTGTTTTAACAACCAGACACAGAGAATTGTTGAGAGTGCTAATGTTTGAGTGGATGAAAATCCTGAAGTCTCAGAGGAAACCAGTTTAGAGAAAAAGGATGAAGATCCTTGCATTTTGTTTTTGGAACCAGAAACTGTGAAATCTGAAATCAGCAAAGCAAATATTGATGTACCAGTTCAACCGGAATAGATAAATTCAGAAGAAGATGATGATAATGAAGAAGTTGAACCTGAAGATAACGATCATGTTATTCCAAGATATGTGAGACTAAATCACAATCCTGAACAGATTATTGGGGATAAGGATGTTGGAGTACTAACCAGAAGAAGAATCAAAGAGAATTCTTGCATGATCTCAACTACTGAACCAAGAACTGCTAAGGAAGCATTTGGTGATGATCATTGGGTTAAAGCTATGGAGGAGGAACTTGATAAAATTGAGAAGAACAACACATGGACCCTAGTACCCCGACCAGTAAATAAAAATGTGATAGGTACTAAGTGGGTATTCATGAACAAGTTGAATGAAGATGGTGTTGTAGTTCACAACAAAGCTAGGTTGGTTTGCAAAGGTTATGCACAAGAGGAAGGAGAAGAATATGGTGAGACTTTTGCACCAATGGCAAGACTGGAAGGTATCAGAAATTTACTTGCATTTACAGCACACAAGAAATTCAAGGTATACCAGATGGATGTTAAGTCAGCATTTTTGAATGGGATACTAGAAGAAGAAGTATACATTGAGCAGCCAGATGGGTATGCTCTGACTAATAAGAAAGACATGGTATGTAGATTGCATAAAGCTTTATATGGATTAAAGCAAGCACCGAGAGCATGGTATGAAAGGCTTTATACATATCTGATGAAGATAGGCTTTCTGAGAACTAGTGATGATAGTAACATATATCTCAAATTTGAAGGAGATAAAATACTAGTCAGCGTAGTATTTGTTGATGATATCATATTTGGAGGTAATGATGACATGAGCAACAGTTTTGCAGATGAAATGAAAAATGAGTTTGAAATGTCTTTAGTGGGAGAAATAAAAAATTTCATAGGCTTGCAAATACAACAAATGAAGAATGGTATTTTCATCACACAGTCTAAGTATGTGAAAGAGGTCTTGAAGATATTTGGCATGAGTGACTGTAAACCATTTGGGACACCTATGGTTACAGGTTGTAAGTTGTCTAAGGAAGATGAGTCCAAATCAATTGATGAAAAGGAATACAGGTCAATGATTGGGAAATTGCACTATGTTGTTCATAGCAGACTGGACATAGCTCATGCAGTTGGCATAGTTGCTAGATTCCAAAAGAATCCTAAGGAAACACATCTGAAAGAAACCAAAAGAATTTTAGATATCTGAAAAACCACTGTTGATTATGGGTTATGGTATTAATATGAAGGAAATTTTTACTTGAAGGTGTACACAGATGTAGATTGGGTAGGAAATGTTGATGACCGGAAAAGCACAATTGGTGGAGCTTTTTTTCTTGGAGGGAGACTTGTTTCATGGAGTAGCAAAAAGCAGAGTTGTACTTCAAAATCTACTATTGAAGCTGAGTATGTTGCAGCTTACATGAATTGTACATAGACTATATGGATGAGGCACATTTTGGAAGGTTTTAAGATGAAGATTTCATAACCTATAAAGATTTTATGTGATAATACAAGTGCCATAAATATTTCCAAGAACCTTTTTTTGCATGCACAAACCAAGCATATTGAATTGAAGTGCCATTTCTTGAGGGAAAAACTATAGAGTAAAGATGTGATCTTAGAGCATGTTTCTACCAAGGAACAACTTGCAGATGTTTTTACTAAACCTCTGCCTAAGACTACTTTTGAGTATCTTAGAAGACAGTTAGGGGTTATCCCTCTTCATGAAGTCAGTTAAGTATGATGTAGATTACATCAGTCCCAGAGCTACTTGTAGAGTTTTACAGAAGGATTGGTGTAGAAGTGGATTTATTCCACAGGGGGAGCATCAAGTTGTAGATTGTTGATGATGCACAGTGAAATTTGACATTACATATTTTACTTTCAATTTGGCATTGTTGTCAAAGGGGGAGAAGAATTATGTGATTATGGGAAGGAGAATGAATGACAAGCTAAAGACATAGAGAGTATGGTGAATACTTGGTAATGTAAACCAAGATTCCTATTCACAATCACGCAACAATCAATGGTATTGATATTTGTATTGCCATCAATGCCAATGGGGGAGATTGTTGGCATTTGCATTAAGATTGCATTAATGATATGTTATGTTGTCATTGATGTCAATTAATCGATAATGATATTGTTGATATTGTTGTTAATATTGTTACTATAACCGGTAGGAATAATTTATGGAGTGAATCGGTAACCGGTGTAAACCTTATCTATTGATGTAATCAGTAAACCCTACATGTTATTTTTGATAAACCCTAACTGACTAAGTTTGGTGAATTGGTTATATTGGTTTATGATCTGATGAAGAGCGGTAATGATTATGACACATATGATTATTGTATGAAGACAATTCCAAGAGATTTTGGCAAATTGTTGTAACAGTTTTCGTCTAGGGAATGAGCAAATGTATTCAATCTAATGCAAAGTGCATGATGAGTTACCAAGTTTGATGAAGCGGTGATCAAGAAGCGATCAAGGTTTTCTTGATTGATGTGCAGATATTTCTATGTAATCCAACAGTCATACTTGAACCGATTTGTTTGTAATCTCTATGAGAATTAGGTTTTTGTTGTGTTAGTGACCTGATTGATTTGTTTATAAGGTCAATGAAGTTGTTTAGTTTAATGAGTTGGCAAAGAGTGAGCACAGATTGGTTGAGTGTGTGGTTGCTCAACCAAATGATGTATCTACAATTTGAGTAAAGGCAGATAGGAGCATGAAATGGATCTAATCAAGCAAGTGTAGTGCTATTCAGACAGATCAGCAAACTCATGTTGTTTTCTAACAATTACAGCAAAATTGAAATCCCCTAACCGAGTAAGGTCTAACAAGCTTGGTGCTATTCAAATCCTCTAACAAGGTGATCCATTAGATTGGATTTCCAAATCCTCTACTGAGGTTACTCCTTACAGGGTATTGCTTCTAACAAGGCATTTGTAGTCAATCCCTTAATCGGGTGATTCCTAATAGGATCAATTCTTAACAGGACTTTTTGTAAATCTTTAACAGGCTAGGCTCCTAACAGGGAAAACTTCAGAAGAGTTCAGATAGTTATCTTGTGAGTCTCATCTCACCATGGTTTTTACCTATTTTGGTTTCCACGTCAAAAAATATTTGTTTCAAGTGGTGAATGTTTTTGTGGTTATGTTTTCATGGTTGATTCACTTAACTATTTTGATAAGTCATGATAACCAGAAGCATTAAGAAATGAAGAAGTTGTTTACTATTAATTTGTTCTAACAATCAACCAGTTTATCTTATGAGTTTTTATCTTGACAAAGGTATTACATTGTTAGTTCTAAGTTTACTTTGAGAGATTGATTTTTGAGATTGGTGAAGTTTGTATCAGTTTTTCTATCTACTGATTTACCCCCCTGTCAGTAGTTGACCGGATACTTATCCTTTCATCATACCATCATCTAAGATACATTCTGACTTGATGATGAGGTAGTAGAAGATGGAATTACTTGCACTATGGTTGTGGTAACATATTGTGGTTCTATTGATAGAGCAACAATAGTCATTATTGGTGCCTCCCTCGAAACAACCGTGGTTACAACCATTGATGGTGTTTTAGTGGTGACAATGGTACTTACAATAGGTGGAGCTTCAGCCATGATAGTTATAGAAGGTAGGGCGATTGACTGCTGCTCTACAACTATTTGCTCCAAAGATTCAGTGAAATCTAGAATTGAAGACTCAATAATGGATGTAGGAACATCGTCAAAACTCAGGAAACTAGACAATGTAACATATTCTTGATCACCCTCCTCTTGTGGTAATTCTATATTCAACCCCTCATCATCATATTCTTCTACCTCTTGATCTGAATCTAATTCAATAGAATGAATAACAACTTGTGTAGGAGTTGATACCTGTGAAGCAGTGGGGGTAGTACTTTCTCCTTTTTGAGTTGATTATTCTACTTCTTGCATTTCCTCTTCATGAGGAATCTTCCCTTCTTGTTCTTTATGTGGTTCATTTGTAGTTGGTTGTTCAGAATCCTTAGATGTTACTTGTGGGGATGATGAAGATTCACCTTTCTTTAAACCTTTGACCATGAATTTGAACTTTGGTCATTTTCTCTTAGATCTTGGTAAAGGTATTAGTGGTGGGACTTGCACATCTTCTTTGTTCTTGGTCCTTAATTTAGATGTTTTGCCAACTAGACCATCATTATCATCATCATCATCACCAGAACTGGAAGGAAGTTGCTTCATTCTAATCGCCTTCTTCAACAACCATACATTAGTATTAGCCAAAATAGGAGAAATTCTATGGGTAATAGACTTACTTTCCTTCTTGGACCATTGGATGAGTGGCAGGGGAGAATCAACAATGTTTCATTCAAATTAGATCGGGTCCACTATGTCATTAGTATCTTCCATTATGTCCTAGATCCTAGCCAAATCCAGGTTCTCAATCTATTCTAAGGTGAGATGACTGAAATCCATCCTCCTCACATCTTCCTCATCTTCACAATCTTCCCAGACATATTCAAGTCGATACACGTGTATAGATCCTTTTGATTTTGTTCTTTATCCCACAAAAATCAAAATTATTATGGGCTTTGAACCTCCTCATAGTCACCCATTGCATTTCATCCTCCATATTTTTGGCCTTTGGGTTGATCAACATTGAATATCGGCTAATAGATTTTGGAAATTTGAAGCCAGTTTTATGAGCTTGTGACTTTCTGTCATGTACATGAACCAATTGTCGACATAATTACATGAGCATAATTTTATCTGAAGGATACCTTGGTAGCATGAATGGTTGACTTGTAAAACATCCTATGCGGATATATGTGAAAGTAGGAAATTGAAGGAATACACAACCAAAGAAAGAAACTTTGTTGTATTCCGCTTTTGAAAGTCTTCTCTTCTCTAAGCCTTTATCAAACATACACTTCCAGATGGAAAAAAAGGTGTCATTAACCCTTCTGAAGTGACTTCTTTGATTATCAATTGTAAGTTGATAATAGTAATCCCATACTGGCACCAATCTTCTATCACCCTTGGTAGACAAACCTAGATATTGCCTCATGGAGGCGGCTGCATACACAAGGTTTGAGGTCATGTTGTTTTGACCTCTCTCAGCTACGCACATAGTGCATCACTAATCTTCTCTCCCCAATCTATTTTGGTAGTCCCTTCTCTGATTATTCTCATATAGTAACACATCCAATTATTCAAGTAATGAGAATCTCTCAGACCTTTTACTTGTGAAAGCATAGTGACCATATCATTGTATTTCTCATTAAAATCACTTCTATGGAAGTATTTAGGCCATCTTGAAGTAGTGGAGACCCTAGCTGAAGATAAGAAAACTATATTGATCATCTTCTTACATTTTTCTTCATTCTTCTCATAATACTCTTGAGCACTATCTTTGGTTGTTTTCTACCTCTTCTACTGGAGAACCCTTAAACGCACTATTAAAGAAAACACTATCTAGTGTCATAACAACATTTTTATTTGTGTCCTTCACCTATCTTGTATTAGGATCAAAATGATCTGCCACTACAAGTACGAAGTTCAGATCATGAGCTGCTACTAGGAAAGAAGCATACTTATGCAACTCTAAATTGATCAAGTGTGTCATATGAGATGGATCCATTTTAACTCGATCAATAAATTCTCACATGTCTATGTGGCCAATCTCAGTGTCGTTGATTTCCTTGACATTTGATTCAATTAAGCTTTCCAAGAACATATTCAAGTATTTATCATACTTGTACTTCATTTTTTTCACAGGTGGCTTGCTTGGTGAAGGCTCTAACTAACTTGAAGAAGGATTTGATTTGCCTTGAGTAGGATTAAACATTTATGAAGTTTTGAATTCAACACTATCAATTAGTGTTTTGAAAATCATCACCATTAAACAAGCAATTTCATTGAACAAAACAAGTTTCATGAGTCAAAAATGACTTAGGAAAAAACTAGACGAAGAACTTGCAGGTTAGACTTTAAAGTCTGATCTGCAAGTAAGAAAACCAATATTTGCATATTAGACTTTAAAGTCCAATGTGCAGGGGGAAAAAATCACGAGTTGCATATCAGACTTTAAAGTCCGATGTGCTGGGCAGGAAGAACAAATTTGCAAATCGAAGAAAAAAACTCTGACCTACACTTGAACAAAGTGCAAAGGATCATGTACATCGGACTTTAAAGTTTGATATGCATCCAAGGTGTTACAAAGGTTGTATGCAAGCTAGACTTTAAAGTCTGACTTGTAGACCTCAATGGAATCAAACATCCCTTCACACTAGACTTTAAAGTCTGATATGCGAAGGCATGTACATGGCTTATCCTCATGTTGGGTTTTAAAACTCGACATGTAGGAAGATGAGAAAGCTAGCATGTAAGTCAGATTTTAATGTCCAACTTGCATGCACAAAAAATGGGTCAAACAAAGCCTAAAATTCTCCCTGCATTCGAGCAAGGCTAAAAAGGAAAAAAGAAAAGGAAAGACAGGTCGGATTACAAACCCCAACCTACCACAAATTAATCTAAGACAAAAACAAAACCCTAAACTAGAAAATAAAAAATGCAAAATCAAGAATGATACAAAACTGACCTCAAATCATGAAAATATGGAGGAAATTGACTTTCAAAACCTTAAACGCGCTTGCACAAGAAAAATCCGCAATCACAGAGCTCAGGAAGACAAATAAACATATTAAAATGAAAAAAATAAAAACCTAAAAACACGTTAAATAGAGTTTAAAGAACAATTAATCCACAAAGCGCGTCATGTAGGTTGGGGGAAAAACCTCGACCTACACTTAACTTACACAATAATAAAATTGCACATCGGGGAAAAAACCTCAACATGCATACCAAAGACACTTGTTGTTGGAAACCAATAACACTGAGAGGGGGAGTGAATCAGTGTTATACCAGAATAGAAGATTTTATCTTTAACAAAACATTCATGCACCAACCAGTATATTGGTATAAACAAAATAGAAATAAGTAATGCAACCAATAATCCAAACAAATAAATGAGAAACATAACACATAGATTTATACATGGAAAACCTCAATGAGGAAAAACCACAGTGGGAATAGTGACCCACAATATCAATTCATTGGCCATATGAAGAGATATTATAATATATGGTGGGCCTACACTTGTAGGAAGGCTTACAGCCTAGAGCACACTGCTCATCACAATAGGAGTCTCACTGACTACACAACAATCCAGACAACAATCTGGAGAAGTGTGAACTGCTCAATATAGCATCTCCTATGCCAGAATACAGTTTCGGTTTAATCTCTGTCTATTTCGGTTAAAACCCTAAACCTCGGTACCGAAATAACCCTTACAATGAATTCCTCACATACATAGTCTCTCAGATATATTTTGCATTACATTAAATCCATATATCCATTCCACGTGTCTATCCCTTATCTTATCATTCCAAAATGATCTAATCAATCTCCCCTATATACCCTATACAAATTTATGCCTTATGTCGACTTACAAGGATATACACAATATCACATTTACATGTTGGCCATATAACATAAATAAATAAGCATTTAAACAAGTTGTCGATGCTGGATCCTAGATGTGACGGCCTCCAATACTGATATCCTTTACCATAACATGTCGACCTGCATTGTCAGTGACCAAAGAAATCTTCTATCTTGCTAGTGCCGATGTCGGTGTTGAGTTTGTGAAGTGCCTAATGGTACACCATATGAAGCCAGAACCCAAAATAATGTTGCCATCAATGACAACATAATGAAACCTAACCAATAGAGTGTCAATTTCCAACAATCTCCCCCTTTGGCATTGATGGCAACACTCATGTGAAAAATGGTCATGGTTTCAACTGTCGGTTTCATCCTGCCTTGCTCCCCCTGAGTTGAATATGCAAAATGATCCAATACTCTAAAATTCTAAAAACTCTATAATTCCCCCTAATGTATGCAACCCTTCATTCTTTTTCACATGTATACTACTCCCCCTTTGACATCAATACCCAAAAATTGTAAAAAGAATATCAAAGAATAATAACTGTACACTGAATACCTCCAAAAATGTCTTACTGGAGCTTGACCAATTTCAAGATTTTTGGGTAAGCTTTCTCCAATAACTCCAAATAAGTATCCCAGCTAGTTTTGAATGTGTCGGAGATAGATACAAGTCCACTCAGTAAATATGCAAGTGATTCTTTCTCATTAACTTCTGTCGGTGTGGGCTTACCAAGTATATCCATGCATTCCCTCTTATGTACACCAAGTGAATCCAATCTTGGATTCACCAAACCTCTGAGACTTCTGGCTCTTCGAATGATCTTATCTCTTTCCTTTTCAAGAGAAGAAATTTGATTCTCCAAGGTCAAAATTTGTCCATCAATAGATGTGGTCAGTGAAGTTAGTCCATCAAAAAAGTTAGCAATACTAGCAATCTTGTCCTATACCTCTTTTATCTTTTCATCTACTTTTGTTGTTATGTATTGCAACAAACCCTGTATATATTAGTACCTTATTTCAAATAATTTTCTATCAAAATTAACTTCTCCTCAATCTTTTTCTTCTCTCTGCCAATGATCTGATCAAAAGCGACTCTCTTATCCAAAGTGATTTTTTCAAGTGCTGGCCGGTTAGAGATCTATTGTAATGATTGAAAATCTTTAGAGATGTGTTCTGTTATTATCTTAAGCTTGCCAAAAAGGCTCGATTCATTCTCAATCTTACATTCAGGGACCAATATGTGCAAAAAAGTTATGGATTGATCTATAATCCCTTTGTATGTGGTTCCCTCCTTCATCAGTTTCTAGGTAGCCATCATCAACAGTTCTGTGGGACTCATTTCTGTGATGTTTTTCTTTTCCACTAAAGAAGTGTCAATTGTCAATAATGATGTTCCAGCAACTGGTTCCCTACCGGATTCTCCTATTTTCTCTGGTGATTTAGCTTTTATTTCCTCCTCACTTGCACCAATGGCTTTGTCACTTGGTGCAGTCTGTGCAACTGTCAGTTCCTCTCTAGGAACAGTATCCTCAACCTATACATTAGTATCCAGAGGACAAGTGTCCTCAATGTTAGTATCTTGTACAATGTTCTCTATATAAACCGGTGTCCCTATATTTATCTGTACATTTGTGTTAACCTGTGGCTCAATTTCCACTATCTTGATATTCTTCAAAACTAAGGGTGGAGTACCCATAATTCCTTTACCTTTCCCTTCAATTGGTGTATCTATAGTACCAGTCTTTGTCTCTAGTGAAGTGAAGAATCCTCTATGCTCTCCCAAAACATTTATCCAATCCTTTTGTGTTTCCTTTATTATCTCATTCATCCTTCCTAATATTAGGCTAGTTACTGTATGTTTGTTGTTAAAAACCTTCCTATCTGCAACCTCAATTGTCTTCTCCATCTCATCTGGAGTTATAGCAACACATATAGCTAAAAGTTCTTGCATCTTAATGTGTTTGTCTTCTTGCATTGTATATAACCTTCTAGCATCTAACATGTTGTATAGCTCTGCCGGTATTTGATTTTCTATTTCAATTAATGATTTCTTATAGATATCTAAATATAGAAGAATTATTTCCTCTACCTCTCTCAGTTCATCATCTTCAAATGTATCATAATAAGACTTAACATTTTTCAGCATCCCATCCTTAGTAATTTCATCAACAATTTCAGCATAAGTCTTAGGCAGAATAATTATTACATTACCAGTCTCTAGTGCCAAATCAATGTCACTCCTCTTCCTCCTTCTGGCAGTACTAGATGCAGCTAATGGTGTAGCCTTGGGTGCATGATTTTGTGCCAGTAATTTGATGGTGACCTTCCTAACCAGTTGATTCTTTGCTTCCACTTTAGGTTCTTCCAGTTTCTTCCTCACAACCCTTTTGAATGCTAATGGTGTGTCATCTTCAGGCTCAGAATCTGCAGTCACAGGTTCAATGTGAACTACTGGATCCTTCCTCTTCCTCCCTTTCTCTGAGAAAACATCAATGAGTACCTTAATGTCCTTTGAAACCTCATGTACAAACTTGCTTGCCTTACCTTCTTGTTTTTCCCTTTTCTTTCGGTTGAACTCAGTTTCAACCTCAAGAGTCATTTGTTATGTTGTTCCACAAGGTTTTTCTGCTTCATCTATATCTACATCAAGTAGAATTTTAGCATATGCATGAAGAATTAATGCATCCACCTCATAGCCCATTTCAGCTATCCAAATCTTCTAGGGCTTGAATGCCTCCATGAGGGCCTCATCTTTCTTGACCATGAAACATATGTCAGTAGTGTATTTCTCTACAATATGCTCAAGTACTCTTATTCTAGACCTCATAGATTTCTAAAAAGCTTTGAAGTAACCCCATACCTTATCATCTCTAAGACTTCCTAATGCAACAATTGATTTCTTAAGTTGTCTTCCTACCCAGATGTCAAAAGCCCATTGCTTCCTTCCAAAACTGGGAGTATCATTCAGAAAGTATAACATTAAGCAGACCAACAGATTTCCATACCGGAAGGTTCCCTTCTTCTCACCTTTAATCTTCCCTAAATTGATCAAGAGCTCCTCAAGCATCCAGTCACAAAGATCTAACTTGATATTTTCTCTCATCATTCTATAAGCAGCTAGAATACATGAATTGGAAACTAAATTTAGTCAATTAGACTGAGTTACCTTGTATCATATGATCATGCTTCCAAATTTGATGGTGTCGGTGATGGTTCTCACCTTCATCGATCTCTTGTCTGATGTGGCACCAGTGATCTTCCTTATGAATTCATTTGATACTTTCTTATCCAAATGTTGCCCTACCGATGGAAAATTAGTAATTGTCTAGATGGCTTCCTTAGTGATTTTATAGGGTCGGTCCAACCATATGAATTCCCCATGTATTCTTAGTACATATCTAACAATCTCATCCTCGAACTCCAGAATATCCAAAATATCAGTGAACCCTAGAATTTTGATGTGTTTAAATGTCAATTTGGTTTTACTAGATTCTCCCATGAGTTCATTCATATACATCGCCTTGATCTCCAAAGTGCCTAAGTCCTCTATATGACAATGAATATCAGCCCTAACATCTTCCACATATACCACTCCCTCTAGGACGCAATAAAATGCTCCAACTAAATCTTCCTTGGTAGCCAGATGTGGATATTGTTTAAAAATTGGCCTGGTGTGGTCCTTAACCTCTGCTACAGTTGGATTTGCAACAAAAATAGGAGCAGAAGATGATCCTGATTCCATGATTCAAGAAAAATACCTTTAGAATGTTGTCGGTGAAAACCTTCAACAAATCCTTCCAGATGTCGATGTGATTGCTCAAGAAATCTGATCGCCTCTGAATAGCTTCTGATTGCACTAAGTTGCTCTGAATCGCTCCGAAATCGCTTTGAAAGTTGGGTGAATAATAATGAAGTATAATCATCCTTTTATCCACCGAGAAAACCACAATCTTCCATTAACATAAATGATTGCCGGTGAATGATACCAGATCTCACTCTGAATATATTAATGCTGGATAATCCTCTCCAATATCTGGAACATCTTCCAAAATCTCCTCCAGGGGAATATGCATCATCTTCCATGAAATTTTCCTACCCCTAAGGCATCTGCCTTAGTTACTGGATGAGCTCACTGTTGGTGTAGGAGCAAGCTCTTCTGCCGAATAGGTAACCAGGACATTTCCATCTGATGGTTGCTCTTCAGTCTTTCTAACCCATCTCTGAGTATGATCTTGTTGGATTTCACTAACCTTCTCTTTTCCTTTATCATTTGATCCTTCATTTCCAACTGATGGATTTTTTCTTCTATAGAACTTAGCAATATGTCCAACTTCATTGCATGCATAACATGTAACATTGTTCTTTTGAATTGCTTTACTAAAACCGGTGAAATTTCTTGACCTGCACTGATTAGCCATATGTCCAAATTTTCCACAAGCATAGCATTTTACATTCATTCTGTAATCTTTTGTCTTATGACCAGTTTTATTGCATTTAGAACATTTACCGGGAGCGAAATTAGGGTTTTGATTTACTCTGTTTCTACATTGCCTAGCCATGTGACCAAATCTATTGCAAAAAAAAAAATTACAATAGAATTTATAAGCATTGAATTTCCTTATCGGTGCCTTATGGTCTTGATCTTCATTAGCAGTACCAGAACTTTGTCCTTGCTCAAATCCAAGTCCACTAGAATCTCTAATCTGCCTCTGTCTTTTCAGTAACTCATCAAGTTGTGCTGAGCTGATCTTGAATTTTTCTTTGTACTCACTTGTAGCAGTTAAATCATCTCTTAGTACTGTCATTTGTCTCTCAAGCTCTTGCTCATTATTCTAGGATTGTACCAAATCAGACCTCAACCTCTCATTTTCATGAGTCAACCTACCACATTCTTCAAATTTGTTCTTCGAGGATATAGCAAGATTTTCTTCCTTTTTCTTTCTGTCCTCAATATCCTTAGACATCCTCATAGTCATAGTTTGCATTTAATTCTTCATAACCATGTTCTCCTAACTCAATTTCTGACATTGTTCCTTAAGTGCATTTTTCTCTTCATCATCCCGATTTTGCAAAAGTTCCTTTCTCCTAGCTTGAACATATGATAGTCTCTCTTGTAGGACAAGAATAAATTCTTTAGCAAAATTCACCTCATCTTGTAGCTTTAACTTCCTCAATCTTTCAGTATCATAATCTTCAAGTGCCATCTCAAGCTGCTTCTCCAAAGCCATATTCAATGATTTCGATTTCAGGATCTTCCTCAAGCTGTTAAACTTACTCTGAGGTACAAGGCTCTGATACCAATTGTTGGAAACCAATAACACTGAGAGGGGGGTGAATCGGTGTTATACTGGAATAGAATATTTTAGCTTTAACAAAACATTCATACACCAACCGATATACTAGTATAAACAAAATTGAAATAAATAATGCAACCAATAAGCCAAACACATAAATGAGAAACATAACACAGAGATTTATACATGGAAAACCTCAATGAGGAAAAACCATGAAGGGATTAGTAACCCACAATATCAATTCACTGGCCATATGAAGAGATATTATAATATATGATGGGTTGCACTTGTAGGAAGGCTTATAGTCTAGAGCACAATGCTCGTCACAATAGGAGTCTCACTGACTACATAACAATCCAGACAACAATCTAGAGAAGTGTGAACTACTCAATATAGCATCTCCTATGCTAGAATACAATTTCAGTTTAAGCTCTGTCTATTCCAGTTAAAACCCTAAACCTCAGTACCAGAAGAACCCTTACAATGAATTCCTCACATACATAGTCTCTCAGATATATTTTGCATTATATTACATCCATATATCCATTCTACATGTCTATCCCTTATCTTCTCATTCCAAAATGATCTAATCAATCTCTCCTATATATCATATACAAATTTATGCCTTATGTCGGCTTACAAGGATATACACAATATCACATTTACATGTCAGCCATATAACATAAATGAATAAGCATTAAAACAAGTTGTTGATGCCAGATTCAAGATGTGACAGCCTCCAATACTGATATCCTTTACCATACCATGTCAGCATGCATTGCTGGTGACCAAAGAAGTCTTCTATCCTGTCGGCGCCAATGTAGAGTCTGTGAAGTGCCTGTCGGTACACCATATGAAGTTAGAACCTAAAATCATGTTGCCATCAATGACAACATAATTAAACCTAACCAATAGAGTGTCAATTGCCGACAACCTACACATTAGACTTTAAAACCCGATGTGTAGGGACAAAGACCCGTAGGTCAGACTTTAAAGTGCGACCTGCACTTAACATGCAAGACCAACCCTACAGGTCAGGTTTTAAAATCCGACCTACAATGTTAACTAGAATCTTGCAACTCAACACATCAGACTTTAAAACCCGATGTGCCTAAAATATTAACCTACAAGCCTTTGCAGGTCGGACTTTAAAGTTCGATCTACATGAAAGATTGCAAAAATAAAGACAACTTTAAAATGATAAAACAAAACGACAAAAAGCAACTAACCGACGAGGTAGGCTAGCCTTTATCAGAGCACGTGAGGTACGAAATAGACAAGTTTCGTAGGGCTGCCTCACGATTTCGGTCTTGCTGAAATCGATGACAACAATAAACTCCACATTTAATTTCAATACCAATATTTATCTAGTTAATTAATTAATCTAATTTAATTATTAGAAATTTATACAAATGATTTATCTCTTGCAAAAATATTAATAATAATGTATCAAAATTGATTTCATAACTATTTTTTAAAATATTAAATTAAAAATTAACATACTAACTATTCATGAAAACACACTTTGTTAATGTGTATATGGCATATCTTGTTTGATGGCTTAGGCCTTGTGGGTGTCTTAGCCAAATCTTTGATGCCTCGTTGCTAATGTTTGGTTATTGGTAGGTTGTTGGTAGGTTGTTGGTAGTCTTTGGTGTATCTTTTAGCAATGCTCTATTTATGGGTCTTGGATTCCTGCTAAGTCTAGAGGGTTTTGGGTTCCTTTAAAAGCTATTGTAAGGGGTTTCGGGTCCCCTCAGAACTTGTTTGACCCTTAATAAAAAAACTATTCAAGAAAACACACTTGAGATAAATTAAAATTATAAAATGATTAAAATCTAAAAGAAAATAAGAACACAGACACCGAAGGCCCATTGTCCACTTAAGGATATTTGAATTTGATAGAATGAGCTATAATCAGACATTAAATATAGATAAATAGAAGTGCTAGAAAAGGAAAAAATAAATAGAGGAAAAATCAAGTAAAAACAAAAGTAGAATGTTGTAGATTGTTAGATTGAGTATGCATTTATAAAACATTCATGTGATTGTAGATTCAACCCTATATAGAGTCTAGGAGAATATTTTGATCCCAAGGCAAATAACAAGCTATCACATCCTATTTATGATCCAAAAATATCATAGATTGTGGAATCTTCATTTGGATCATTCATTATTCAAACACAAAGATAAATACAATTATTTATTACACTTACCCTACTAAAATAATTGTTGTAATTATCAAATTTATCAAGCACAACTGTTATTGCTATATTTAATCTAGATCAATTTGTACTAAAGTGATTGCATCTACTTAATTAGTCTAGGTTACACTTAAGAAGAGTCTACCTTTACATTATTTTATTTATTTCAACTCCACATTAATTACAATATCAATTAATTATTAGAATTTATACAAGAATTTTTTATCTCTTACAAAAGTATTAACAATAATGAATCAAAATTGATTTCGTAACTAAATTTTTAAAAATTAACATACTAACTATTCATGACAACACATTCACAATAAATTCAAATTATAAAATTATTAAAAAAATCCAAAAGAAAATAAGAACAAGACACTAGAGGCCCACAAATCCACTTAAGAGTGAATTGCTTTTAATAAAATGAGCTATAATTAGACAACTTTAGACAAGCAGGAGTATCAAATTAAAGTCCATGCCTATCTCTAACCTTGGTAACATCATCTCAGTTCCCTTCCTAATTAGAGAGAATGAACATTGATAAGGTAATGAGTTACTCATTGGAGGAGAAAACTGAGGAATGGGGACATTAGGACAACTAAAGTGGGAAAGGAAGGAGAAAATAATAATAATTTGAGGCAAAAACATTATTAAATGCTAAATGGGCAAACACAATGCAACCCTATTAAGCTATTATTAAATATGACTAATCTTCATATACATCAAAAGGTGAAAAGAATGCAAGCAATCAAGAAAAGAGAAAAATAGAACCAATAGATTGTTAGATTGAGTATGCATGTATAAAATGTTCGTGTGATTATAGACTCAACCTTCTATAGAGTCAAAATAATGTTTTGATCCTAGACAAATAACAGATTGTCTCATCATATTTATGATCCAAAGATATCATACATTGTGGAATCTTCATTTTGATCCTTCATTCTTCAATCATAAAGCTAATACAGTTATTTATTACACTTCTCATACTAAATTAATTATTATAATTATCAAATTTATCAATCTTAACTACTTCTACTATAATTAATCTACATCAATTCATACAAAATTGATTCCATCAATAACTTAATTGTTGAACCTAGAGGAAGAGAGCCCTTTTCAATGTCTTCTATTTCTTTGGAAAAAGTAGTTTTGATACCTTGCATTTAACTTTGAACAACTTCAAATTCCATCAATAACTTAATTGTTGAATCTAGAAGAAGAGAGCCCTCTGACTTCAAACGATCCATTCATCCACTACTCGGCCCTTGACGCCTACCTGTTCCACCTTTTTGAGTGCCTCAATGTCAATTGAGGAAACAATTGGCTCAACCTCTTGGGAAGATTGTGTGACTTTGAGAAGAACACTTGTCAACTGATCACACTTTTGTTTCCACTCAATCTTTTCAGGTCTTTCCTCGTCCAACTTGCACATAATTTCATTCAATGCAACTTGAGAGTCTTGTTTGACACTCTCATGTATTTCAACCCTGAGTTCCACTATTTGCATTGTGTAGTTGGTAGGTTGAACATTATCTTTTCTTTTGTTTGCCACAGGTATCAAAACTTCAGCATACTTTCTCTTAGTAGTGGGATCCACCAACACCCAAGAAATAGTCTTTGGCTTTTTAGTCCCTTTTGCCTTGGATGGAACTAACTGCTCAAAGTCAAAGTCATCTGGTGAATTACTTGTTTCTTCCTTTTGGGTGTCACAATATCCATCCATGGTGGAAGATCTTCTTTGGTGGTTGGATTTGTGGCCTCCTTTTGAGTAGTCACCAGTATCTGAGACACATTCTGACTTGATGATGCGGTAGCAAAAGATGGAATTACTTGCAATATGGTTGTGGTAATAGATGGTTGTTCTGTTGATAGAGAAATAATAATCATTATTGGTTCCTCCCTCAAAACAACTATGGTTACAACCATTGATGGTGTTTCAGTGGTGACAAGGTACTTACAATAGGTGGAGCTTCAGCCATGATAGTTATAGAAGGTAGGGCCATTGATTGTTGCTCTACAACTAATTGCTCCAAATATTCGGTGAAATCCAGAATTGAAGACTCAATAATGGATGTAGGAACATCATCAAAACTCGGGAGACTAACAATGTAACATATTCCCAATCACCATCCTCTTGTGGTAATTCTATATTCAACCCCTCATCATCATATTCTGGTACCTCTTGATCTGAATCTGATTTAATAGAATGAATGACAACTTGTATAGGAGTTGATACCTATGAAGCAGTGGGGGTAGTACTTTCTCCTTATTGAGTTGATTCTTCTACTTCTTGCATTTCCTCTTCACAAGGAATCTCCCCTTTTGCTTGTTCTTTCTCTGGTTCATTTGCAGCTGGCTGTTCAGAATCCTTAGATGTTACTTGTGGGGATGATGAAGATTTACCTTTCTTTGAACCTTTGACCATTAATTTGAACTTCGGTCCTTTTCCCTTAAATTTTGGTGAAGGGATTAGTGGTGGGACTTGCACATCTTCTTTGTTCTTGGTCCTTAATTCAAATGTTTTTCCAATTGGACCATCACTATCATCATCATCACCAGAACTGGATGGAAGTTGCTTCATTCTAATCCCCTTCTTCAACAACCATACATTAGTATTAACCAAAATAGGATAAATTATTTGGGTAATAGACTTACTTTCCTTCTTGGACAATCAAATGAGTGGCAAGAGAGAATAAAAAATGTTTCATTCAAAGCAGACCGGGTCCACTATGTCATCAGTATCTTCCATTATGTCTCGGATCCTAGCCAAATCCAGGTTCTCAATTTGTTCTAAGGTGAGACGATTGAAATTCATCCTCCTCACATCTTCCTTATCTTCACAATCCTCCCAGACATATTCAAGCTGATACACATGTGTATAGCTCCTCTTGATTTTGTTCTTCATCCCACGAAAATCAAAATTATTACGGGCTTTGAACCTCCTCATAGTCACCCATTGTATTTCATCCTCCATATTTTTGGCCTTTGGGTTGATCAACATTGAATATCGACTAATAGATTTTAGAAATTTGAAGCCAGTTTTATGATCTTGTGATTTCCTCTCATGAACATGAATAAATTATCGACATAATTCCATGAGGACAATTTTATCTGAAGGATGCCTTGGTAGTATGAATGGTTGACCTGTAAAACATCCTATGCAGATATATGTGAAAGTAGGAAATTGAAGGAATACAAAACCAAAGAAAGAAACTTTGTTGTATGCCGCTTCTAAAACTCTTCTCTTCTCTAAGCCTTTATCAAACATACACTTCCAGACAACAAAGAAGGCATTAAAGACCCTTTTGAAGTGACTTCTCTGATTATCAATTGTAAGCTGATAATAGTAATCCCATACTGGCACTAGTCTTCTATCACCCTTGGTAGACAAATCTGGATATTGCCTCATAGAGGCGGCTGCATACACAAGGTATGAGGTCATATAGAATTTCAATGTTGTTTTGACCTCTTTCAACTACGTGGATAATGCATCACTAATTTTCTCTCCCCAATCTATTTTGGTAGTCCCTTTTCTGATTATGCTCATATAATAACACATCCAATTCTGCAAGTAATGATAATCTCTCAAACCTTTTACTTGTGAAAGCATAGTAACCATATCATTGTATTCCTCATTAAAATAACTTCTATGGAGGTATTTAGGCCCTCTTGAAGTAGTGGAGACCCTAGCTGAAGATAAGAAAATTGTATTGATCATCTTCTTACATTTTTCTTCACTTCTCATAATACTCTTGAGCACTATCTTTGGTTGTCTGCTACCTCTTCTACTGGAGAACCCTTAAACACACTATTAAAGAAAACACTATCTAGTGTCATAACAACATTTTGATTTGTGTCCTTCACCTATCTTGTATTAGGATCGAAATGATCTGCCACTGCAAGTACAAAGTCTAGATCATGAACTGCTACTAGGAAAGAAGCATACTTATGCAACTCTGAATTGATCAAGCGCATCATATGAGATGCATCCTTTTTAACTCAATCAATAAATTCTTGCATGTCTATGTGGCCAATCTCAGTGTTGTTTATTTTCGTGACATTTGATTCAACTAAGCTTTCCAGGAACATATTCAAGTATTTATCATACTTGTACTTCATTTTTTTCATAGGTGGCTTGTTTGGTGAAGACTCTAACTCACTTGAAGAAGGCTTTGATTTTCCTTGAGCAGGCTTAGACATTTATGAAGTTCTGCATTCAACACTAAGGATTACTATTTTGAAAATCATCACCATCAGATGAGCAATTTCATTGAACAAAACAAGTGTCATGAGTCAAAAATGACTTAGGAAAAATTTGGACAAAAAACTTGCAGGCCAGACTTTAAAGTCCGATCTGCAAGTAAGAAAACCAATATTCACATATCAGACTTTAAAGTCGAATATGCAAGGGAAAAATATCAAGGGTTGCATATCGGAATTTAAAGTCCGATGTGTTAGGCAGGAAGAACAACTTTGCAAATCGGAGAAAAAAACTCTGACCTGCACTTGAACAAAGTGCAAAGGATAATGCACATTGGACTTTAAAGTCTGCTATGCATCCAAGGTGTGACAAAGGTCATCTATGAACTGGACTTTAAAGTTTGACTTGCAGACCTCAATGGAATCAAACATCCCTTCACATACTAGACTTTAAAGTCTGATATGCAAAGGTATGTACATGGCTTATCCTCATGTCGGGTTTTAAAGCCTGACATGTAGGAAGATGAGAAAGCTAGCATGTAAGTCAGATTTTAATGTCTGACTTGCATGCAAGAAAAATGGGTCAAACAGAGCCTAAAATCTGCCTTGCATTCAAGCAAGGCTGAAAAGGAAAAAAGAAAAGAAAAGGCAAGTCAGATTACAAACCCCGACCTGCCATAAATTAATCTAAGACAAAAACAAAACCCTAAACTAGAAAATAACTATTGGAGGTGAGGAAAAATCAACTCTACAGCTCCCAAAGATCATCTGCATGCAAACCTGTCACAGAAAGAGAGAAGTAAAAAAGTTATGGAGGCTAGAATTCAGAGATCCAGAAAAGAGGAGTCATATTGATTGTGCAAGAAGAATGCAATTCAATAATTACAGTTGTTATGAAAATACAAAGAGAGAATCCTTATAAGAGGATACTCGAAACCCTAAAGGAGAAAACCCTAAAGAAGAAAACCCTAAAGAATTATAAGATTCCTAAGTTTAGCTTAAGCATAGAGTATAATAGACTAATAATTAAATAAATAATTATTACCTAATAAAAGATAACTCCAACAACCCCCCCTTAAGATGAACTTAGGGAGTAGCTAAAAAACAACTAGGGACTTAAAAAACATGTAAAAAATGCAGGAAAGAAACAATGGGTCCTGGCAACTAGGCCTGATGAGGCACCTAAGTACAATAAAATCTCTGTAAAGTGGAGAAAAAGGAGAAAACCCTATGGGAACAAAACTCCTCTCCAAGAAGAGATGAAAGCTCAAGTGAAGGACTAAGAAGCCTCTAAACAAGAGTGTTCCAGAAGATAGGAACAAAAAGAAGAGAATGAAGAACACCACTAAAGCATGAAATAGCTGCAAACACTGTCAAAGAGTAACTGCTGATCTAAAGAACCTCCACTAAAATAGAACATGACCAAGTAGAGAAGACTATAATCTGCATGAGTGTCCTCAAATGACACTACTCAAATTAGATGGAAAACAAAGGCAAACAACTGAACTCAAAGATACAGATGGCATGAAACACCAAAGCCTGAAGAGATTATCAATCAAACCAAGGAAGCATTAGAACCAACAGGACAAACCTCCCCATAATGCTGAAAAGGGAGAGGGACAGGTACACTGAAAAGAACAGCCAACAAGAACTGCATGACGAAGAACCAGGAACATTGAAGGTGCAGAGAAAGTACATAGTGTCGTGGAAGGAACACTCACTTGACACACATCATGAGGCTAATGTCATGGAAGGAACACTCATGTGACAAAGGTAGATGGCAAACAAAGGCAAACATCAACCCCCCCATGGCACTTTATAAGTAGTGCATGTACAATAAGGCACAAGATGTGCAAGATACCAAGTATACAATGCATGATGACACCTTATTCAGTGCATTTGCATAAATAAAATGCTACAATGATTAGAAGAGACAAAGGACTGGAAATATAGAAAGAGTAGCCAAAGACGAGACATCCTACTCAAAGAAAGAGATCCCTGGACTTGAAACATCCAAGATATTCACCAGAGTACTGAAAAGAAAAAAAACTGAATAAAGTATACCTGGAGTAGAATTTGGAAAGAAAACTCATATGACTGGACACAGAACAAGCTTTCCATCAATACAAAGTTTTTGAAAAACGGAGTTCGGACGCTCAAGTTATGTCCCCCGGAGTGCAAAAAGAAACTTTTGGCTTTGACAAAAAAAAAAAACATCAAAAAAGAAAATAAAAAATTCAAACCTCTAGATCTGGATAGAGCTTAGAAAGTGATTTTCGACGATATAAGGTTTGTCGAAAAATGCCTCTGTATGCCCAAGATATGGCCAAAAGAAAAACGTGCCAATAAAAAATCATGCCCCAGATGCCCCTGTCACCAAAAATAGGCAAATTATATATCAAAATTCATGGAATCATCCTTCTGAATCCAACTGTTTGATCCTTTTGGCACCAAAATGTACCCAAAAATCAGCTACCCCCAGAAATGGAAAAAAGCAACTGCACAAATCCCCGAATACACAGATCTGAAGAACAAGGCCCAAAATCTCTCATGAAGAGAATAGGGGCATGTAGATCTAGAGCTCTGATACCATATTGGAGTTGAGGAAAAATCAACTCTATAGCTCCCAAAGATCACTTGCATGCAAACTTGCCACATAAGAAGAGAAGTAAAAAAGTTATGGAGGCCAGAATTCAGAGATCCAGAAAAGAGGAGTCATATTGATTGTGCAACAAGAATGCAATTCAATAATTACAGTTGTTATGAAAATACAAAGAGATCATCCTTATAAGAGGATACTTGAAACCCTAAAGGAGAAAACCCTAAAGAATTATAAGATTCCTAAGTTTAGCTTAAGCATGGAGTATAATAGACTAATAATTAAATAAATAATTATTAGCTAATAAAAGATAACTCCAACAATAACAAATGCAAAATCAAGAATGATACAAAACTAACCTCAAATCATGAAAAGATGGAGGAAATTGACTTTCAAAACCTTAAATGCTTTTGCACAAGAAAAATCCGCAATCACAGAGCTCGGGAAGATAAATAAACATATTAAAATGAAAAAAATAAAAACCTAAAAATGCGTTAAATAGAGTTTAAAGTGCAATTAATGCACAAAGCACGTCGTGTAGGTCGGGGAAAAAACCCCAACCTACACTTAACTTACACAACAATAAAATTGCATGTCAGGGAAAAAACCTCGACATGCATACCAAAGACACCTGCACATCAGACTTTAAAACCTGATGTGCAGGGACAAAGACCCGCAACTCGGACTTTAAAGTCCAACCTGCACTTAACATGCAAGACCAACCTTGCAGGTCGGGTTTTAAAATCTGACCTGCAAGTTAACTAGAATCTTCCAACTCAGCACATCGTACTTTAAAACCCGATGTGCTTAAAACATTAACCTACAAGCCTTTGCAGGTCGGACTTTAAAGTCTGATATGCATGAAAGATTATAAAAATAAAGACAACTTAAAAACGATAAAACAAAACGACAAGACGCAAAAAGCGACTAACCGACAAGGTAGGCTAGCCTTTATCAGAGCATGTGAGGTACAAAACGGACAAGTTTCATAGGGCTACCTCATGCTTTCGACCTTGCTAAAATCGATGACAACAATAAACTCCACATTTAATTTCAATACCAAAATTTATCTAGTTAATTAATTAATTTAATTTAAATATTAGGAATTTATATAACAATTGATTTATCTCTTGCAGAAATATTAATAATAATGTATCAAAATTGATTTCGTAACTATTTTTTAAAATATTAAATTAAAAATTAACATACTAACTATTCATGAAAACACATTTTGTTAATGTGTATCTGACATCTCTTGTTTGATGGCTTAGGCCTTGTGGGTGTCTCAGCCAAATCTTTGATGCCTAGTTGCTAATGTTTGGTTGTTGGTAAGTTGTTGGTAGTCTTCGGTGTATCTTTTAGCAGTGCTCTATTTATGGGTCTTGGATTCCCACTAAGTCTAGAGGCTTTTGGGTCCCTTCAAAAGCTATTGTAAGGGGTTTCGGGTCCCCTCATAACTTGTTTGACCCTTAATAAAAAAACTATTCAAGAAAACACACTTGCGATAAATTAAAATTATAAAATGACAAATATCTAAAAGAAAATAAGAACATAGACACCGAAGGCCCACTGTCCACTTAAGGTGATTTGAATTTGATAGAATGAGCTATAATTAGACATCAACTTTAGACAAATAGAAGTGCTAGAAAAGGTAAAAAAAATAGAGGAAAAATCAAGTAAAGACAAAAGTGGAATGTTGTAGATTGCTAGATTGAGTATGCATTTACAAAACATTTATGTGATTGTAGATTCAACCCTATATAGAGTCTAAGAGAATATTTTGATCCCAAGGCAAATAACAAGCTATCACATCCTATTTATGATCCAAAAATATCATAGATTGTGGAATCTTCATTTGGATCATTCATTATTCAAACACAAAGATAAATAAAATTATTTATTGTACTTACCGTACTAAACTAATTGTTGTAATTATCAAATTTATCAAGCACAATTATTTTTGCTATATTTAATCTAGATCAATTTGTACTAAAGTGATTGCATCTACTTAATTAGTCTAGGTTACACTTAAGAAGAGTCTACCTTTACATTATTTTATTTATTTCAACTCCACATTAATTACAATATCGATTAATTATTAGAATTTATACAAGAATTTTTTATCTCTTACAAAAGTATTAACAATAATGAATAAAAATTGATTTCGTAACTAAATTTTTAAAAATTGACATACTAACTTTTCATAACAACACATTTACAATAAATTCAAATTATAAAATGATTAAAAAAATCCCAAAGAAAATAAGAACAAGACACTAGAGGCCCACAAATCCACTTAAGAGTGAATTGCTTTTAAATAGAATGAGCTATAATTAGACAACTTTAGACAAGCAGGAGTATCAAATTAAAGTCCATGCCTATCTCTAACCTTGTTAACATCATCTCAGTTCCCTTCCTAATTAGAGAGAATGAACATTGATAAGGTAATGAGTAACTTGTTGGAGGAGAAAACTGGGGAATGGGGACATTAGGACAACTAAAGTGGGAAAGGAAGGAGAAAATAATAATAATTTGAGGCAAAAACATTATTAAATGCTAAATGGGCAAACACAATGCAACCCTATTAAGCTATTATTAAATATGACCAATCTTCATATACTTGAAAAGGTGAAAAGATTGCAAGCAATCAAGAAAAGAGAAAAATAAAACCAATAGATTGTTAGATTGAGTATGCATGTATAAAATGTTCATGTGATTATAAACTCAACCTTCTATAGAGTCAAAATAATGTTTTGATCCTAGACAAATAACAGATTGTCTCATCATATTTATGATCCAAAGATATCATACATTGTGGAATCTTCATTTGGATCCTTCATTCTTCAATCGTAAAGCTAATACAGTTATTTATTACACTTCTCCTACTAAATTAATTATTATAATTATCAAATTTATCAATCTTAACTACTTCTACTATAATTAATCTAGACCAATTCATACAAAATTGATTGCATTTACTTAATTTGTCTAGGTTACACTTGTGGAAAGTCCATCTTCCTTTATATTATTTTATTTATTTAAACCCACATTTAATTTCAATATTAAAGTTATTTATTTAATCAATCTAATTATTAAAATTTTGATAAAAAGTGATTTATCTCTTACAAGAATATTGACAATAATGAATTAGAATTGCTTTTGTAATTAATTTTTAAATATTAAATTAGAAATTTGCAAAAACAACTATTCATGACAACACAATTACAACAAATTGAAATTATGAAATGATAAAAATAAAAACCCAAAAGAAAATAAGAACACATACCAAAGGCCCACAATCCACTTAAGAAAGTGATTTGATTTTAATAGAATAAGCTATAGTTAATTATCAATAACTTTAGACAAACAAAAGTACTAAAAAAGGCAAAAGAAATTGAAACAAAACAAGTAAAGAGAAAAGTAGAATGTCATAGATTGCTAGATTGAGTATGCATATACAAAACATTCATGTGATTGCAATTCAACCTTATATAGAGCTAAGAGAATATTTTGATCACGAGGGAAATAACAAGCTATCACACATCCTATTTATGTTCGAAAAATAACATAGATTATAGAATTTTCATATTGACCATTCATTCTTCAATCACAAAGCTAAATACAATTATTTATTGCACTTACCCTACTATAATAATTGTTGTAATGATCAAATTTATCAATCACAACGACCATTGCTATATTTAATCTAAGAGTATTTTGCATTTACTTAATTAGTCTAGGTTACACTTAAGAAGAGTCTACCTTTACATTATTTTATTTATTTCAGCTCCACATTAATCTCATTATCAAAACTATTTAGTTAATTACAAGAAATGATTTCTCTTACAAAAGTATTAACAATAATGAATAGAATTGATTCCGTGGCAAATTTTTAAAATATTAAATTAGAAATTAATATACACAACTATTCATGACAATGCACTTACAATAAATATAATTTATTAAATGACAAAAACCAAAAGAAAATAAGAACATGGACACCAAAGGCCCACAATCCACTTAAGAGTAATTTGATTTTAATAGAATGAGTTATAATTAGACATCAACTTTAGACAAACAGAAATACCAGATTAAAGTCCATGCTTATCTCTAACCTTGTTAACATCATTTGTGTTCCCTTCCTAATGAAGGGGGGACATGATTGCCTAATGAGTTACATGTTAGAGGAGAAAACTAGGGAGGGGGGATATTAGGACAACTACAAGGGGCAAAAAGGAAGGAGATTAAAAAACCCCCCCAAAAAAAAAAAAAAAATTTGAGGCAAAAACATTAGTAAACTCCAAATGGGCAAAAACACAGAAATAGAGAACACAAAGAAAGACAAGACTTAAAATAGTTTTTAGCGTTGTGCAATGCAAGTTGGCACCGTCTATTGCCGGTCATGCGCCGACCACTACGGCCCATTCTCAGTGACTCTCACTTCGTAATCGTGACAATGATTATGTGCTGACGTCACGATGACGTGAGCGAGTACGGAGAACAAAGATCTAACAGCCGTGTAATTTAAACCACTTACCCGCAGCCTTTTACGGATAACTGTTGCCGGCCAAAATGAACTTTCCCGGCGGCTTTCGGGCAGCCGTGCGCTGCCCGAGCCGCATAATATACAAATGGACATTTTAACCGCAATATCATATTTTGTTTTAAACTATTATGCGAGCATGGTGGGCTCTACCATCCAAGCCGCACGCCTACACATTTAATATTTGTGAAAACCTTGGAAATCCATTGGGAATTGGCTTGAAAAATATTGATTCATGGGAATTTGTTACCACATTTATGCAAAGGGACAGGTATAGCTGGCCCATAGGGGCATGCAAAGCATTTTCATTCATTTAAATATTTGGGCCAGTAGGAAAGCCATATGTTCCATTGAGATGGGGACCTCTGATTAAGGAGGATCCTTGAACCAACCTAGGCCCATGTTGGGTCAAATTTGACTCGATGCCTTGCTTTTTGTAGAGATAAAAATGGCCAATCTTCAATTTTTTCTCCTTGTTTGGTATTCATGTTTATCATTTTTCTTTAATATGATTTGGTATTCACATTTATCATTTTTCTTTAATATAATAATAATGGGTCTTTATAATTGTTTGGTGTTTTTATAGTCTTTAAATTCATACTTTGTGTCACATTTCTTTTAAGTTTGAATATTATAGTGCCTCAAATTTTGGTAAATAACATTAATAGACAAATAAAACTTTCATGATACAAATGTGACTCTAATATGTCATGTTAGACATCTGTGTACATAAGGTGCTATGGCAATACACTTGATACACATGTTAATGTACTAAGCATAGGGATGCACACACAAGACTTGTTGGAGCAAAGGTCAAGTGATTGTGATGAGGGCAATTAACAATGTTTACAGAGCTAAGGTTTCCATATGCCTTTTTGGAGCCCTTGCCATTTGCATATTGATCCATAGGTCTAATAGCACAAACTTTCAAAATTTTGAAGTCTAGTTGCAAATGGCCAGGGGTTAAAAGTTGAACAAACTCTACCCTCTATATATGTACCCTTGGGACTTCAAGGTATTGAGACAACCTCAAACATGCAAACATACCATCCTATGCACCTTAGACTTTAGAGTCTAATTGCAACTTTGCAATAGAAATTTATGCAAACCCAACTCTAGACTTTGAAAAAGCTTACACTTAGGACTTTAGAATCTAATTGCAGCTTTGCAACATGTGAAATGCAACACCAACTTTGAACTTTGATAGAATTGCACTTCAAGCTTTGAAATGTGTTTGCATATTTCAACATACAAAATGTAATTCTAACTTCAAATTTAATAGAATTGCACTTCATACTTGAAATTACAAATTTAATAGAATTGCACTTCATACTTGAAATTACAATTGCATATTTACAACATTATTTTAGTCTAAATCCAACTTCAAAGTTTGATGGAGTTTCACTTCAAACTTTAAAGCCTAATGGCATCGAACATGTAAAATGCAACTCTTATGCTAAACTCTATGGAATTGCACTTCCAACTTTAAAGTTTAATTATTATTTTTGCAACCTACAAAATGTAATTCTAACTTCGAATGTAATAGAATTGCACTTCATACTTTAAATTCCAACTGCATATTTACAACATGAATTTAGTGTAATCCAACTTCAAAGTTTGATGGAATTTTATCTTTTAGGAGCTAACCTAATTATGAGGTCTTAGGTTTCGTATAAATAATTGTAAGATCCTATTTGGAAGAGGTATGCGTACATGTTTAGATCATTGTGAAGAGCGAAAATAAGCAAATCCTTGTGCGAATCATGCAGATATCATCTGAAGATTGAAGGAAGGTTGTTAAAGGTTATGAAGGTGTTTGGTCCTCATGCTCAGATCTTAAACCGTTACTGAATCCAGCATTGAAGATGCTATATTGAAGCAGTACATTGGTTATTGGATTTAACCATCTAACTATGTAGTCAATGTGTTTTGTGAATGAATAGTGAGCTCTGGGTGGTTGGCCTTTCTACATGTGCAAACCCCATTATTGTATTCACTTACTATCTGTAGTAGTATCATCTGATTGTGGGTAAGGTTTCTCCAACTTTAGAGTTTGATTACATTTTTGCAACCTACAAAATGCAACTCCAACTCTAAACTATGACCAAATTGGACTTTATATTTTGAAGTTTAATACCAAAATCACAACCTACAAAAGATTAGCTCCAACTCTAAACTCTCATGGAATTGTAATTTGAAATTCAAAGTCAAATTGCATCTTTGTAACATACAAAATGTAATTCCAACTTTGAACCTTGATGGAATTGCACTTAGGAATTTAGAGTTTGATTTCATCTTTGCAATATGCAATATACAAATCCAAATTTGATGAACAACCCAAGATTGAAACACAAGGCGAGATTTTCTCATTTTGCATGTTGTACAAAATGTCTTGGAACAAGTACTTGAGTATGAAAAAGCTCTTCCCTAGACAAACAAGGAGACCCTACCTCATTGATAATGAAAACTTAAACCACATTTCATGGTGTCAAAACAAGACTACATATGTGGTCAAATGATGAATAAACGAGAGGGAAACAATCACAAACAAAATCTTATTTCTACTACCATTTGAATGATTCATTATGTTAAATATCATAATTGGACATCTATAATGCATGCATATTCAAATAACCTCTATAAAAGTAAACTATGCATCCAAATCATGTTACCCATAAATAATTGAAAAAATAAGAAGCTACATGACACATATCAGACACCAACATCAAGATATGCTAAAATCAATAATGAAATTTATATCAAATATGTAGTAGATTGCAAAATCAATATATAATTTTGCTCCATCATATCTACATACAAGGATTTTATCTTTTAAGTTATAGATTTCCAACAAAACTGTAAAAGGGTTCCATGCCCTTTTAGTCTTTCTTTTACTAATATAATTTAATTTAAAGTATAAAATGATAATTTTACCACATTTACAAGATCACAAAATCCTTGAATTCTCTCCAAGATGCTTTAAAGGATCCATGTCCTCAATAATGTTTCAACACCAACCATGTGGAACACTTAGACCCACCTCTCTAAACTAGGAGATGACCAGTTGGGTAGTCATTCAACATGCACACTACACATATGATAACACATGACCATCTTAGTAAAGTAGTTCAACATCCATAAAGACATCTACAAGGATACCCACACAAGAGATTATGAAGAATAATCAATCGATGCATATAGAAATGGGCTCAAGAGCACTCATTAGATTCATAATATAACACATAAACGAGGAAGGGAGTATCATAGGTACACTAATGGAATGTTATTTGTATAGAATCTAGGACCATCAAACAAATGTAGTGGAACATACCCTAATGATTAGCATCCTCAATGACACTATCATCAATCTTTAGGATTAGCCTCACGCTCTTTACAATTATACATTTTATCCACATGGGGCATATGACAAATAAACTTCCATGTTAATTTTTAAATAAGTGAAATGTGTAACTTGTTAATATTAATTAATCAATTTATTACCTCTAATTGAAATTGGCATCATTTTCATTACAGATAGGTGGTGGTGACAATCCACTCATTTGAAACCTACAAACCTCAACCCTAAGGTCACATATTAAAAAAAAAAACAATATGCACAAGGAAAGGAAAACAAGGTCCGATCATAGCACACCAATGACCATATAAATTTACATCACACTTCCATGAGGCTATTTTGTTCCTATAAATTAATACTCACAAACAAGCTTATAATTTGAATTTTATTTTTTAACAACATAAATAAATTAGAATTTTTTTTTTCTTTTTTTTTTTTATAGTGGGAGCTCAAATTCCACCGAAAATTTAAAATGTAAACTCATCAATTCTAAGAAAATCTGTTAGAAGCTAAGGGTATGATAAACACAATTTTTCAATAACATTAATATTTTTTTAAAAAAATTACCATAGTTTTGGTGGAAAATAGATAAATCCTAAAAATCAACAATTGAGATTGTCTAAAAAAAACTAAAATTTATTAACTTTTTGAAAAATATGATGCATGAGAGAAAAATTATATATCAAAATGATATAATTTTATATAAATTGGATAAATAGTTAAGACAAAAAGTGATGTCTCGTGGAAATGGTTATGTTTTCGATACATACACACTTTAAGATTTATTGAATTTTTTTATCAAAATGGAAAAAAAAAAATCAACGCACTAAAGTTTCAAGTTATAAATACACAAAAAAATTGAAGGAAAAGAAAATAATTTACCATATAAAGAGACACATCCCATTTAACTTAATTTTTCAACATTTTATTAGCAAACAAATTATAGTGTCAATTTAATAAAAAAATTATATTCAAACATTTTTTAATTTTTCTAAAAATTACAAAATCAAAATACAATAAAAATATACATTTAATTAGTTTATATCATTTTAAAATTCCAAACTTGTATATCATTTTTAATGATTTAAGTGAAAAAGTTAGATCAATATTGATTGTTTCCTTTATAAAAGTGTTGCATCGCTATGTACTTTTACCTTGAAATAATTTCAATTAATTGAAAATTCTACCAATACAATATTATTACAAAATGAAATTCCATATACATCCTTTTAATATGAATATGGAAAAAATATAAATGAAATTTATCTTGAATACATGATGATGAAACCCTTACCTTTAATCTAATGCGCAACAAGAAATAAGATAATTTTGTTCAAGACGACCTATCTTAAATACATGGTGATGAAATTCTTATCTTTAATCTAATGTACAAGAAGAAGTGAGATATTTTTGTTGAAGATGATTCACCTTTCAACCAAGCAATGAATCTTTGCTCAAATCCAAGCTGATCAATCCACACCCTTAAGAAAAATTGCCAATCAAAATACACAAGAAAAAGAAATGGATTTAAAAAAAACCAAGAAAAGCAGTAAAAAATGAAATGTCTTAAACCTTTCAATTTTTTCAAGTAAAATTTATACAATATTCCCTTGTAATTTGTCTTTCCTATTTTAATTCTTTTTGACATAAAAGCAAAATACACATAAAACATTTATATAATATATTTATTCTTTCAATTGAAAAAAAAATCAATTTATTTTTCACACAAGCAATTTACACACATTGTGAGGTATTAAATCAATAAAGTTTTTTCTTAATAATAGAGTAAATTCATTTTGTAAGAAATTAAAGAATTGTGAAAAATGATTAAATGCAATAAATCATAAGATTCGAACAACTTATATAGAACACACAATTTTTTTTTTTTGGTTTTTGCATGATTGAGAAGTCCAAATAAATCTAATTGAATCTAAGCTCACAAATAAAATGAAATTGAGATAAGAACACAACATTTTCTAATTCTTTGATCTATCACTATTGGGTAAACTTGCGCGAACACACTTAATGAAAATATTAGGTGTATTTGCACAACTCAAGATAGCCAAACTATGATATATAGCAACCAAAATGATAATATCCACAATATGATATTATAATATACATGTAACTAAAAATCGTATAACGTCATCATGATCCAAATATAAAATACATAGTAAAATAGTCATAAAGTTGAACTTAATGAACATAGCATAATCACATATCATAGTGAGAATAGTGAATCATATATATCCTCTCCCACATTTAAATTAGAGAAGCGAAATAATCTTCTCATGATAATTATTTTTTCAGAGTTGTCTTTGAATTAAAGAATTCTTGATCTACGAACAGTTCTCAATAAACCCACTAGAAATCAAATCTTACTAAATGTAAGGCCCCCACCTCCATTAAAAATAAATAAAGATAAAATCATACTTCAAATGACTTTAACATAATAGACAAATTCATCCTCCAATATCAAATTACTAAAACAATCTTACCTTAGATAAAACCTTCCTTTAAAAGAATTAAAACAGTTCTATAATTAAGATAAGAAAATAAACATCTTTCTTGGAATTTGGGCCCCTTAGACTATATAAAAGAAGGTACTTTAAACATTCATCATCATGCCACCAAAAAAGGTTAGGAGCGTGTGGGTGATGTCATCTTTAACTTTCTTTTGAATTTAAAAGAATGAATGTTGGGTAGATAAATAAGTGGTCTCTTTCTCAACATGGATTTTTAGGGAACCACATCATCATACCTAAGTATTGAGTGTCAAACCTTCAAACTTCAATATTTGCACTTACTTATTATAGTCATCCTCCCTTTAAGATGTTGTGGACTTTGTTGACATCAAAAGAATTATTTTAAGACAACTTTATTGCACACATACAACTTACAAGGTAGAAGATTTAATTGTTAGATATTTTAACGTTATATTTTCTTGGTAAATTGATTTTTTTAAAATATTTGTGTGTAGAGTTTGAAGTTGTTGTTTTGGGTATCAGTGATGTAGTCCTATTGGTTATGTTGTGATTAAATTGCGTAAAAAATTTGAAAAAAATCTTATTATATAATTAGTTATATTTTTGATGTGATTTATGAAAATAATATTTGTTTGTCTGTTCTTTAAGTACTGATATAACAATGACTAATGCTTGACTTTGCATATAATAGATAAAAGTGAAAAAGAAAGACCATCACTATATGACACCATAAAAACCACAAAAACGCGTAATTACCGGACCACTCTCTTCTAAATTTAAGATGTGACCTCACATTCATCATATATTTTTTGAACTTATAAATATCAAAATGTTATCAAATCCTTCACAAATTGTCTTTAATTCAAAATTTTCTTTGCTTCATTATTTATTTCGAAATATGAGATTTTTAGTCTTAAACAATGAAGAAAACATTAAGGTCGTTAAAAAGAAAAAGCGGCAAGAATGGTATTATAGTTAGTTGTACCACAATCTGTTGAGTCAATATTTAAGTTGATGAGCTAATATGTAATATTTTATAAAGGACTAATTATTATAAAGTTCCATCATACCCACCATGACGTTATTGTTAGGCTCTTCAATGGAAAATTCAAAACTTATTAGATTTTTGTTATTTTCCCCACCTTTCGGTACATATGACAAAACAATTTGGTTCGTTGAGGAGGAGCTCAAACCCTCACTAAAGAGGAGCAGATGGGACCAACATTTGGGAGTGAGATATTCCTAACAAATAAGAAATTGGTAAATGTGGTATATTTTTTATATTATATTGTTTTATGTGGGTTCTTATTTTAATACATATTTTATTTTATATTTTTTTATATGGGTGTTCGAAGTGTATAGTCACTCACAATATCTAACATTTAATTTTACTATTTTACCTTTATGCATATCGCTTTTAATTTTTAGATCAATATTTTCTTTGCTCAATTTAAGGTCACCTCTATGACTTCAAATCAATCAAGAGCCACACTTCCAATCTTGACTCTCTGAATTGTAGATTTACCATGGGCCTAAGCCAACTTACTTTTAACCAATCATTATTTGTTAAGTCACACACTATAATGTTCACATTTGTGTGCCTAGGACTTGTATAAAAGACAATCAACCTAGCTTTTTTCATCCATCAATCACCAACCTTTGATATGAATTGAAATATTCAAAATCATAGAATACCATTTTCATAGCTATTTATTTTCATCAATAATCACAATCACACCAATTTCTAGCATCAACAATATAAGACCTTAATTATTGTACTTGGTCTACTACTCAAGCATTCATTACTACATAATCTCAAACATGCATTATTATTGTTCCACAATAAATCAGTTACTTAATGATTCTTTGCATACAATGCTTGGTGTGTCTTCTAATTTATCACAAAATTGATGACTCAATCAATGGGCTTGACTAAAATCTAGGAAGTTTCAAGGATTCTTCATTACCATAACAATTTGCAAGAGTGCTTCTTAGCACCACCAAGTTTTTTATTTGTGGATACAAGTATATACATACAACTTTTGAAAGTATCAAAAGCCTTTGTTAGAGATCAAAGTTGGGACATTCCTAGATAATAGTCATGCAAATGTTTAGGGCCATAAATCTTAGGCTCAAGGATAGTTGTGTGGTGTTAACCTTGCATATTTTTTAGAATTACCAAGTTAAGAGTTTATTATTTTGCTTTTGATTCAGTTAATTGTGAGCAATTCTAATATGTGGCTAATAGTTACAGTCAAAACAATTGATAATTAAATTGGTTAGGATGACTTAAGAAAGTTCAATGTTACTATTCTAGGGTCATGGTCAACCTTAGGTGGCTTAGGCATTCCCTTAGATCTTGATCCAAGTATTTAGACAACTCCATCTTTCATAGAGTACATTCTTCAAAATTTTATCATCATATCTTGTCATAGATTCTAGGCATGAGATCATTAGATCATAGTCAAATTGAGCTTCCTCTCTCTTGATCCATAATACATTTTATTTGATCTATGTTTTAATTTTAGATCTAGGTATGTATCTAAACTTAGCTCATTTATCTAGGTCAATTATGATATCGATTACCATAACTATGTTGAAGTCAATAATCTATAGTGACAATAAGAGGTGGAGTATAATGACATGAATGTGTTAATAAAAACAATTAAATAAGTGACATACCAAAAATAAAAATATGAAATATATAATCAACAATTATCAATATTAATAATAATAAAAAAAATGAAATAAAATAAATTGATAACTCTATAAAATTACTATATTATGTATTTCTATGCATGAGTATTTTCATTTAACTATAATAAATAAAATAATTTTAATAAAATGATTATGTACTTTAAGAAATAAAAATAATACATAATATTTTTCATGACAATGGTATGAATGTGTTAATAAAAACTATTAAATAAGTGACATACCAAAAATAAAATATAAAATATATAATCGACAATTCTCAACATTAATAATCAAAATATAGAATAAAATAAATTGATCTCTATAAAATTACTATATTATGTATTTTGATGTATGGGTGTTTCATTTAACTGCAATAAATAAAATAATTTTAATAAAATGATTATGTACTTTGAGAAATAAAAATGATACATAATATTTTTCAAATAACTACGCTAGATAATTTAAAAATTGATTTTTCAAAATAAAAAAATAGATATTATTCATTGAAATGCATAATTGTTTTATTTAAAAATTGAATTAACTACAACGAAAATATTAAGAATTTTTTTATATATCTTAAGTAATTTTATGTATTTTATAAATAAAATAGTAAATTACATATAAATATATAATATTTATCATATTTTTGAATTAAAAAAAAAATAGAACAATAAAATATAAAAAAATTAGATTGAAATTATAATTTTAAATTGTTTTGGATTAAGGCAAAAATAGGTTTTGAAGGGGCCCCAAAACCCTTTACAAAATGATTCTGAGAGGTATAGAATCAGATAGAAACATCCAAAACAAAATGGGCTGCATGGATAAGCATAAGAAACAACGGCCAAAGAGACAACAAAAGCCCAACCGGGCACAAAAAGACAACAAAAAGACCAAACCCAGACACAGAAAAAACCAACAACATAAGACTACCCAATTACATTAGGCTTTTGAGGGTCTCAGCAACCTCAACCTCAAGGGCATTCATGGTATCAGCAACAACCTTCATAGCTTTATGATCCAAATTCTGAATAGCCGTCTTTTTCTTCATGTTCCCTCGGGTCCTTTTGTAGGGTAATTTTAAATTGTTATGTATGTTAGTAAATCAAATTATAATAAGTAATATATTTTATAAATAAACTAATAAGTAATACTTTTGAAATAAATATGTAGCTAAATATATAATAAATAATTTATAAGATTATAAAATTATCTTTCAAACAAAATCAAATTAAATAGCAGAATTTAAACATTACATAAAATAGTAAGTAAAATTATTCAAAAAATAATATATTTTAAAAATAAAATACGATATAGTTTTTAATTAGAAAAGCAGTGTTAACCAGAGCGTCGACCCTTAACATAGCTAGAAGCTATCAACAACACTTAAACAACACTAGAATATTTTAAAAATATTAAAAACACAGAACAAAGAGAGTTCAATAGTAGAAAAGAGGGCCCAACTCCAAACAAGAGCAAAAAAGACCAACAACCTAAAACCTAAGGGGTCGATTTATGGACCCTAGTCATGTCAATAACCTTATCCCAGTCATCATAGAGGAACTTATATAGCTCCCTGGTCGGTGCTTATCAACATCATCCACAATAGTTCTTTCACAGAGGAGGGAGAGTGTCAGCGCAGAGCTATGAAGTACCTGTGGGTAGAATTTGTTGATGTTGATCATCTGCTTGTCTTTGGTATCCAACCTGCGCTTAATTTCCTTAATTTCCTCTTTGAGCTCCTTGGTTTCCAAGACCAGTCCTAGGCTATCAATGCATTTCAATAGCTCACGTACCTCACTATTAAGACCTTGCAGCTCCTCCATACTAGGGTTGCCTTTTGGGAACTCTTCTACCTCCTCGTGAATGTCCTTTTGCTCATCTTGCATGGGAAAACTCACACCACTTATACCACCTTCTTTTTCTTTCCTGTCCCTGACAGACTCCTTGTTTTTAACCACCTCATTCCCAAGAACCCCAACATTATCCTGGGTCCCAGAATCTGACTCAGAGGTCTTGTGAACAATAGGGTCCACCATTTCTATAATTTAATTTGGGTCCACAACGTCAATTTTTCCAATAGGTTTCTCATTGTTAGAATTCAAATTCTCAGTATCCAGAGGGGGCCTAGGAATCACCACATCTGTAGGTTCCACAGAGGCCTTGGCTACCTCTTTACCTTCCAACTCCTTCAAATTGCCACCACCCCTGCCCTCATCTAAATCATCCTTAGAGTCCATAGTGTTTTGGGGTTTTCCCCTCTTCTTAGTGAAGCCCTTGGAGGCAAGCTTGCGAGACCTCCTTCTACCCTTCATTTCATGAGTAGGGTCCTCCTCTTCCAAATCATCAGAGGAAGAATTATCAAGGATAATTATTTTATGCTTCCCAGGGGACTTTCCTTTGCCCTTGTTCGAAATGGGTTTCCTATCCTTCTTGGCCGAGGAAGAGGGGAAGGTGTGAGGGGCTAGCACAGAGATAGAAACAAAGGATGAAGTAAACTAGGGGGAATCAAAAGATTCAGTAGAGAGAAGAAACAAAGTGGAGGGGGCCAAGCCTCTAGCAAAGGCCACAAGGGGATGAGAAACAGACAACAGGGGTTGAATCAACATGAAATTCCTGGGAGGCGATAGAGACAAATGAAAATTATAAATTTTGTAGTTAAGGCCCTAGTGAATGGGAATGGGAGGCTTATCCACATTTTTAGGGTCGAGGGCTTCCTTTACAAAATTTTATAAGGAATGCAACAGATAAAAAGGCAAGCAAAGAGAATCATTGTTACAAAAATGGTTCAACAAGGAAAAATGGTAGTAGTAGAATACCTTGTATTTATATCAATAAGGTATTAGATATATAAATAAATGATATTTGATAATATATAAATTAATAAAAATACTTTAAATGCATCTCTAAACAATCATAAGAGATGTTTATCTTGAGATACTTATGTATCATAAATAATTTTTTTAGTATAGGCACTTCTAGACTAATAATTCTTAGCATATTTTAGATATCTATACTGGAGAAAGACTAGAATGAATAAATTTTAGAGGATCTATAGGAGAAAGTTCAAAGACTGGTAATACAACAAGAGATAAGAGCCACTAAACCTAAATTGCCAGAATGAATATGGTATACATATTGCAATAGGGAAGGGCATATCCAAAAAGATTATTCAAAAGATATAAAAGATAAAACATTGGCAATAACAAGGGTAGTGAAACCAAACTCCATGTATTGTGGTATTTGTTATGAATGGGATCTATATTTAACTAAAAACTGCCTCAAGAATAGACCTCCAATCTAGAATGGACAAAACACATGTTGTTATAATCATAATTGTACCCAAGAGGAATGAGGTGAAGTAGGCTACTACATTCCTCCATGGAAAGACAACCAAAACACCTATGCCATGCAAAACAATCAAGGGCACTAGGATGATAACCAAAATTCAAACTACAAAGAAGGCCGAGGTGATAGGAGAAGAAGTGATGATACATACTTTGAGATTGGCAACTATGCATTAGAATGCTAGGGAAATAAGAGACAAAAATATACATTTTTTGGAGAAGAGAATCATACCATGTTTACTAGTGAAAATGCCAAGAACTTCTACACTAATTAAGACATTAATGAGCCATCCTGGAGTCATTAGATACAAAGAGGAATAGAGTAATCTAGAGAGTGACACAACAATGGGTGAGAGGATCTCATAGGATAGATATGTGGACCTAAGACATATCACAAGAAGACAACTGTAGAGAAGAATTGATAACAACGAAGGAAAATAAAAAAAATATAGGGAAGAAGAAAACTAATGTGGTAACTAAATAGGGCATTGATACCAAAAAGAATAAGAATAAATCCCTAATAGAAGAATAGTTTGAAGAATACTATAGTCTAGAAGATGGGGAAGAAGAAGAATCGACATTATTCTAACTAGACAAGAAGCAACATGATAAAATCATGGAGCAAACAAAACAATCTATAATGCAACAACTGTATGAGGAAGTAGGATGTCTTACAGAACAAGAACTGTGAGCATTAAAGGATTTAGCTACCATGGCTAGAGAGAAATACCTAGCTATAAAGTTAAAACAATTCAAGAAATATTGGAATCAGTAGAAACAAATCAATCAACTTTCAGAGGACCAAAATGGGAAGAATGCACCCTTATTGAGAAATGCACAATTGAATGATCACAATGTCAATTATGTCATGGTAGACCTAGAAGCAAACCTTAACATCATACCTTCTACAACATGGGAAAATATAGGAAAGCCAAAATTAATTAAGACACCCATGAATATAAGCTTGGTTGATGATTTCAAAATGAATGCCCTAGGCACATGGAAGATTGTAGAAGTAAACATCAAGGGGATTAAACATTGTGTGGATTTTTAAGTAGTCCAAATGAAGGAGCCTCCAACACATTCCAGGTTCTACTTGGTATAAGATGGTTTGTAAATACAAATGGTATCATGGATTCAAGAATTGAGGAAATTTATTTGCAAATGATGAACAAGTAGTACACATTCCCCTCAGCATTGAATATAGATACTATGTAGAATTGATACACAAATAACCTACCAACCCATATGTAAGGTGTCTTAGGAATCCAAAATGATGCACACACTATTTTGGATTCCACTAGATATGTATGATTATAAGAAACACCCCTACAACCTCTAATATGAAAGCATTGACACCTAATACACAAAACATCAAACAAGGTACCTCCCATATCAAACTACCCCAATTTTCTAGAGTAGGGTATGTTGTTGAGTACATTTCAAATATGGAATATACATTCATGATAGAAAAGGAAAGAGTGGTGACACTACAAGATACACTATTCTCTAATTCCTCCTGCTAGTGGCACATACATAAGCACAATATTACTAATTGGTCTACATTTCAAATTCTTATCAAATCTTGATATAGATAGAAAGATGGATAGTATCTTACCATCCCCAAGTACCAAAGGACCATCACGCTAGAGGACCACCTATATACTTGTGTTACTACATGGACTAGAGATAGAGAATATTATTTTTTCCTGTACATACAACTATTTTATTGGACACTAATAGTGGTAGCATTTACTTGGTACAATCGGGAGTGAAGAGAAGAAACTAGGGACTAGGATGAGGTCTATACTGATTTTACTCATAAATTTTCATTATAGAAATATAATGAATAGATATGCACAACCTTGGGAAAAATTAAGGATATTATATTTAAAACAGTACCAAAAAACATATATCTAGAACCCAATCTTCCACCCTAGAGTAAGGAGTATGGAAGTTAGTAGAATGGCTAGATAAACAAACATAACTAGTATAAAACAGATGTTATATAGTTCATAAAGACAATGGAGAGGAAAAGCCTAAACTTAAAATTCAGGTAGGAGAAGGAGAACAAGAAATAGAACTTAAGAAAGAATTTGAATTTTTTTTATATTTAACCACTAAAGCTTAGGGAGGAAAAAAATAGCCACATTAGATAGCCCAAAAATGACGAAAATTGGAAACTATTGGGGTGAACCAATTGTTGGAACTATAACTAAGCTCCTAATAGAACATGAATAACTCTTTCCCTGTATATTCACGGAAATAATGGGTATTAAGGAAGAAGTGAGGACCATGAAAATCCAGCTAAAGGAAGGCACCAAACTAGTCTAGAAGAGACTCTATAGGTTGAATCCTAAAATAAAGAAAAGAATAAAGACAGAGTTGGACAAAATGTTGGTAGCTAGCATAATCAAACTAGTCAAAGATTCAAAGTGGATAAGTCCAATGGTCATACAAAACAAAATACTAGAGATATCTGAGTATGTGTGGATTTTTAGGAGTTATTCAAAGCATGTTTACATGATTTGTTCCTTACACCCTTAACAGAAGAAATCCTAGAATTTATTGTGGGAAGAGAAATTTATTCATTTACTGATGGATTCTCTAGGTACCATTGGTTGAGATAGAACAAGAAGACCAACCTAAAATGACATTTTTCACTAAATGGGGATCCTTAATCTATATAGTGATGCCATGAAAGACCTAGATGGGATGGAACGGGTGAAAATTGAGGACCTTCATGATCTACATCAATAGGTCCAAGGCCACTATGACAAGGTGAAGAGGAAATTTTAGTAGTTGAGGGAGTTTGTTAGTCTTTGGCTAGCCCACATCACTATCTTGATCTAAGACATATAGACCTTCCTCTAGGACACACAGATACCTATTAGGAAAATGGTGTCTCAACCATGCATTTGCATAAGGTTACTATTTATAGTTAATTTTCATTTGAGCATGAATTGGCTTGAAATTTTTCTAAAAGCTTTTGATTGGCTAGATAAGCATGCTGATAATTTTTCATTGCAAGATCATGTCTAGATTTGAAGATATTAAAGTTTTCATTTTCAAAAGTTGCGAATGAAAGTTTTGGAGTCAAATTTGAGGGCTTTGTAGGCTTTGAAATGGCTTGAAAGTGTATATAACCACAGTATTAGTTTATAGCTTGATAGAGCACGTTGTGAAATTTTTAACTCTTCAAATAATTCATCAATCAGACACGATTCAAAAGTTATGGCCTCTGAAAGTTGGGTCTCCTGAAATAGGAAATATAAAAACACGCCAAACACTTAAATGATTTGTAAAAGGGAGGTACACATGTTGATGTGTGTTTTGACACATCATAGAGCATCTAGGATTGAAGATAATATGGGTGACACTTTAGTGGGTTGTTTTAGCACATAGTTTTGTAATACCATTTGATAGTTTCATGTATTGTATCTCTTATATATGAGGTATGCGGGATGGAAGTTGTGTAAAAGAGTCTTATAGCTATTGAGTTACCTCTAAATTTTTCGTTGGTGGTACTCTTGTAAAAATATTGATCTTCAAGTGTATTGTAATCTATTATTATTTTTGAATTATATATTGGGCAAGTTTTGAAGTGTGGGTTTTTTCTCTTGAAAGAGTTCTCCCCATGTAAATCACTGTGTTGTCGTATGCATGATATTTATATTTATTTCTATTAAGTTTTTGTAACTCTTGTAAGGATATGTAAAAAATTTTGCATTACCATCCTCTCAAGGTTAGTGTAGGAAGTTGTTTTGCTACTTAAATTCCTTACAAGTGGTATTAGAGACTAATCACTTTGAGTTTAAATTGTGGGTTGTTGGGTTTCTTGAACTAATCTAGATTCAAGTGGGATCTTGTGAAAAAGATACTTTTTGATCTTGTTGCAAATGGAAAGTTCATCAGTGAGAGTAGAAGTGGAGAAATTTTCTAGAAGTAATTTTGAGATGTGGAAGCTAAAGATGGAGGATCTTCTAATAGATTGAGATCTATGGGATGTTGTTGATGTGAATGTCTCAAGACCTATAGATTATGATGTGGCTACTCAATATGATGTTATGGATTGTAAAGACAAGGGTCTAATCAAATTTTTCTTGGCATACTATGTTCTAATCAATTTCCATGAAGGGACCTCTGCAAAGAAGCTATAGACCAAGATCAATGGAATGTATCAAGCCAAATCTAAGTTATTGAGTCAGATTTTTTTCAAGAAAAAATTATATTCCTTGAGAATGGAAGAGGGTGGATGAACTATACGCCACCTAGAAGCATTCAATAGGTTGGTGGCTCAATTGGCATATCTTGGTGTCAAGATGGATGAAGAGGAGAAATGTTAGATCTTGCTTTGTTCCTTGCTCGATTCATGGGATTCTCTTGTTATGGCTATTAGTAGTACTTCAATTTTTTTGAAGTCTAAAGATGTGGTGGGTGTCTTTCTTGGTGAGGAGATGGATATCAATGTATCCACTAGTTTGCTAAAAGACCTAAGTGTTCATGGAAGACCTAAGGAAAAAGGAAATAAGAATGAGAAGCATGATAAATCCAAGTCTAGAGGGAGATCCAAATCTCCTAGAAAGTCCAAAGTCATTTCTTGGAATTATGGTAAATCAAGACACTCCCATAAGGATTTCACAGAAGAAAGAAGAAGAAAAAAAATGTTTATTGTGATTTAAAGTCTGAGAAGGAAGATGGTGATGCATTCATTGCATATTTGGCTACTCATTTAGGTAATGGTGCATGGTTAATTGGCTCAGGTGCATCTTTTTATATGACTTCCAGTAGATATTGGTTTTTCAAATATGAGTAATTTAATGGAGGTAAGGTGTACTTGGGTGATGATTCTCATTTAGACATTGCTAGTCATGGTAAATTTAGAATCAGGTTTCTTGATGGTAGAATAAAAAAGATTAGTGTTGTGTTGCATATCCCTAGACTAAAATGAAATTTACTATCTAATAACCAATTGATAGATGTAGGTGTGCAGGTTGTCTTTTCTAATGCAGGATGTAAAATGGCTGGATGTGCTATGGTGACTACTAGAGGTGTCAAATTTGGCACATTGTATAAGCTAGAAGCATACACTATTGTGTGTAATATCACTTATGTAAAAAGTAAATCTATGGATACTTTGTTGGAAGATGTGAGGTTTCACCTTCAATAGATGGTCATGGATTTTGGGTACCTAAGGGTGCTTTTTCTTTTGAATAAAAGTTACCTATAGAGAAGAATATGTTATGGAACCAAAGACTTGGCCACATTGAAGCAAAGGGTTTGAGGACCTTGAAAAATAAAAACCTTGTTGAAGGTTTGAATGATTGTAATATTGAATTTGATTTCTATGAGCATTCCATTTATGAAAAAAAAAATCATGTCCACTTTTACTCAAGTTATCATAAATCTTGTTGTGTGTTGGATCTTATTCATTTCGATGTGTTTGGTCTTATAGATGTTCCTTCCATTGGAAAATTCACATATTATGTTTCATTTATTAATGGTTTTAGGAGGACAAGGGTATATTTTTTAAAGAGTAAATACGAATCTTTTAGACTATTTAAATAATTTAAAGAAATGGTTGAGTTGGAGGTTGGGAAGAAAATAAAATGTTCGAGGACTGATAATGATAGTGAATTTTTCTCTAATGATTTTTATTCATGTAGATTAGGGGAATATGCCCTTCAAATGTTATATCTACCATCTTCATTGACACCTAGCAAGGGCAGTATCCATGTGAGTCAAAAATAGAAACCAAACTCAAGTTAACTGATATATAGATCCAGCTACATGATACATCATAGAACAAAAAGGAAACCTGTTGAAATTGGTCAAAGTAGGAACAATTCTCATTGTAAAGACTATGGTATTAATAGATAGAAGACAATTTCACATTCTCCACAGTAGAATGGAGTTGTAGAAATGATGAACAAGAAACTGATGGAGAAGGCTAGGAGTATGTTGAGTGGTGCCGATCTAGAAGAATTTTTTGGGATGAAGTTGTTGACATTTCTGGCTACCTTGTTAACAAGTCTCCTACATCATCTTTTGTTGATAAAACACCTATGGAGGCTTATTCAGGTCATAAGCCTTCATTGAGACATCTTAGAGTTTTTGGTTATGAGGCATATGTGCATGTGCCAAAGGAGAAGTTAACAAAGATGGATAGAAAGGCTATCAAATGTATCTTCATCAAATATAGTTATGGTATGAAGGAATACAATCTTTGGGGCCTTGTTGTATAAAAGGTAATACATATTAGAAGTGTTGTTTTTAGATAAATGAATCCTCCTTCTATTACATTGCAACTAGAATAGACTAAATAGGAAGATGTGATTCAATTTACTTCTACACTTGAAATATTTGAATCGAGACCCCTAGATAGGAAAGAGATTGAAGAGAGCTCATCTAGCTCTAAATATTCAGAAGAGGAAGAAGAACGTCTAGTTCTCAACTTGTTTGAAGGTCTACAAGACATAGGCAACCACCTAAAAGGTATTCACATGCTAATTGGAGATTTGTATTTTCTTTGAATACTAATGGCGACAGACCTAGATATGGGGAAGAGGCATTAGCTATGAATGATGCAAAATCCTGGAAGATTACTATGGAATAGTTTTTTTAAAAAAGAATGATACATGGGATATTGTACCATTACTCGAATCATGTAAACCCGTTGGTTTTGCAATTGGGTGTTCAAGGAAAAGATTGATTCAGATGGAGGTATTGAGAAATATAAAGAAAGGTTGGTGGTAGAAGACTACTCTCATGTTAAGGATGTTATTATGGTGAGTTTTTTTCTCTTGTTGCAAAAATGCATCCATTAGATCCATTAGATTTTTAATTTCTATTACTAATACTTATGATTTAGAGGTTGAGAAAATGGATGTGTAAATCACTTTTATTCATGATGATTTGGAGGAGGATATTTATATGACATAACCAAAGCACTATGTCATAAGAGGTAAATGTAATTTGGTTTATAAATTGAAGAAATCCTTGTATGACCTCAAATAGAGTCCTAGGAAGTGGTACCAAAAATTTGATACATATGTGTTGATTTTGGGATTTGAGCATTCTAAGTCAGATCATTGTTTATTATAAATATGATGGTGATCATTTCCTATACATTGCATTAAATATTGATGATATGTTATTTATTGGTAAAGTAAAAGGTATGATTTTAGAACTAAAGTCTTAGCTTGCTACTAAATTTGAAATGAAAGATCTTGGTGCAACAAAACACATTCTTGGAATGGACATTAGAAGAGATAGAGTGAATAGAAATTTATGTCTCGGCCTAAGTAAGTATGTGAATTCAATTCTATAGAGGTTCAACATGTAGGATTGTGGACCATTATGTGTTTCTTTTATAGTTGGAACACAATTATTTGTTTTTAGATTGTCCTACATTCCCATTAGAGATGGAAGACACGAGAAGAGTACCTTACCAGAGTGTAGTTGGAAGTTTGATGTATGCTATAGTTTGCACTATACCAGACATTTCCCAATTAGTGGGAGTTATTTCCAAACATGTCTAATCCTAGTAAAATTCATTGAGATGCAATTAAAAGAGGCTTTAGATTTTTCATGGGTACCTCAAAATATTATTTGTGTTATCATGGTAATTTGATAGGAGAGACAATTTCCCTTGATATTCATGGTTATGTGGATTCAGACTTGGCAACTGATGTTTATAGTAGAAATCCACCAATGCTTATATGTTTATTTTATTTGGTAATGCAATCAGTTGGATGAGTAAGCATCAGGTTGTGGTTGCTTTGTCCATTATTGAAGCAGACTATATGGTAGGTACTCATGCTTGTAAAGAAGAAATTTGTCTTAAGAGATTGTGTTCAGATATTAAAATAAACAAGTAAAATTATAGTTTATTGTGATAGTCAAAGTGTGACCTGCCTAGCTAAGAACTCAACATTTTATGCCCAGACCAAGAACATTTGTAATGCCCACCAAAATACCCTAGAGAAAATAACTACTCTAACTAACAAATACAGATACATTTTTTTTTAAACATTCACAAATGCCACACATAAAGCTACAAGTACTCATATGCATTAGGCATAAAATTACATGAATGCATAAACATCCTAAACATAATCATATTATTAACAACATAATACACAAGTGGAAATAACAATACAACAACTATCCATCCCTAAGGTACCTCAATGCCATTACTTAACTAACAATAACACATAGGAACATCCATAATCATGATACCAATAACATCTATTATATCTAGTTCCTAACAATTACTTTCTTCCTAACATGAGTATTATGAACTATCAATGCAAGTCCTACATAACCCAATTAACTCTTGAATTCATTTTAAAGCACCAAACCAAATGTTCTTATTTCCCTTTTCAAAACCATCTAACATGATATCATCTTTTCCTTGAAAACATCATATAAAGTTAACCGTATGTGCCTACAAACCACTCATGCATATTCATACTCAAGAGGAAACCAATAATAGGGAATAACATCATTTTCATTAAGAACATCTACCATAATGCTAATATGTTTATTTAACATTTTCTTTATATCCATAGATACATATAAGATAATCTAATAGCGCTACTCATCCATTCAGTTGTTTCCTTTTAATCCCAAGTTACATACATAATGAATACCTAAATAAAACATAAGTGTTACAATGATTACAACAATCATAACCTACTACATTACATCAAGATCACGACCTACTGCAAGTCCTATCACATATGATTAAAATATATATAAACTTGATGCATAGTCTCTTTACAATTACATCTTTCCTCATGACATAAGATACATAATTATAATCTCAATTATGTAAAATATGCTCTAAGAATCCATCCACACACACTAGCTTCCAATGAAGAACACCCTAATGGAAGAAGGCATCAAACCACCTGACCATGTGGAACTAATAAGGAACCACCCCCCATTCTAGGAGATGACACAAGGTTCCAACTAACACTCTATTCCTAGGATGACACCTAACAACCAAGGGAATCGACATGACATCCACAAAAGATCATCAACCAAATCACAACAAAAGCAATAAAATCCTAGAGGTGTACCAACAACCTAGACATAAAGATCAAGGGCACATATAAGGAAGAGTGTCATCATATGCTATTCTCACAAGGAAGGGCATAATATATAAACATTGGGATGTCCACCCGACACTACGAGATCTCCACCCGCACCCTTGATAGACATGTAGAGCCATCAAAACTGATGAGCAATCAAGGAAGTTTGGCTTACCATCTCCATAGTCTTCCCAAGCTCATCCCGAGTCTCCACTCAAGGGCTATGAGGTGGGGCCATAAAAAATAATTTTCATTATCTTGATCAAGTGAATTCCTAATTACCCAAACCCACTAATTAATTATTATGGTTATCACTTGAAAATTAGAGACAAACTCTTCATGTGGTTCCATGATAGGTCTAGACCCTAAGCATACTTACAAGGAACCTCATAGCAGTTTATTGATCATGACCCCAGTCCACACATGCAAGAGCCCACTCCCCCTAACCATGGACCAAGACCTTAGGGTGAACCATAAACCGCATCTACATTACAATAATATCATGAAGGCTCCAATGAAATAAATCCATAGTCACAACATCATAGATACACATCTGAAGCATAACAATGAACTATAATGCCAACATGCCAAAACAAGAGCCTCCACCATCAAAACTATAACAATAAGCAAGAGTAAGACATAAACCATCTTACTCAAAAATATGCAAATACAATCCCCAATGGTGAGGCACGTCCATCCCACTGGAGTTCATATACAATCAACCTCAACAACAAGGCATTCTCCTTCTTGCTGGAGCTAATCAATATATATGCACAAACCTCAATGACAAGGCACAAACCATCTTCTCGGAGCACAAATAAGCAAATGAATGAATGATACTGAACCATAAACATATCAAAGAAAACTCAACACAATCACAAAAATCCTCTGGTACACGCAAAAATTCAAAATGCATATCCACCAATCATAATAGCGCATATGCAGAACATATTAGCACATTCACAAAACATAACAACACATCTACTGATAAAAATGGAAAATTGGCCTAACCTAACAACACATCTTCCTTTGAGAGTGGTACATATACTAGATTAAAATATGCATACAATATATATTTTAGCGCATACAACAATTTTTTTAGCACACATATGGTAGGGACTAAGAAGTTAGAAAAATGGAAATAAAGACTCACAACCGACTCAGAATATTTACTAAGCCATTAATTATGACTTGAAACCAATCTAGGAGAGATGCAATAATGATATATATCGCAAGGAACAAGTAAAAGTATCAACAATCAACTAAAGCAAGGACATAAGATTTATTCATGAATGCCACAAGAACTCACGACATAAATAAGAGAATCAACACCTAGGTAACTAAATAAAGGATATGAATAGGGAAAACATTCATTCCAAACACACATGAAATAATGAAAAACAAATTCACTCTTCCTAGGCCAAGATGAGAATTCACAACAAACCAAAGTATCCATAGAATAATTAGAGCCATTCACGATAAATTGCCAAACAGATAAATAAATAAATAAAAATAAATGAAACATATAAAATTTAATCCTCAATCTATATAGCATAATTATACAACATTCTATTTTCTACATTATTTCTCCCATTGTCGCATAAAGCATTTAAGCACAAAGAAGACATATCTTTTCTAGGAAATCAAATGTGTAGAGAGACAAAATCAACCGATCTAGACAATAGAAGCTATGTCAAAAGAGAGCTGATGATGAGAAACCCATTTTCCAAAAATCCAACAAGCTTCAACAATCCAACCAAGCTCCAAATTGAAACCAAAATATTTGACAACATTCAAAATTCTCCAAAGTCATAGAAAAATCCATCCAAAAGCTCTCTACGACAAATGCTCAAAAAGCCAATAAACAAAATCTCATTCAAAAACTATTAAAGAATACCAACCAATCAAAATATTCCAATAAACTATATTCTATACCAACCCCCTTCCAAAAATCAAGGTAAGAATATAAAATAATATTATTTACACCCCCAAATCTCAACCAATAAAATAATAGGGTAAGTATAAACATAATATTTAATTACTCAACTAGTAACAAGAGAATGTAATAATATAATAACCAATAATAATAAATCAAAACCCAATAAAATAAATCAAAGGCAATAAAAATAAATGCTCCAATCTAATATAAAGCCACAAATAATATAAATAAATAAACACACAATTAAATAATAATATCATCAAAATCACAACTCCCAAGAGGGCCAATCATAACAAGGAGTTGGTACATAAATAATAAATAAATAAGCAATAAATAAAACAACAAGACGAATAAATAGATAAATAATTAGATAAACAATAAATAAACCAACAATAAATAAATAAATAATAAAGAAGATAAATAAATAAACAATAGACAAATAAGCAAAATGGATAATAAATAAGTAAATGTACGGACAAGCACAAATACTCATCTAGTAATTAAATAATAAATAAATAAATAATATTCAATAAATCAAAAGATCAAATAATAAATATTCAATTAAACATTAGACCATAAAATAATAATAATAATATAAAATCATCAATTAAATACAAATTCATGAAATAAACATCAATAAATAGTAAATCTCCAATAATAATAATTCACACATTAATATCAAATATTAATGGGCCATCCATTAATTTAATTTAATACTAAATAAAATATATAAACTGATTAATTATTAATTAATAAATAATCACAAACTCACAAGGCAACCCAACATAGGGTTGAACAACATACCGCATGACACAGACCAATGACTCAAGCCAAGACACTAACTGACAAGAGTATCAACTTAAGCCTAAAGTGTGTAGAGGGAACTCATGTCATCTCCAATCAACTTGCCATTGGGATTTAGACAAGCTGAAACCTGTGAGGCTAGGTGGAGTTGATATATAGTACCTACAAAGCCTGTAACCACCAATAACCACAAGGCAACATATACCATAATATATATCATAAATGATCAGGTAAGTGAGAGAGAATCACAACGTCATATCATGCTTGTAATGAGTGGTATGACATTGTCTCTATCACAAATATAGTAGTAAGACAATCACAATCAACAAAGCATCATCTCATCCATTACACTCATAAAGTGGGGTTAGCAATAATAATATGTCATCATATCCTTATAAGCAATATAATCAATACATGAATAATGAGTGCATCTAGATCACTACACATAAGTCTGATCATCATATTATTTTGGGACATAATTTCATCCACATAAATCATAATGAATCCACTAATGTTAAAGAGACTATCAGTATAAGAATGAGACCAAGATACCAGAACACGCACAAACCTAAAAGTGTTTATCACACTCTCTCAAAAGGATGAGTTAGGGAGGGGCACTACGTCCCCTCCCCTTAAAACTCGTATTTTTCTTGGAAGTTGCAAGCTTAAGGTGAAGATGTACCCACACATTAGTCAAAAACTTCTTTTGAACATAACCAAATTATATCTTTCTTATAGAACATTTAAAAATAATATACATAATCTCCTCGCTAAAGGATTTATTAGTCATTAAAACATCTTAGTTCAAACATTTCCTAGTTCAAAGTAAGATAATGACAACAAAATTTTCCTACCTATGCTTCAATTATTCAAGGTGAATGCATTACACAAGAGATAAAACAAGTCACAAAACTCTTACTAGTTACAATAAGCATGCTAAATCCTTAAAATGTCTTCAAGAGAACTTTATTTAACCACATTTTGTAAGACTAAAACTATAATTCCTATCTCTGGGTTAGCATCTATAAGAAAAAATCACATCAAGTATGGCAACACTCCTTTAACATCTAGTTGCATGCAATTAAGAAGATAGATATACATTTTACACAATATTTTATACATAGGCACATTCTTATATTATTGAACAAGTCACATCATACACCTACACTAGGAATTTTTTTTGGATAAGCTTTCTTCAAGACCAAAGAAAATCAAAATAATCTCACAATTTTCACAAATCTATATCCTATAAACTCAATGAAAAACAAGATTCAAACTTCCCTATCTCTACCACACTTCCGCTACGCTACGTTGATACAAACATTCAACACATATTTCATCCCATCAAATCATTCAAAGGCACTCTAATTCATTAATTATACATGTTATATATACATAAGCACTCATTGAAGATATGAAATCAACAGTTCCTTTTGCATTTAACTATTTCATATATTACAAACTCCTCAAATTCCATTACACTTCTATTTAACATTTCATGAAATCTAGAAAGTTACTAGTACATTTAATCTTATTAACATATTTCATTACTCAACTAATATCATCATTATCTAATTGTCCACTAAGTCTAGTGCACTTCTCTACAGTGTCCCGTTGGCAACAACAATGAGATCTGATAAACTGTAGCAACGAAAAAGATAAGCAAGTTGATAATACAACACACAACACCAAGATTTTGACTTGGAAAACCTAGTTAAGGGAAAAACCACGGTGGGAACCTACCCACAATAAGATGATACTCTGCAGTAGCATGAGAAAATATTACAAGGGGGATTGCACATGCATTCATGCACACTTCCTAGAGCTCACTTCTCAAAAGATAATGACCCAGAAGGCTACAACCCTCAGGGAAGTCTCACTAACTTACAACAAGATTTAGACTACAATTCAAAAGAAATGAATTGAAAGAATAGCATCTCTAAATACCTGATTACAATTCCGGTTAAGCACATTGTCTGCTTTGCAACACTAATCTCTGCTTAATATATCACAATGAAAGATTAAATATTATTCGCACATACACCACTCTCTGATAATGTAGACACAACCTCTACACGTAAATTACAAGACAATATCACCTATTTATACAATCCATCAACCTTGACAACAAGGTCGGCTAAACCCTCAACTCACAATTACAAAATTACATCATATGATACAAAGATCGACCACTGGACCAATATAATGATATACATGACATAACATGGACCTAATTCAAATTTCCAAATGCTCAACACCACTGGAAATCATGCCAAGATCAACTGCAACACACTACACCACCACGAAAATCACATAACACAAAGAACATCACCGATTCAAAAAACTCACCAACAACTCGCACAATGATCAATGTGGATCATCAAAACAAATACGACATGATTAGGAAACACCAACAAGAATGTTAGATTCATTAGTAATAACTACACCAACACCACTTATCAAATCTTCATCGATCAACATCTGAACCTCAAGAATACTCAAACAACAACAATGGTTATGAAGAAAGATAACTTGTGGAGCACCAAATCATGAACCATCTGAAATGAAGCTACACAAGACCATCCAAAACAATCTCCCAAAGACTCAGCACAAGATTTGATCACATTATTGGCATTATAACAAACAAGAAGAAGGCTGGCATTCCAATTACAATGAGAGATTGTTGGCATTTCAATATGGATATTGAGAAGGTTGTTGATGACTATGGATATAATTGATTAAGGATGATTACTATCTTAATATTATTATTTTGTCATTGATGTTAAGAAATTGATTTTCTAATTCAGTATGATGTTGCCATATCTTAAGAAGTATGATTTGATGAGTATAAAGATGTCGGTAAAAGACACAGAAAGAATATGATGAATAAGGGGAAAAGTTATTCAATGGGCAACTATTACCGAGTTAGACAATGATGAGATCATGATGTTTAGATTGTTTTGATATCCTACATATGCTATTGTTTGAAAGGTTAATACTATACTATGTTACCGAGCAAAGAACCTAGTTGGTAAACCCTAAGGTTATCGCTATCTGTTAATGAAGGCGGAATGTCTACCGAGTGAAGTTTAGTATTCACCGAGTTGTTACTGAGTTACAACCGAGCTATAACAAAATGCATTAAATGTTTACATGTGATATTTAATGAAGGAAGCTGATGAGCTGGAGTGGATTAAATGATTGGTAAGCCGTGTATGAAGATTGTTAAAGAATCTATGGTAAAGAAAGATCGGCAGGAAGATCTACAGCTCAGATTGAACTACAATACCCTAACACAAGTTCCAAGGTGAAAATGCAAGTTCCAAGGTGGGGTAAAACATTTTCAAATCGAAGGATACATTAAACTTGGAAAAGATTGAAGATTTGATGGCTATGATTGATCATGGGAAATGTGATCAAGGAGATTAAGCAGTTGGAAGATTGTTTATAAATAGGAAACTGTTGATAAACAATGTATGCGGGCAAGTGTATGCACAAGGATGCTACATAGTGATTACCGAGCATAGAAGCTTGAAGACCTGTTTTGATAATAGAGTATAGAAGCCTAGTAGATAGACAAGATTAGTTCTATGTCTAGATTGTATTGAACAAATAGGAATCTACTTTAGCATTTTTAGATGTGTAGTTGCAGACATATTTTTATTACTGTTATTTTGAGAAGTAGTAGAAAATATCTTAACCAAGTGGACTTAACAGTCTTATTTGTAAAATCCTCTAGCAAGGTGACATTCTTATTGAGTGTTTGAAATCCTTTAACAAGGTCACTTCTAACAAGGTGAAGATCCTAACAGATCTGAGGGAAATCCCTTAACTGGGTCACATCTAGCAATGTGTTTTTAATCTTTAACATGATTTTCTTTTAACCGAGCATACTCTAGAAGAGTATATTTCTTAGTGAGTCTGAAATCCCACAATGGTTTTTCCCTATTTGGGTTTCCACGTTAAATCTGGTGTTATATGTTTTTGATCTTATCTATTTATGGGTCTACATGCATTACTATTTTTCTGATAAGGTTACCAAGGTTGAATATGTTGTTTTTATTGAAGATTAAGTTTGAATGATTCACCCCCCCCTCTCATATTGTTAGCTTGGCATCTGTACTAATCATATTTAGTATTAGAACTATCAATTGGTATAAGAGCTTTGGACTCTGGAAGAAAAGTTTAAAGGCACTTGAGTTAAAGATCCAAAAGATGTATAAGAAGGATGCACCGAAGCTGAATAAGTCAAGTTTCTCTACATGGCAGAAAAGGATGAAGCTGCATCTATTAGGAATTGGAGAATATGCTGTCTATTATATGGATAATGATTTCATCACACCGAGCACCTATCCATTGACAACAGAAGAGATAAAGGCAAAGCAAGAACATATTCAAGCAATGATTGAAATAACATATGCATTGACCGACTCAGAATTTAATGATCTAGAAGGATGTGCTGATGCAAAGGCAATGTGGACTAAGCTCATATCTGTGTATGGTGGAGATGAACATGTTCAAAGAGAAAAAGTGGATAGTCTAAGAGGACAACTTGAATCTATGAGGATGAATGAAGGTGAGAACATAACCTAGTATAGTACAAGACTAAAGGAGATTGTAAATCAAATCAAAGGAGCAGGAGGAACTATTGAAGAAATTGATGTAACAAGTAAGATGTTGAGAACCCTTCTACCTGCCTATGCAATCCGAGTCTCTGCAATCAATGAATTGAGGTCTGTACCCAATATGCTAGTTTCTTTAGATGCTACTATTGGTAAGCTACATGCATTTGAGTTAAGTAACTTTGATAACAGTGGGTCATCGGTAAATAAAGTTGAATTTGCATTCAGTTCTTTTCATATTGATGAAACTGATGATTACAATGATAGAAAGTATAAGTACTCTTAAGGGAATCACAGTGGAGCAAGTGAAAGATTTTGCAAAAACATGGAGGAGGTACACAAACTGTATGAGGAAATTAGAAAGCAAGAAGAGTTTGAAGCACTATTAGCCAGAAGGCTACCGAGAGGAAAAGGTAAGTATAAAGGAAAGCTACCTTTAAAATGTTTCAATTGTGATAAGATAGGACATATGGCTTCTAACTGTCCTGACAAAGAATCTAGTGAAAAGAGAGATTACTGAGATGACAGACAGAAAGATAATCATTACAGAGGACACCGAGACTTCAAGAGAAGAGATAAAAGACATGCCTAATAGCTGATGAGGAATCTAATGATGATAAATCAGATGAAACTGATACAGAGGAAGTTGTTTATGTGGCTATCAAAGATGGATCAGATGAAGAAAGGTATGAAGAAAAAGCTTTAATATCTCATATAAATACTAATGATTCTTGGATCATAGATAGTGGTTGCTCACATCACATGATAGGTGATAAACACAAGTTTATTAAATTAGATGATTATGATGGAGGCTATGTAAGATTTGGTAATGATGCACCATGTTCGGTAAGAGGTAAGGGATCCATAACACTTCTTGACAATGCTAAATTTAATGATGTTTATTGGGTTGAAGGTTTGAAATACAATTTGTTGAGTGTAGCATAGCTAAACAACACAGGTTACCGAATAGAGTTTGAAAAAGGAATTGTCAAAGTTCATGACAAGCATGGAAAGTTGGCTGCTACCGGGACACAAACAAGAGGTAATACATTTCATCTTGACTCAACTCAGAATAAATGTCTATATGCAAGGATAGATGATACCTGGTTATGGCATAAAAGGTTTTGTCATGTTAATTTTGATAATCTGATCAAAATAAGTAAGAAGCACCGAGTAAGAGGTCTACCGAGTCTTGAAAAACCTAAGAATACTATGTGCCAAGGATGCCAGATGGGTAAGATGACAAGATCAAGCTTTACAAGTAAGTCCTACACTTCTAAGGGAATTTTAGATCTTGTGCATACTGATCTTTGTGGTCCTATGAAAGTTCAGAGTTATTATGGTGATAAATATTTCATATTATTTGTGGATGATTACTCAAGGATGATGTCAGTAATGTTTTTAAAAGAAAAATCAAAAGTTTTTCAAATGTTTAAATGGTACAAGGCTAGAGTTGAAAATGAAATAGGAAGACAACTGAAATGTCTCAGATCAGATAAAGGAGGAGAGCTTACTTCTGATGAGTTCAACTTATTTTGCAATGATCATGGTATAAAAAGACAAGTCTCTGCACTGAGAACTCCATAGCAGAATGGGATAGTTGAGAGAAGGAATAGATCTATTGTGGATTGTGCCAGAACCTTGATGATTGAAAAGAAAGCTCCACAAACATTTTGGAGAGAAGCAATAAGCATAATAGTTTACACCCTGAACCGAGTACAACTGAAGAAAGGAACTTTGAAGACACCTTATGAAATTTGGTATGATAAGAAACCTAATGTAAGTTATTTTAAAATCTTTAGGAGTAGATGCTATGTTCACAAAGATGATAGAAATGGTAAGTTTGATCAGAAAAGTGAAGAAGGAACATTTCTAGGTTATTCTTCTAGAAGCAAAGCATTTAAATGTCTGATCAAATCATCTAACAAAATAGTAGAAAGTGCAAATGTGAAAATTGATGAATTTGCAGAAAGAAATGATGAAGGAAACTCCAAAGAACCAGAAGATTATGAAGGATTTGTCTATGTTCAACCAAGAAGACTGCTGAAGAAAATGAAGAGAATATCCAGTTTCCGAGTGATGAAGAAGATCATACAGAGCCTACCGAGCCTGTATTAGCCAAGTATGTCAGAAGGAATCATGCACCAAGTCAGATTTAGGAGATAAGAATGATCCAGTGATGACAAGGAACAAACTGAGACATAACACATGTCTAATATCTGAATTTGAACTGAGAATAGTGAAAGAGGCATTTAACAGTGAAGATTGGATAAATGCTATGATAGAAGAGATTGATCAAATCAAGAAGAATGACACATGGGCATTGGTCCCAAGATCGAAGGACAAAAATGTAATCGGTACAAAGTGGATCTTTAGAAACAAGCTAAATGAAAAAGGTGAGGTCATTCAGAATAAAGCAAGACTAGTTTACAAAGGTTATGCCCAAGAAGAAGGAATTGATTATGGTGAGACTTTTGCACCTGTGGCAAGACTCGAAGGAGTAAGAACATTGTTGGCATATGCTACTTACAAGAATTTCAAGGTATATCAAATGGATGTCAAATCTGCATTTCTGAATGGTATATTAGAAGAAGAAGTTTTCATTGAACAACCTGAAGGATTTGTTGAAAGAGAAAATAATGATCAGGTATGTAAATTGAACAAAGCTTTATATGGTTTGAAACAAGCACCTAGAGCATGGTATGAGAGATTGCACTCATATTTGATCAAAATTGGTTTTATAAGAACAACTGAAAACAACAATATGTACATGAAGAATGATGAAAATGGAATACTGATCTCAGCCATATTTGTTGATGATATTATCTTTAGTGGAAATGACTCTCTATGCAAGAACTTTGGAAATGAAATGAGTAAAGAATTTGAGATGTCATTAATCAGTGAGATAAAATATTTTATAGGTCTGCAGATACTGCAAATGAAAGATGAGATTTTCATTACCCAATCCAAGTACATAAAGGAAATCTTGAAGAAATTTGGAATGGAGGATTCAAAACCAGTAAGTACTCCTATGACTACCAACTGTAAACTATCAAAGAATGATGAATCTGCATATGTTGATGAGACACTTTACCGATCTATGATTGGAAAGTTGCAATATGTTGTTCACAATAGGCCAGATATAGCACATGTAGTAGGTATTGTTGCAAGATTTTTTGCAAATCCTAAGGAAACACACATGGCAACAATCAAAAGAATTTTCAGATACTTAAAAGGCACTGAAGATTATGGCTTAGTATATTAGAAAGGAAATGTTTTTGATTTAAAAGTTTATACTGATGCTGATTGGGAAGGCAAAATTGATGATAGGAAAAGCACAAGTGGAGGAGCTTTCTTTTAGGAGAAAGACTAGTGAGTTGGCTTAGCAAGAAACAAGGATGTGTTTCTTAGTCAACAATAGAAGCTGAATATGTTGCTGCAGCACTGAATTGCACCAATATAGCATGGATCAAACAACTGTTGGAAGGTATAAATGAGCAAGTTACCGAGCTAGTAACTATATTCTGTGATAACACTAGTGCCATTAACATTTCAAAGAATCCTATTATGCACTCTAAGACAAAGCACATCTCTATCAAATATCATTATCTTAGAGAAGAAGTTCAAGAGAAGAAAGTGATTTTGGAGTATGTTAGCACAAAGGAATAAATTGCAGACATCTTCACCAAGCCACTGCCAAAGGACACTTTTGAGTATCTTAGAAGTCAGTTAGGGGTCCTACCCCTATCTTCCATTCACTGACCAAGTTCGGTGAAAGCATCAATTTGATGACTCTACAAAATATCTTTTAGGAGTTGATGCTGATTTACACACTTTAGGAGGTTTTCTAAAGGTGTGCAGGAAACAATAAACAAGGAACAGGAATTGAAGACAAAATGCTCTGATCGAGACTGAATTGATACATAACAGCATGGAATTCACTTCTCAGAGGAAGAAATTATGTTTTTAGTTCTTTTCATTTTTGGCATTGTTGTCAAAGGGGGAGAAGACTAATGTTTGGGGGAGAAGTCTACTGACCGAAGGAGAAGACTACATTTTAGAACTGGGGAGAAGACTAATGATAGAGGGAGAGCATTTTAGAATTTCACAGCAATTTGAATCCGAATCAATAAAGTCAAATCAATTGGTTTTGCCATCAATGCCAAAGGGGGAGATTGTTGGCATTATAACAGACAAGAAGAAGGTTGGCATTCCAATTAAATTGAGAGACTGTTGGCATTTCAATAAGGATATTGAGAAGGTTGTTGATGACTATGGATATAACTGATTAAGGATGATTATTGTCTTAATATTATTATTTTGTCATTGATGTCAAGAAATTGATTTTCTAATTCAGTATGATGTTGCCATATCTTAAGAAGTATGATTTGATGAGTATAAAGATGTCAATAAAAGACACAGAAAGAATATGATGAATAAGGGGATAATTTATTCAATGGGCAACTATTACCGAGTTAGACAATGATGAGATCATGATGTTTATATTGTTTTGATATCCTACATATGCTATTGGTTGAAAGGTTAATACTATACTATGTTACCGAGCAAAGAACCTAGTTGGTAAACCCTAAGGTTATCGCTATTGGTTAATGAAGGCGGAATGTCTACCGAGTGAAGTTTAGTATTCATTGAGTTGTTACCGAGTTACAACCAAGCTATAACAGAATGCATTAAATGTTTACATGTGATATTTAATGAAGGAAGTTGATGAGCTGGAGTGGATTAAATGATTGGTAAGCCGTGTATGAAGATTGTTAAAGAATCTATGGTAAAGAAAGATCGGCAGGAAGATCTATAGCTTAGATTGAACCATAATACCCTAACACAAGTTCCAAGGTGAAAATGCAAGTTCCAAGGCAGGGTAAAACATTTTCAGATTGAAGGATACATTGAACCTGGACAAGATTGAAGATCTGATGGCTATGATTGATCATGGGAAATGTGATCAAGGAGATTAAGCAGTTGGAAGATTGTTTATAAATAGGAAACTGTTGATAAACAATGTATGCGGGCAAGTGTATGCACAAGGATGCTACATAGTGATTACCGAGCGCAGAAGCTTGAAGACCTATTTTGATAATAGAGTATAGAAGCCCGACAAATAGACAAGATTAGTTCTATGTCTAGATTGTATTGAACAAATAGGAATCTGCTTTAGCATTTTTAGATGTAAAGTTGCAGACATATTTTTATTACTATTATTTTGAGAAGTAGCAGAAAATCTCTTAACCGAGTGGACTTAACAGTCTTATTTGTAAAATCCTCTAGCAAGGTGACATTCTTATTGAGTGTTTGAAATCCTTTAACAAGGTCACTTCTAACAAGGTGAAGATCCTAACAGATCTGAGGGAAATCCCTTAACCGGGTCACATCTAGCAATGTGTTTGTAATCTTTAACAAGATTTGCTTTTAACCAAGCATACTCTAGAAGAGTATATTTCTTAGTGGGTCCAAAATCCCACAATGGTTTTTCCCTATTTGGGTTTCCACATTAAATCTGGTGTTATATGTTTGTGATCTTATCTATTTATGGGTCTGCATGCATTTCTATTTTTCTGATAAGGTTATCAAGGTTGAATCTGTTGTTTTTATTGAAGATTAAGTTTGAATGATTCACCCCCCCTCTCATATTGTTAGCTTGGCATCTGTAATAATCATATTTAGTATCAGAACTATCACACATTGGAATATATTGAAGGAAATACCTGAAATCTGCAAAGCGCTGATCAAAGAAACAAATTGCAAAACCAGATCATATGATATGATCAATTAAGCTTCTCAGATCACCAAAACCAATATAGAGAGTGTAGATACACAATACACCAAACCATAATCCCAATGAATCAATCTGCAATCACTAGAGCAGGAATATGTTGACATCAATGACAACAAAATATCCTAGCAACAATAATGTCCAACATTCTCCCCCTTTGGCATTGATGGCAACATATGAATGTGAAAAACAATCAATGCAAAGAAAGAAAACATCTGCAACAGACCCCCCCCTAAGATCAAGTAGATAAAACAGTTTTTCACATGCTTCACTCCCCCTTTGACAACAATGCCGAAGACAGAATACAGATTATGCTTCTCTCCCCAAAACACATCCTCTAAGAAGGACACTCTCCTCCTTAGGATAAACTCACAACTGATCACCAGAAACACATACTGACTACTCTGGCTGAGTAGCAACACTAACTCATCAATCTAGATAGATAGATAAGGATTTGAGATCCATTGGATTGATGCAACTCAATCCATCTAGTTCTCATCATGAGGGGTAGATACCCCTAACTTGTCTTTGAAATAGACAAATGTATCTGCAGGAAAAGGCTTAGTGAAAATATCGACAATCCGTTCCTTTGTAGATACATTCTCCAACTTCACTTCCTCTTCACTGACTTTTTCTCTCAAGTAATGATATTTGATTGACACATGTTTAGTTTTTGAATATTTTACCGGATTATTTGACATGTTTATAGCACTGGAATTATCACTATATATGACAGTAGGCCCATCATAAATAAATCTGATATCTTTCAAAATTTTCTTCATCCAAACCACCCGAGTTCAACTACCAGCAACAACAATGTACTCAACTTCAACAATAGATAAGGACATTGAATCTTGTTTCTTACTAGCCCATGAAACCAATTTCTTACCTAAAACAAATGCACCACCGAACCTGTATTCTTCCGGTCATCAACATCACCATCCCAATCAACATCAATGTAAGCACATAACATGAAATCATCATTCTTTAGATACCACAAACCATAATCCAGATTCCCCTTCAAGTATTTGAATATCCTCTTTATATTAGTGACATGACTCTCTTTCAGATCAACATGATATCTAGCAGTCATGCACACAACATGCATAATGTCAAGCCTAGTCTGAGTAAGATATAGTAGTCCACCAACCATAGATATGTATAAACTCTGATTAGCTTTCAGAGATCCATCATTTTTAGACAATTTGCAACCAGTCACCATAGGAGTTCCAACCGGTTTGGAGTCAATTAATCCAAACTTCTTTAGCAATTCCTTCACATATTTAGTTTGAGATATAAAAATACCTTTTCCAGTCTATGAAATCTGCAAACCTAAGAAAAATTTCATCTCACCTATCATAGACATCTTAAATTCCTTCTGCATATCACCGACAAACTTCATGTCAAGTCATCATCACCTCCAAAGATAATATCATCAACCAAAACTTCAACAATCAAAATGCTATTATTCTCAATCTTAAAATACAAATTACTATCAACAGTCCCTTTATTAAATCCTAATTTAAACAAATACTTGTCCAATCTAGCATACCAAGTTCTAGGGGCTTGTTTCTATCCATAAAGAGCTTTCTTCAATTTACATACCATGTCTCCATCATCTGATAATGAAAATCCATCAGGTTGCTCATTGTAGACTTCTTCCTTAAGATCACCATTCAAAAAGGCAGCTTTGACATTCATTTGATATACCTTGAAATCTTTATAGGCAGCATATGTAAGCAATAGTCTAACAACTTCAAGTCTGGCTAGTAGAGAAAAAGTCTCCTCATAATCAACCCCTTATTTCTATGAATATCCTTTGCATACAAATATTGCTTTATTTCTGACAACTTCACCAACTTCGTTCAATTTATTCTTGAATACCCATTTAGTACCAATAACATTCTTATGTTGGCATTATGAGAATCGGTATGAGGACATAATGGCATTGTATGTTGTCATTGATGTCAATATGTTGCAAAGGTGTGAACTGGCATATGTGAGAACTGGTATACCACTGTAAACTAACATTTGTGCCAAAGTGAAGTGGTGTGCTTGTTCAAGATGAACCGGCATATGGTTATGGGAACCGGCACATGGAAGCGTTGTATGACTACCGGTTGGTAGTCTCAACTTTAGGGTTTTCGGTTGAAGTGCTTCAAGCCTGTGTGGCTCAATCGGTGACTTTGTGCGATGAGGTAGCATGATAACAAAGAACAAGATCATGTTGCCAAGTAAGCCTTGTGTGCATGAAGGATCGTGCATGAAGAAGATCTTGCCTATCTACCTCAGGAATATGAGAAGACTGTAAAATGGCGATAACATGTGATGGGTTATCAGCCGCCATGGAAAAGGCAGAAAATGAATGATGGAGATTAATGCAGTATGCTCAACAGTCAGGATTGAACTGTTTGAATTCCTTAACCTATTAGGTTTAGGGTTTAGGGTTTATGCTTCCAACCTAACTATTTTCTATAAGGTCGATGTTGTGACTCTTTCTAGGGTCGTTGGCAAAAGTTGTGTGTGAGTATCCAAGAGAAAGGATACGTGTTTCTTGCCAGACCAAAAGGAGAGAAGTGATACCTACAGAGTGTAAGTGCAGAAGGAGAAGAGGAGCTTAAGTGGGTCTGCATTAACATTGAGTGTTGTTACCAGATCATAGTAATATCTGTTGATCTCTAACCACCTCAACAGTTGGAAAATCCCTTAACAGGGTAGCCTTAACTAGTTTGCTGTAAATCCTTTAATAGGGTAACTCTAAGCTACTAAGTTTGAAGTCCTTTAGCTATTGAGTTCTTGAAATCCTCTAACAAGGTAACCTTTAATAGGGTTTAACCCTTAATCGGGTATTGTAGCCATCCCTTAATCGGGTGATCTCTAACAGGATCGGTTCCTAGCAAAACCTATTGTAATGTCTCTAACTGGGAAAGGCTCCTAAGAGAGCAGACTTCCAAAGAGTTCAAAAATAGCTTGTGGGTATTCATCCCCACCGTGGTTTTTCCCAGTTGGGTTTCCACGTGAAAAATATATGTGTCATGTGTGATGTCTTTATCTTGTGATGCTTTGCTATTGTTTGTCAAGCATATGATGGTTCTGTGTTTTATGCTTGTCAATAAAACATGTTGAACTAGCTACTATTATGATCTAATGATAGATTACCTATTTATGCATAAGGGTGAAATGGTAGTGTAGTCTCAAGATGAGTGAAATGCTAAGTGAGTAACCAGTTAATGCTTATCTCAGACATTCTTAGCTTTACCGATTGCACTCTAGTTCAAACCGGTATCTCTATCTCCTAGTCTTTTGAAGTGCTTGTAGTTAAACCAGTTTAAGATAGTGTTGTTTTGTATGTACTGATTCACCCCCCCTCTCAGTACTGGTTTGGTACTATTTGCTCATCATTGAGTTATCATCTTAACCTTAGGTCTAGGCACAAACTCCCACATGTTATTCTTTTCAGTCTGATCTAATTCTTCTTCCATAACTCTCATCCAACTTTCATCTTTGCAAGCCTCAACTGTAAAGTTTTGATGCTAATAGTTAATAAGATGAGAGGGGGGGGGGGTTGAATCATACAAACTTAATCTTCAATATATTCAACAGATTCAACCTCGGTAGCTTATACTTCAGAATACATAACCAAAACTGTAAAACATTCAAACTTATGAACAGATAACATCACAACACATATAACACCAAATTTAACATGGAAACCCAAATAGGAAAAAACTGTTGTGGGATTTCGGACCCACTAAGAAATATACCCTTCTAGAGTATGCTCGGTTAAAAGCAAATCTTGTTAAAGATTACAAACACATTGCTAGATGTGACCTGGTTAAGGGATTTCCCTCAGACTTGTTAGAGTCTTGCACTTTGTTAGAAGTGACCCTGTTAAAGGATTTCAAACACTCATTTAGAATGTTACCTTGCTAGAGGGTTTACAAATAAGACTGTTAGGTCCACTCGGTTAAGAGATTTCCTGTCACTTACACAACAAATAACAGTAATAAATTATATCTACAACTTCACATCTGAAATGCTAAAGTAGATTCTATTTGCTCAAAACAATCTTGTCATAAGACTTATCTAGTCCCTTGTTGGGCTTGCTGGGCTTCTGAATCTATTCTTCAATCAGATCTTCAAGCTTCTGAGCTCGGTAAACATTCCTGTAGCATCACTGTGCATACATTTGCCCGCATGCATTGTTTATCAACAATTCCTTATTTACAAACAATTTCTAACCACTTAATCTCCTTGATCACATTTCCCATGATCAATATTAGCCATCAGATCATCAAACTTGACTAGGTTCAATGAATCCTTTGATTTGAAAATGTTTTACCTCACCTTGGAACTTGCATTCCTTCCTAGGAACTTGTGCTAGGTTATTGCGGTTCAATCTGTGCTATAGATCTTCCTCTTGTATTTTCCATTGCCGTAGATCCTTAACAAACTTCTTGCACGACAAACCAATCATCTGATCAACTCCAGCTCATCAGCTTCCTTCATTAAATAATGCTTTTATTCATCCAATGTGATCTATTATAACTCAGTTGTTACTCGATTAATACTGAGCTTCACTTGGTAGACATTCTGCCTTCTTTAACAAATATCGATAACCTTAGGGTTTACCGACTAGGTACCTTAGGGTTTACTGACTAGGTTCCTTGCTTGGTGACATAATATAGTATTAAACTTATAATCAACAACATGTGTAGGATATCAAAACAATCAAAACAACATGATCTCATCATTGTCTAACTCGGTAATAGTTGCCCATTGAATAACTTGTTTCTCCCCTTTATTATCACATTCTTTCTATGCCACTTACCGACCTCCTAATACTCATCAACACATACTTCTCAAGATATGGTAACATCATACTAAATCAGAAAATCAATTTCTTGACGTCAATGACAAAACAATATTATTAAGATAGTAATCATCCTTCTTCAGTTATATCAACAATCTCCTACAACCTTCTCAATATCCTTATTGAAATGCCAACAATCTCCTTTCTATTCAATTTATTCTTGAATACCCATAGAGTACCAATAACATTCTTAACCTTAGGTCTAGGCACAAGCTCCCATGTGTTATTCTTTTCAATCTGATCTAATTCTTCTTTCATAGCTCTCATCCAACTTTAATCTTTGCAAGCCTCAACAACATCCTTAGGTTCAACTTTAGAAATCAAACATATCTCTTCAACAAATAACCTTATTCTAGTCATCACACCTTTATTTTTATCTCCAATAATATGATTTTCTTAATAATTTAATCTTACATACCTCGAGGTCTTCTGATTGTTTTGGTTTTCAGGTTCTTGCACTTCTCCACTGGCAACATCAACATTTAGATGAACAGTCTCTACCAGATCAGTCTGCTTCAATTCTTCAGTCTGAATAGGATTTAAAACAACATGTTGACCATCATCATATCCACAAGCTCTGATCTCTTTTCCATAATCCTCATCAACCTTCACATTTTCACTTTCCACTATCTTTCTCAATCTCTTATTGTAGCACCGGTAGGCTTTTCTCTTTGTTGAATATCCCAAGAAAATTCCTTCATCACTTCTTGCATCAAACTTTCCTATGTCATCATCTCTCTTGATATAACATTTGCTACCAAATATTCTGAAATATCTCACAGTAGGAACATGACCAAACCATAGCTCATAAGGAGTCTTACCAGTATCACCTTTAATGTGAACTTGGTTGAATGTGTAAACAATAGTGCTAACTGCTTCTCTCCAATAGATCTTTGGAACATTCCCTTCAATAAGCATAGTCCTTGCAACATCAAAGATAATTATGTTATTCCTTTCAACAACTCTGTTCTGTTGAGGGGTTCTAGGAGTAGATAATTGTCTTCTAATCCCATGCTTCTCACATAATGAATCAAACTCACTAAAACAAAATTCTCCACCTTTGTCAGATCTCAGACATTTTACCTTCAATCCTGACTCAGTCTCAACCTTTTCTTTGAATATCTTGAACTTGTCTAATGCTTCAGATTTCTCCTTAAAAAAGACAACCCACATCATCTTGGAATAATCATCAATTAACAACATAAAATATTTGTATCCCTGCACACTTCTAACATTTTTAGGTCTGCATAGGTCAGTATGCACAAGATCTAGAAATCCATAAGATGTATATTGTTTTCTTTTGAAAGAAATTCTTGTTTTCTTACCCAATTGACATTCCTTACATACCAGATTAGCAGGCTTAACAATCTTAGGTAGATCTCTAACAACTTGTGTAGAACAGATCTTAATCATTGAATCAAAGTTAACATGACACATTCTCCTATGCCACAACCAACTTTAATCAATTTAAGAAATCAAACAACTTTTCTCACTAGCATTCAAATGAAAAATATTACCTTCAATCTTAGTTCCAGATGCAATCTCTATACTAGAGGCATTTAGGATTTTGTATTTACTATTCTTGAATTTTAAATCATAACCTTTGTCAACCATTTGTCCAAAACTCAATATATTATGCTTCAAACCTTCAACATACAAGACATCATTAGTGTTATGCTTACCATCAAAGGAAATAGAACCTCTACCATGGATCACACAGGCTTTGTTATCTCTAAATCTCACTATTCCACCATCATACCTTTCCATCGTCACAAAGTTTCTTTTATCACCGGTTATATGATGTGAAAAACCACTGTCAATCACTCATTCATCTATTTCTTAAACTTTAGCAGGTTGTGGAATCAACATGTACCAGTCCATCTTCTTTGATAGAAATAAATACAACTTCAGCTCCTTTTGATTCTTCATCTATAACACCTTCATCAATAGAATAGTAGTAGTTCTTTTGATTATTATACTTCTGGTTAGACTTGTAAGGATTATCATACTTCTCATGCTTATCATATCTATCATTCTTATCATACTTATCAAATTTATCATTCCTATCATATTTATCCATTCTTTCTGGGCATCTAGAAGAAAAATGTCCTATCTTATTACAAGAGAAACATTTCAAAGGCAATTTTCCATCATACTTACTAACTCTCTTAGGCAATCTTTGGGCAATCAATGCTTGAAGATCATCTAGTTCTCTTTCTTTCTCTTCCATCTCTCTCCTTTCTCTTTCATATCTAGATAGTATGCATTCATCAGTGTCACACTTTTGCTTTTTGGATACAGATGCTCTAAATGTTGTCTTAGACTTTCCATGTGATTCACCAAATTTGCCAGCTCAAAAGCATCAATCTTTCCAACCAATATATCTCTTATCACTGTAGTCACACTATGGATCTCATCAATAACAACTACCTTATGTCTATAAGCAAGAGGCAAAGATCTTAGCACCTTGGCAACAATTTCATCTTCTTCAAGGGTTCCACCAACACATCTTTTCCCATATTCTCCCATCTTCAGCATCTCATATTTCCCTTTCAAACTCTGCAACTTAGCAACTTTCACTTGTTTATCTCCTTCATATAGGGTCTCAAGCTTCTCCCAGATATCATGTGTGGTTTGAAGTTCCATTACATTTGTCATCTCTAAGTCAGACAGGGAACTCAATAATTCTTCCTTCACTTTAATGTCATGTTCAGATTCCTTGATCTCATTAGCAGTAACTGGTCCATTCAGAGGAGAAGAATATAAATTCTTTCTAATCTTCCCGTAATCTTCTCCAAGACATCTCAAGTGCACTTCTATCTGATTTTTTTATATAGCATAGTTACTACCATCGAATCTCAGACTCTCCTTCTTAAAGACAACACCTCCAGTTCCAGTTGCCATCCTGGATCTTCCCAAGCATTCAAGCTTCTTCTAGAGGATCTAGCTTTGATACCAATTGTTGGCAACAACAATGAGAGAAAACTAAGAGGGGGAGGTGAATCAGTTCTCTGGATCTGCAAACTTAACCACAAAAATAGATCTGATAAACTACAGCAATACCAAAGATAATCAAGTTGATAATACAACACACAACATCAATATTTTGATGTGGAAAGCTCAGTTAAGGGAAAAAACATGGTGGGAACCTAACCACAATAAGATGATACTCTGCAGTAGTATGTGAAAATATTACAATGGGGAATGCACCTACATTCAGGCACACTACCTAGAGCTCATTTATCAAAGATAATGACTCGAAAGGCTACAACCCTCAGGGAAGTCTCACTGACTTACAACAATATTCAGACTACAATCCGGAAGAAATGAACTGAAAGAATAGCATCTCCAAATACCTGATTACAATTTTGGTTAAGCACATTATCTGCTCTACAACACTAGTCTCTACTTAATATATTACACTGAAAGATGAATCCTTATTCACACATACACCACTCTCTGATAATGCAGACACAACCTCTACACCCAAATTATATGACAATATCACCTATTTATACAATATAGAAACCCTGACAATAAGGTTGACTAAACTCTCAACTCACAATTATAAAATTACATCATATGGTACAAATGTCGACCACCAAACCAATATAATAATATACATGACATAACATGGACCTAATTCAAATTCCCAAGTGCTCTACACCACCAGAAATCATGCCAAAATAAACTGCAACACGCTACACCACCAGGAAAACAACATAACACGATGAGCATCACTGATTTAGCAAAATCACCAACAAAGTGCACAATGATCAATGCGGATCATCAAAACAAATAGGACATGATTAAGAAACACCAACAAGAATGGTAAAATCATCACTAACAACTACACCAACACCACTTATCAAATCTTCATCGATCAACATCTAAACCTCAAGAATACTCAAACAACAACAACTGTTAGGAAGAAAGATAACTTGTGGAGTACCAAATCATGAACCATCTAAAATGAAGATACACAAGACCATCCCAAACAATCTCCCAAAGACTCAGCACAAGATCTGATAACACCGAAATATGCTGGAGGAAATACTGAACTCTGCAAAGCATTGATTAGAGAAACAAACTGCAAAACTGGATCATATGATATGACCAATTAAGCTTCTCAGATCACCAAAACCAATACAAAAAAGTATAGGTACTCCATACACCAAACCATAATCCTAATGAATCAATCTGCAATCACCAAAGTAGGAATATGTTGACATCAATGACAATGACATATCCTAGCAGCAATAATGTCCAACATGTCCTCCCTTGCACACACTATCAGAGGTTCAAAATGAACATGATAGAAACAACACTGACACAAAATGAGGACCCACAATACTCAACATATGGAATGACCACTATAGACAACAAAAGAGAAATTCTAAAAGGAGAAACCCAACATTAAGTCATGAAAAATTATCGGCGAAATCAATCAAGAAATAAAGCGTGACAAGTGCCACAAAAATAGATGAAAGAAGAATTACAAAACTACAACAATACTTGCACAGATAAAAAAATAACTTAAGGAAAGATAGCCAACACATCCAAATCTACTTCATGAGGTGACTGATATCAATCAAACCAAAGGGAGTAACCGCTACACAACACTCGAGGGTACAACACTCTAAATGTGTCAAAGAGTGTGAACTAGACATTTAAAATCATATATTCATTTTTCTTTTCAATGCAATAAAATAACCACATCTACTATGTTATAATAAAATAAATATCAGAACCTCAGCCAATCACTCGATGATGTACTATAATATTCACCATTATTTTCAATGCATAGTGAGTAGCATACAATTGATCACAATATCCTACACAATGTCATTAAATAGTTTAATCAATCATATATTGACACAAGTAAATTTACTCATAAGATATAGATCTCCTTATTTAATTGCCATACGAAATTTAATATCAAACTCCGATTAAACCTACTCCTAACACCTATGATCATTTCCTTAAAACCATTATCCAGTCAATTTATTTATATTAAGCACAAAACTAGATGTCCTAGCCTTGCTTGCATCTACTTTATATCTACTTAATTTAGTGACGCACAAATTCAAATACATACTTACATTATTCCATCAGTCCTTAACCATTATTATTAGTAAACTAAATATTTCCATCATTTCAAGGAAAATTATCATTTAGGAACACATTACAACTTAATTCACTTCATTATAAATCCATCCTACTAAAATTCATTGAGCAAGTACTTTATTAAAATTCAATAGGGTAAGGAGATGACACTTTTCCTTAATCTATCCAACCAATCAAGCAAAACATTTCATCAAAACCACACAACTCCTTTGCGAATCTAAATTTTTTATCTTACCCAACCAAGTAAAGACATAATGACATGCATGCATTAGTTTTACTTCATTCATCGCACATACTTTAACATGATTGTAAAACTTCCTACATTATTTATGCAAGAGATATCCTACCTACTAAATATAAATCATGGGTGCAATACATAAATTTTGATCTTCAATGCAAATTTATTCCATACAAACTTTCCTTTTTTAATATATGCAAATATCATATTCATAAATAATTTTTCAATGCTTCTATTTAATATTAATAGACTCCTAAGTAATTTGAATCTTATACCCAAATAGAGAGAAGAGGAAGGAAGGGCATTGCCAAACAATCAATACATGAACATAAGAATTATGCATGAATTTGAATTTCCTAGATATGCCATATTTATCATATCATGTAGCTACTTACATCATTTTCTGAGATGTGCAAATTCAACCTCCCATGTGTTGGTAACAACAATGAAGGAAAGCTGAGAGGGGAGTGGGGTGAATCAGTTTTCACCAGATTAAGAAACTTAACCACAAATACAAATTTGATAAACTACAACAACAATAAAGATAAGAAAATTGATAGCACAATACACAACATCAAGATTTTGATGTGGAAAACCTGGTTGAGGGAAAAACCACAGTGGGAGCTTACACACAATAAGATGATACTCTACAGATTTATGTGAAAACAATTATGATGGGGAATGCACCAGCATTCATGCACACTACCTAGAGCTCACTGCTGAAGATACAATAACCCAGAAGGCTACAACCCTCAGGGAAGTCTCACTGACTTACAACAAGATTCAAACTACAATCCGAAAGGAAGGAACTGCAATGATAGCATTTGCAAATGCCTAATGAGAGTTCTGGTTAAGCACATTTCTCTGTCCTGCAACAATCTTTTCTCAATACACCACACTAAAAGTTTGATTCCTTTATTCACTCATACACCACTCTTTGATAATGTAGACACACCATCAATACTCAAATTACATGACTATACCACCTATTTATACAATTCATCAACCTTGACTACAAGGTCGGCTAAACCCTCATCTCACAATTATAAAATTACATCACACAATACAAAGATTGACCACCAGACCAATATAACAATATACATGACATAAAATGTGTTAGGATAACCGATGAACAACCGAGAGGGGGGTGAATCAGTTGTTAATAGATTATATGATTTAAAGAACTTAAAACTTTATACCAGAATAACTGATTAAGCATTAAAGCATAATTGAAAACCATATAATCAATACCATGCAACCATAACACATAACACCATGATTTATATGTGAAAAACCCAGAAAGGGAAAAACCACAGTGGGAAACCCTACCCAAAGTTAGATGATACTTCTGTAGAAAGTATATGATTACAATAGGGGCCTGCACATGTAGGAAGGCACACTACCTAGAGCACACTGCTCATCACAATGGAGTCTCATTGACTACAAAAGAGACCAACCACCTCAAAATATTTGGACAACAATCCAGAAAGAAGAACTTCCTTTGATAGCATCAAACATGCCAGATTATAGTTCCGGTTAAGCTCAATACCAGAGGGCTAAAACCTCTTACATTAACCCAACTCGATCACCTATGATCAACCAAATCCTCTACAAAAATGATTATTACATTATTCGCTCCTTCCCATACATACATGATCTACAATGAGATCTTACATATATTTATACCAACTTGAGACCTAACCAATTAGGTTGGCCACCCAAATGATAATTCAATATATCCATTACATAATCTTGAAATAAAATCATAAAGAATGTCGGCCTAAGGCCAAACAAACATCATCCAATGCATCCACCAACACGTTACATGAAAACCAGTCCATAACCTAGATATCACCAGACCTAAATTAGATCCACACAAGACAAAGAAATGACACCAATCAGTTGAGGCATGAACACAATCACCATTAGCATCCCGAATCCCTTCTAGAAGCTGCACCAACACCACTTATGCATTACATCAAGTATCTTCAATAAAGCTCTGCCAAGGAAACCCTTACCGAACCTATAAAGTAGACTTACTAGAACATGAGATAGCATCCGATCATCAATTCAATACCAACTGACTGAAACATACTTCAAAAGCATATGAACCATCCATACAAACTTATTCCATCATCTAGATCATACCAGTGACAATCAACTAATAATCTTCGCAATCTAATCCTTCTACTAGAAGTCGGTAAACAACCATAACAACTAGTGTTGACATCAATGACAAAATATCAATGCAACTCATAATACATTGCATCATATTGCCAACAATCTCCCCCTTTGGCATTGATGGCAACACTAGATGTGAAAAAAATCCAAGTGCCAAGAAATGCCAAAAAAGTCTCCCCCAATGGAATACCACCAACAATCTCTCATAAAATGATATAGCAATGAAGCTCTGAACCAAATTTGAATCAAAAGACCAAATACTATGAAACTCCTCCTAAGGACTGCAATCAATTTGAAAAATAAATATTAATGGTTTTTCACATATATTCCTCCCCCTTTGACAACAATGCCAAAGAACTAAATAGAAATGAAAAACTCTAAATCTCAAGGCTGACTACTCCCCCTGAGTAGTAGTATTATTTCATCAATCCAGAGCAAAAGATAGCTTTGATAATGCATATCGGACTGATGCACATCTGCATCATTTAAGTCTCTATCGGAGGGGTAGAAACCCCCAATTTGTCTCTCAAATACTCAAATGATTCTCAGGATAAAGGTTTAGTGAAGATGCCTTCTATCTATTCTTTAGTGTTCACATAAACCAATCTGACTTCGTTTGCTTCCACCTTTTCCTTCAAAAAGTTATACTTGATTGATATGTGCTTAGTCTTGGAGTGAAATACCGGATTCTTGGATATGTCAATAGCTGCAGAGTTATCACAATGACTAACAAATAGATCATTATAACTCACTTGTATATCCTTCAACATTTGCTTCATCCATAGAACTTGAGTACAATTAGTTGCGGCTACAACATATTCAACTTCAGCAGTAGATAAAGAAATGCATGATTGTTTCTTGTTGATCCATGAAACCAACTTCTTCCCAAGAAAGAATGCTCCACCGGATGTGCTCTTATGGTCATCAAAATCACCCGCCCAATATACATCTGTATATGCACATAAAGTAAAGTCATCATCTTTAGGGTACCATAAACCATATTTAGTTGTTCCTTGCAAATACCAGAATATCCTTTTTATTGCACTTTCATGATTTTCTCTTGGATTACTTGGAAATATTGATACAATATTGACTGCATTCTGTTGGCAACTGACACTCATTGGATTCATTTTGTTGTCATTGATGACAACAAGATATGATGAAAGTCATAAACCGACACTAGGAAGCATATATCGATAGATACCGACTTTGGAGCATTCAGGGCTACACCAACACCGACACCAGCATCAACACTTCTTTGGAAGCTGACATCAATAAGGATTTACTTAAATCATTTTATAATTATTATTGTCAAGGCCAACATTTTTGTAAATGTATTATAAGCTGACATAAGGCATATCATTTGTAATAGGTATATAGGTTAGTCTGCTAGGTTATTTTTGTGAGAGAGTAAGATATATGATATATGTGGATATAGGAGAATATAGCAGAACTGTATGATGCAAAATACATGTATGGAGATCATTTTGTATGTGAATGCTATATCATACAATAATTTGTAGATAGCTTGGAAAGCATTCCTGGAGGAGAAGTGATACCGATAGCAGTTCAGAGTTTATGAACTAGTACAAAGTAGAACCAGAATCAAAACTCTATTTAGCATAGCAGATGCATTCTTGAGTTCATTTTTAGTAATTTACTTTGGAAGAAAGCTTGTAGTTAGTGAGGCTCTTTAGTGATGAGCAATATGCTCTAGGCAGTGTGCCTTCCTGCAAGTGCAGGCCCCTATTATATGTAATATCTTTTCAAATGGCCAGTGAACTAATATTGTGGGTGACAAATCCCACCGTGGTTTTTTTTCATTGAGGTTTTCCACGTATAAACTTTATGTGTTATGGTGTTCATTTATGTGGATGGTTTATTTGCTTCTTGTTATATAATTATTTGTTTACCGGTATGTATATGCATGGTCTAGAAAGTTAAAAACTATTCATTCTGGTAGAACACTGATTCACCACCCCCCCTCTTAGTGTTCTTGGATCCCAACAATTGGTATCAGAGCTTGGTACCTCAGAAGAAGTTTAACAACTTGAGGAAGATCCTGAAACCGAAATCTTTGAAAATGGCTATGGAGAAGCAACTTGAGATGACTCTTGAGGATTATGATGCTAAAAGGATGAAGAAATTGAGATTGCAAGAGGAATTGAATTCTGCAAATAAATTCATTCTTATCCTGCAAGAAAGGTTATCATCTGGTCAAGCCAAGAGAAAAGAACTTTTGCAAAAACTGGATGACGAGGAGAAAAATGCTCTTAAGGAACAATGTCAGAAACTAAGTCAAGAAACATGCTCATGAAGAATGAAATGCAAGATTTGACTATGAGATTATCAAAAGATATTGAGGATAGAAAGAAGAAGGAAGATAATCTAGTTATATCTCTGGAAATTTTTTTTGATGAATGTGGTAGATTGACTCATGAGAATAATCTGTTGACAACTGATTTGGCACACTCCCAGAACAATGAACAAGAACTTGAAAGACAAGTAACCACTCTGAGAGATGATTTAACTACTGCAAGTGAGTATAAAGAGAAGTTTAGGATCGGTACTGCACAGTTGTATGACTTATTGAAAAGACAAAGACGGATTGATGATTCTAGAGGACTTGGATTTGTACAAGGTGAAAGCTCTAGTATTGTAAATGAAGATTAGACATCCGGTATGTAGAACTCATCAAAATAGAGGAAACTGATAATGCAATCTAATGCTTATAAATTCAATGGTAGATTTTTTGTTTGCAATAATTTTGGACATATGGCTAAACAATGTAGAAATAAGGTAAATCAAAACTACAATTTTGTTCTCGGTCTATGCACAAACTGCAAGAAATATGGTCATAGATTAGAAGATTGCAGAATGAATGTTAAATGTCATGCATGTGGAAAGTTTGGACATTTTGCTAATCATTGTAGGTCAATAAATGATACCGGACATGTCAAAGCAATTTAGAAGAACAATGCTATATGTTATGCATGCAACAAAATAGGTCATATTGTTAAGTATTGCAGAAGCAAGACTCAACTAGTTAATAATGAGAAAGGAAAGCAGAAGGTAGATGAAATACAACAAGATCACACCAAGAGATGGGTTAGAAAATCTGAAGAACCAAGTGGAGACGGATCTATATCAGCAACTCCACCGGTAGAACAAAGTATTCCTCTACCAGCAGGAAATTCCACCGGTAACTGAGGCATAAGCCTTAGGTGCTGGCAAAGTCATTGATAAATTTTACATATTACCCCAGAAGAGATCTAAGGAGATCTAGAGAATTGTGTTAATCATTGATAAAGGTTGACCTGACACATAACTGTGAAACCGACATCCGTAGGGTTGTTGGTGAATCATTTATTACAAAAATTAGGGTTTTATTCATTGATAAAAGAGGGCAAGTAAATTCATTTTCACTCACCGATCATTCAAGCATTCAGAGCAAAGAAAAGGCAAATCAAGAGTGAGCAGAAGCATTGTGAAAAGGTTTCAAGCAATTATCAATCTTCCACCAACATTCACTCTCAGGTATTTATCAACATGGCATCTAGATCTTCAACACCTACTTTTATTGCAAATCTCACCATTATCAAAGTCAAGGATAGGTTGAGGCCAGTCTTTAAGGAGGTTCCCCAAATTGCTAGAAAGGAAGACTTTGCGGGAGCATTTTCTAGGGTTCCTAACAGCATGATGTATGTTGAAGATGTGAGGGCATACATTCACTGCAACCTTGAGGATTTGGGCACTGAAGACATCAAAAGCATGTATCAATCTGTGATACTGAAAAAATCTAGAACCATTAAACTGGAATAGGATAGTTTTAAGCAGGGTACATGGTTCATTCTTTTGGCTTGATTCAGTACACAAAATAATGAAGGAAGTTGTGAAAGCAGTAACAGGGTTACCTTCCACCGGTAACAGACCAGACAAAACCAAGAAGGTCTCCAATGACCTAGTAATGAACTTAATTGGTGCATCATCAGACAGAAGGTCTCTGAGAGTTAATGATGTGACTGATATAAATGTGAGATTTGTTAGCATGATTTTAGGGTACAAAGCAACATGCAAACAGACTTAACTCAGTTTCTAGTTTATGCATTAAAAGTGCTTATGACATGGTTAAAGACATTGTGAAAATTGATGTATGTGAAGGGTTAAAAGATGAGTTGATTGATAACTTAGGAAAAATCAAGAAGGATAAGAAAGGAACTTTTAGATCTGGAAATCTACTTGTGTGCTTGATGCTGCACATAACTAAATAGGTTCCCAGCATTGGCCACAAGAATCTTGGATTTGATATACTGGTAGGAAAACAGTTAATAGACCTATTCAACAACATGGGTGAGAACAAAGAAAAGAACATTCATGATTATTTTCAAGCACTAAAGGTTAGGATGAACAAAAGAATCAGACTATCATAGAAAATGGTCAACAAATACAAGGATGATATATGTTTTGTAATAAAAAAGGATGAGATCTGGATGGAAGCAGTCATCCCAAGAATAATTTGGGTAACAGAGGTGGGTTATGAGACTGATGATCATATAATTGAAACTTATGCTAAAGCACTTCTGGAAGCACCAAATGAACCAAAGGAAGAAGTATTTGGTAGTGCTGAAACCATAGAAAAACAAATTCAATCTAAAAAGAGAGTGAAAAAGGTTGAAGTAGTTGTAAGAAGAGGTTCTAGACAGGCTAAGGCTATTAAAGAAGATGTATTGAAGCAAACCGGTATCATTGAGGATGAGTTAGGAACTCTACAACCTGAGGCTCATCTATCACCGGTAGATACTTCTTCAAAGAGTGACATGCCTGTAGCTTTCAAAAGAGTTGTAAGGAAAAGGGATCCTTCACCAACATCCACACCTTCGCCTAGAAGGACTAGACAAAAACAACAGGCAGTGAGGTCACCGGTTAGAAAGTCAACACCAAAGAAAAAGATGACACCAAAGAAGAAGAAGACTAAAAAAAACTTGGCCCCTCTTGACAAATTGCTATATGAAATCACAGAGGAAGGAAAACTCAAAAACATAGGAAAGGTCTATGATACACTATCAGCAGATGACAAAGAACAAGTTGAAAATAGTATAATTTTACACATGGACATCTATAAAAAGTTCTTAATCGAAGTAATAGATGATCTACCAGATGAATTGTTCAAAAGACTAGAAGCAAGAAGACAAGCTGTTGTAGAGCTTGATAAGAAAATCAAAATTGAAAAGTTACTTGTTGTTTATCCAGTAAACTCGCCTAAGGAGATAGATGACTTAATTGTTGAAGCCAACTGATCAGTATTCTCTACTACACACCAGCATATTGCATTAATGGTTGGAAGAGTGAATGAAGTAACAGAGGAAATAGAAAATGCATGAGACATATTTCTTGTTGAAAAAGAAAAATAGGAAGAATACAAGAACACCAAACCAATAAAGGTATACCAGAAGGAGAGAGACAAAGGAAAAGGAAAGGTTGGTGGACCTCCGAGCATCAAAGTTAAAGATAACTTATCCCCACCACCTCAAATTACATTACCAATAAAAACTACTGAAGATCAACCGGCAGATGAGAGTATGGACACAAAGGATACAAATCCTAATCCTGAGGTACTATACATAGTTGATGTTGATACACAAAAGGTCAACATTGTGATAGATAAAGAAACAACTGGCAAAATAGATATGGCTAGTGAGCCACCAACAACTAACAACATTGACAATACATCAGAGCAACAGGCTCTGAAATAGGAACAGGTTCACATGGAAACAGTGCCACCAACAACAGGAGAAGATCAAAAACCATTGCTTAAAGAAATGGAAACACAGACTAACCCACCAGAGGTCACTGCAAGCTTGGTTACTTCCTCCACCGATGGAATTCAGAATGTTGGTTCCTCCTCAGCAGGCTATAAATCAACAAATGTAACTGAAGTACTTTTGGACTCCATCAAAAGGATAACATATTGTAGTTCACAGGCTTATAAAGCTATAGATGACACAATCCCAATTTTGAAGGTAATATCTCCTAACTGTAACATAGACAATAAGGATTCTTTAAAACAACTTGATACTTTGTGTAAATAAATCACTGAGAACACGGTGACTATTGAGCAAATAAAGGAAGAGACATTGAAGAATAAGGTAGAAATTGAAAAGCAAAAATTCTTTGAAGATCAAATAAAGAAGTGTACTAGGGAATTTGACACACTTCTACCAGAACTATGCAACTTATTAAAGGAATTTAAAACTCTGTATAAAGATACTTGCAAGACAAACTTTTTGATAGTAGACATAGATAAGAAAATGAGCAAGGTATGGGATGAAATCAATAAACTTGTAGACAATTTTGTTCACTCACCTAATACATTATCAGTTTTTGAGCAAAGGATAACAAATTTTGAGGAAGAATTACTTAAGTTAGAAAGAGAAAAGGAGATAATAGTAAATAAGGCAAAGTATTTGAGACTAAGATTGAGTCCAAGATTGGACTATCTAGAATCATTACAGAAGGAAATATCTGAGGCACTAGTACAGGGATAGAGAACACCGACAAAATATATGCAACACCTCATTAGTATAGTTAAAAGAACATAGACAACAATAAAGGACAGCAAGAAGTTTATGGAAAGTATAAACTTGATTTTGGCAAATCTTTTTCAAATTGTAACTACCCAGTTACAAGGTTGAGTGAGACTACAACTCTACTAACATCTTGGCAACCTTTGTCATTGATGCCAAAGGGGGAGTAGTAGTATGAGAAAATAACCGGCAGAAGACTTATCTGCTCAGGGGGAGCTCTTATAGTTTTGGTAACATATTTTTGGAAACATTTTTGGATTACAGTTTTGGATACACTTTTGAATTTTCTCATGAATGTTGCCATCAATGCCAAAGGGGGAGATTGTTGGCATATGCACACTCCAATGAGACATTGTAGATGATTGAAGGTTTTGTCATTGATGGCAACCTTACAATCCTATTACACCGGCAAGGCATTACACTAGCACTAGCAAGATCAAACTCTACACCGACACTCAGACCACCAGCACTGATAGAGAAAGGAAGCATACCGACATAGAGGCTGACAGGATTTTTGCTATATTGTATTTTGTTTATTATTGTAAAATATTTGTAAGCTAACTTGTCATCATTGTAAAATGACTCTTATATAAGAGAGATCATTGTAGAACATTTGTAAGTAAGTAAGAAGATCATATTTAGGTGAAATAAGGCAGACCTATTAGGCGAATTATAGGTTAAGGGTTTATGTAAGAAGCAGAGCAGAAACTGATACTGGATCTGGCATTATAGATGCTATTCTAAAGTAGTACAAGATACTAGATTTGTGTAATCCATCATTTTAAGTCAGCGAGACTTGCCATTGAGCAGTGAGCTCTAGGTAGTTGGCCTTCCTGCATGTGCAGGCCCCTCTTGTAGCAGTAATATTCTCTTATTGGCCAATAAGTGAATATTGTGGGTCACAAATCCCACCGAGGTTTTTCCCACACTAGGTTTCCTCATTAAATCATTGTGTTACAGTGTGTTTTTCATGTGGTTGCTTTTAATTCTATTTATTGCATTATTTCTTGCATAACGGTACACTGTTATAATATGTTCTGCATATTTTAATTTAAGAAATTCAATTCACTGGTTAGATATTGATTCACCCCCCTTCTTAGTATCTGTGGGAATCCTAACAAAAAGAAATTGAGGATCTAGGGTTAACAGGTATTCTGTACATACTAGAATTCAAGGATGAGGTGATCAGATACATTCTAAGCGGGGTCCACAATGAATTTATTTGGCTAGACAGGCCTTACATGATCACGAAGGAGGCAATTCAGGCTATCACTGGCTTACCCAAGGTTGGACAAAAACCTAGCAAGAAAATTTCGAACATAGAGGTCAAAAAACTCACTAGTGCTACACCTGACAGCAGATCAATGAGGATAAGCACAATAACTGACACAACTATAAAGTTTGTAAGCATGATCATAGGTTACAAGGTAAATCAATCCAAGTGATTGAATTTTGTTGCTAGTTCATGCATTCATGCCATATATCAGATGCTGAGGAATAATGTGAAGTGTGATTTATGTGATTGGATGAGGAGTGAGTTGATGTTAAACCTTGGAAAGATCAAAGTAATCAAGAAAGGAACCTTTAGATATGGAAACTTGATTGTTTGTTTAATGCTTTACTTCCTAAATGAGCTACCCAGTATAGGAAAGAAGCATTAGGCTCATGACATACCGGTAGGTATGCAGATCAAGGAAGCTATCAATGGTCTAGGTACCAGCAGAGATGAGAAGCTTTGGCGGTATTTTAAGACTTTTCAAGAAAACATGAGGAAAAGGGAGAGAATTTCAAAGAACATTGTGGAGAAGTATTCCATTGATATCTGTTTCATGATAAAAATTGATGAAACTCTTATGGAAGCAGTTGAACTGAGGAAAATCTAGATTACTGAGCTTGGATATGAGGTAGATGATAGCATTTTTGAACTCTATACAAAGATGCTATTAGATTCCCCATTAGATGATAAAACATAACATTTTGGTACAGCAGGAGAGAAGGCTCTTGAAGTGAAAACCAGTTTTAATAGGAAGAGAAGAGAAAAGAAAATACAAAAGATGTCTACATATGTGCTTTATAAGATAGACACTCAGTTGGGCTCTAAATATAAATAGGCAACTAAACCGGCAGAGGTTGGTACTACAGAAGTGAAGAAGCCACAAGTTCACATTTCCCCTATCACTTCTGACTGATCATGAGGATAATGCACCTCTGGCTTTTAGAAGGGTACAAAGGAAGAATGTGGTAAAACCACCGGTAGAGCAGAAGAAGGTAGAGCCTAGGAGGAGACTTGTCAGAAAGGTAACTAAGCCTACTGCACCTCCACCATCGACAAGAAAGCCTATGAAAAAGAGGAAACTAGTCACATCAGCAACCACAAGGAAAAAGCTAAAGGGTGATGATACTAGAACCGGTAAGACCACAATGAACAATGCTGAACTTGTTGATGAAATTACAAAAGATGGAATGTTGAAAAATATATCCGAGTATTATGAAGATTTAGAAGAGAATGAGAAAAGTGAATTAGAAGAGCCAATTTTGTTATATTTGGACATCTATAAGAAAGCCTTAATTGAAATTTTGAAGGAGATACCTTTATCCTTATATAATAAACTTGAAGCTAGGAGATTTGATGCTGTCAAGAGGGACAGGGAAATCAAATAAGTTGCACTTTTGGAATTGTGTGGTACTGTAAATAATGTAGAAATGAAAAGGTGTATTGATACTGCAAATAGGACTATCTTCAGTACTAAATCCCAACAGATAAGTCTTATAATAGGAAGAGTAAATGAGGTGGTAAATGAGACAAGTAAGGGATGGACAAAATTCTTTTAGAAAAACCCAAACTTTCTCACATCTCAAGAAGAATTTGCAAGGGCAACATCTTCTACCATTTTTGACAAATCAAAAGGGAAAGGTATTTTGGGCAGTTCAACTCCAATTTTGACACCACCGATAGTAACTATAGATATTCAAACTCAACTGATAGCTAAGGAGAGTGTACAGTCTATACCAACACATACCATTTTTTAGCAAGGCAATGTATAGGACACTGGAAATACTGTGGATAATACTCCACCGACAGTAACCAACATTGCACCAACTGGGAAAGCCACTAGTGCAATAGATGTTGAGATGGACAAGGTAACCACCAAGTCCATACCAGCAGGTAAAACTGATTCCTCGACAAAGGTTTTGGCAATTGACACTTCTCAGGTTGAGAAGAAATCAGTCTCTGAGTTGAGTCCAACTGAATTAATGATGATGGTTACTCAGAAATTACTGAAGGAAGGTATTGTAGACAAAGGATTAATGGATAAATCAGTCACTATATTGCATAGATTATTACTTGACTATCAGATTGAAGATGGAGCAAGCCCTTCCGGTAAGCTCAAGACTCTAACAGAGCACATATCCAACAATTTTCAATCTGTGAGGTAGATAGCAAACCGTCAGGCTTTAGACAATTTTACAACAGAAAAAGAACAACTTTTGATCAGCTTATAGAGATAGGGAAGAAGAAAATTGAGGACAAACTTATCCCTATTGAGGTTTGTTTAAAACAATGAACAAATATATATAGAGTGTGTTGCAACATAGAAAGTCTTACAACTAATATAGATAGCAGATTGAAGGAGTTATATGAAAAGATGGCTAAAATTGCTAACTCTTTTGATGGATTGACTAAACTAACCACATCTGTTGATGGAAAAATTTTGTCCTCGGAGAACCAAATTTTTTCTTTTGAGAAAGAGAGAGATAAAATCACGAGGAGAGCAAGAAATCTAAGAGGATTGCTAAGTCCTAGACTAGATTCATTGGGTGTTCACAAGAAAGAATGCATGGATATGATAGTTAAACCCACACTGGTAGATATCCAAGAGAAAGAAACACTTTCCCACTTACTAAGTGGACTTGCATGTATTTCTGATACCTTCAAATCTGAATGGGATACATATCTTTAGTTATTGTAAAACGCATACTCAGAAATCCTGATGATGGAAAATCTTCAGTGAAACTAACAGTATTCTTTTATTCTTTCAATTCTTTCACTAGTCTTTCACATTAATGTCAAAGGGGGAGTATGTTCATATGTGAAGAATATCAGAAAAATACATTTCAGATGGAGTGTATTGCTCAGGGGTAGCATATCAATAGGGTATCCATTTTTCACATGAGTGTTGCCATCAATGCCAAAGGAGGAGATTGTTGGCAATTGACACTCATTGGATTCATTTTGTTGTCATTAATGGCAACAAGGTATGATGAAAGTCATAAACCGGCAATAGGAAGCATATACCAGCAGATATCGGCTTTGGAGCATTCAGGGCTACACTAGCACCACCGACATCAACACTTCTTTGGAAGCCGACATCAAGAAGGATTTACTTAAATCATTTTGTAATTATTATTGTCAAGAATGACATTTTTGTAAATCTATTGTAAGATGACATAAGGCATATCATTTGTAATACGTATATAGGTCAGTCTGCTAGGTTATTTTTGTGAGAGAGTAAGAAATATGATATATGTGGATAATGGAGAATATTGTATAACTGTATGATGCAAAATATATGTATGGAGATCATTTTATATGCGAATGCTATATCATAAAATGATCTATAGATAGCTTGGAAATAATTCTTGGAGGAGAAGTGATATTGGTAGCAGTTCAGAGTTTATGAACCAGTACAGAGCAGAACCAGAACTGGAACTCTATTTGGCATAGCAGATGCATTCTTGAGTTCATTTTCAGTAATTTACTTTGGCAGAAAGCTTGTAGTCAGTGAGGCTCTTTAGTGATGAGTAGTATGCTGATGCAAAGATAGGAGAATCTAATACAAATTTGCAAATAAAAGGTGTATTTTGGACCCAAACTCCTTACACTCCTTAGGTGTCTCAAATGCACTCAATGCCTCAATAGGCTCAAAACCTAACACCACCTAAACTAGGTGTGTCTCCTACCTCCACATACTTCAAAGGACCTCAAAAAACATGATTCAAAGGTTTTCTAAACCCCTAAGCCTCTAGCTTCAACACAAACTCAATACATTTATTCAACCAAGCATCTAGCCCTTCAAATCGGGTAATTTCCCTTTAACTCAAAAATTTTCCAAAAAAACTTTCCCAAAAAATTACATATTTAGACACCCATTTGGATGTTACACAACATATCAGAAAACTGATATAGGTTGTTTTTGACGGACCCTTTGCTGTCCTCAAATGTGCCCCTTTTTAGCCTTAAAAACCACCCACTTTACAAAGGAAGTACCAAAAAAACTTAACACCAAGTTACAAAACTTTGTACAGTATTCAATCAGGTTCCCAAACCAAGGATTTTCTAGGTTTTATGGCTTGATTCAACTTCTAAGTGTCCAAACTCTAAAACCCTCCTTAAATCACCCTCTAAACTAGGGCTTGCTCAAAATCACACCTTCAATCACTTCTCTAATAAAATGAAGGTTTTTTCACCATTAAATTGATACCCTCTACTGATTCCAATCATAAAAGATAGCCCTCCAATGGCTACTTTAGTGGCTGCTACACTCTAGCCACCATCCCCATGCTCCAATCAACCAACAAATTCACCATTTGTGAGTGATCACTCTGGAAAACCACTTCAATCCTACACTTTCATGTTAGTTTGATATGATACAACATTAGTTTCCATCCCCAAGTCACAGTAAACACATAAAGGGGATGGATTACATATTCATACTTGAGAAAACAAGGAAAATCAGTATTTTAAAATAGGACAGTCGATATAAATCCCTAGATCAGATTAAAAATGATATAAAATGCTTTAGATCATGCACATTAAATTCCTATCAACCTTCCTCAATGATTAGAACTCAAAGATCATCAAAGGAATGCAAGTTTGCAAGGAAAATCAAGTTTATTGCATTAAAACTATCGTAGTCCACACAACAGCACCTCCAATCCGTACCATCTGTACTTTTCTCTCTTTTTTCCATCATAAATGATTAATACAACTTCCCCAACCAACCCAAGGTGGTTGGAGAGGTTTACAAATTCAATAAGACTTAAAAACTCAATTTCCCTCCAAAATGCTACTAAACGTTGGAATACAAAGATTTGAATTTTCCAACTTTATTTAATACATTCTATTTGCTAAAATCATTCCAAATCAATGGAATTTTATTTCATATACCTAAATAACCCTACTAACCATTCTAGACCCTTGAAACACTATTGGCCTACTTGACACCATATTTTGTCTTAGGTCCCTTATTAGGACTTATTACATTTAAATCAAATTGAGCATTACATAGAGCCATTATTGGCTTCAAAACATTCCAATTCACTTTCAAGGATGCTCTGGGGTCTTTTTTCATGTTTATAATCTCCTTGGTCTCAAGTGGACTCTTGGATGCTCTTGCATCATATGCTCTAGGCAGAGTGCCTTCCTGCAAGAGCAGGCCCCTATTATATGTAATATCTTTTCATATGGTCAGTGAACTGATATTGTGGGTCACAAATCCCGCTGCAGTTTTTCCACATTGAGGTTTTCCACGTATAAACTTTATGTGTTATGGCGTTCATTTATGTGGATAGTTTATTTGCTTCTTGTTATATGCTTATTTGTTTACCAGTATATATATGCATGGTCTAGAAAGTTAAAAACTGTTCATTCCAGCATAACACTGATTCACCCCCCCTCTCAATGTTATTGGATCCCAACACATTCATTATATTTGGTCTAGTCTGAGTTAAATATAGAGAACCACCAATCATGGATTTATATCTTGTAGAATTTACTGGAGGGGATACATCTTTAATTGACAATTTTTCACTTGTAACCATAGAAGTACTAACCGGTTTGGAATTTTCCATACCAAATTTCTTCAACAATTCCATTAGATACTTAGTTTGATAGATAAAGATGCCTTTGTTAGTCTGAGTAATCTCCAAACCTATAAAAAATCTTATTTCTCTAGTCATAGACATTTCAAATTCACTCTACATATTATTAGAGAATTCCATGCATAATTTTTCTTCACCTCCAAAAATGATATCATCAACAAATACTTCAATAATCAGAATATCATTATTAGTGATCTTATAGTATAGGTTACTAGTAGCATTACCTTTTAAAAAATCAAGCTTCAAAAGATACTTATCCAACCTTGCATACCAAGCTCTAGGAGCCTATTTTAATCCATATAGAGCTTTCCTTAATCTGTAAACCATATTTTTATCATCTGCCATTAAAAATCCATCAGGTTGCTCAATTAAGACTTCATCTTCAAGTTCTCCATTCAGAAATGCACACCTAACATCCATTTGATAGATCTTGTAGTTCTTATAGGTTGCATAAGAAAGAAATAGTCTAATAGCTTCAATTCTAGCTACCGGTACAAAAGTTTCACCATAATCAATTCCTTCCTTCTAAGAATATCCTTTGCAAACCAATCTAGCCTTATTTCTTACAACTTGTCCATCCTCATTCAGTTTGTTACTAAAAACCTATTTAGTTCCAATAAAATTCTTATTTTTAGGTCAGGGAACTAAAGTCCAAGTATTGTTCTTTTCTATCTGAACTAATTCATCTTCCATAGCTTGCATCCAACATTCATCTTCACAAGATTCAATTACTGATAGCGGTTCAATCTGAGAAATGAAACATACCTCTTGATTTTCCAATCTTCTTCTTGCCATTACTCCCTTGTTTTTGTCTCCAATGATCTGATTTTTAGAATGATTTAGCCTTACATACTTTGGTGTTTTTTGATTTTCAGGTTCTCTGTGTTGCTCTATAGTTATAGTTGAGTTTTTTGATTATGTCGGGGTAACTGGTTCAATATTTTGTTCCAGTATAGGCACTACGAGATCAGTTATGATAATTTCCATTGCCAGTTCACTATCATAAGATTTAGCTCGGTCTTTGTATTGCTCATCCACTTTCACATTAGTGTTCTCCACAATTCTTTGCATATTTTGTTATAACATCTATATGCTTTTCTTTTAGTTGAATAACCAAGAAATATTCCTTCATCACATCTAGGTCAAACTTTCCAATGTAATCATCTCTTCTGATATAACATTTACTTCCAAAGATTTTGAAATACTTAAGAGTAGGGGAATGACCAAACCATAATCATAAGGTGTCTTACCGGTATCTCCTTTGATATAAACTTTGTTGAATGTATAAACCATTGTACTTACTGCTTCTCTCCAGTAGATATGAAGCAAATTAGCTTCCATCATCATGCTTCTACCTGCATCCAAAATGGCTTTGTTCTTTCTTTCCACAATGCCATTTTGTTGAGGTGTCTGGGGTGCAGATAATTGTTTCCTAATACCATTTTTCTCACAATAACTATTGAATTTATCAGATGTGAATTCACCACCTTGATCTAATCATAGACACTTTATTTTCATCCTTTTCTTTGTCTCAACCATAGCTTTAAAGATCTTGAATTTCTCAAAGGCTTTAGATTTATCACTTAGAAAAGCAACCCACATCATTCTAGAATAGTCATCAATGATTAACATGAAATATCTATCTCCTTGAAAGATTCTTGTAATAGCAGGACCACATAGGTCAGTATGAATCAAATCAAGAATATCATTAGATTTATTAGGTATGCTCTTAAAAGAAGTTCTGATTTGCTTACCCATTTGACATTCCTTACATACTAGATTATGAGGCTTCACAATCTTAGGTAAATCTCTATCTGCCTTAGTTGAACTGATCTTTACCATGCAATCAAAATTTACATGACACAACCTCTTATTCTATAGCCAACTTTCATCAATATGTGGAATCAAACATGTCTTTTCACCGGAGTTCAAATGAAAGATATTACCCTTTTTTTGTGTACCAGTTGCAATCTCCAATCCTGATTTGCTAATGATTTTGCACTTTCCATCTTTGAATTGTAATTGAAATCCTCTATCTACCAAATATCCTACACTCAAAATATTATGCTTCAGACCTTCAAAATAATAGACATTATCAGTGTTATGCTTACCATCCAATAAAATGGTTCCTCTTCCTTTGATCATGCATGCTTTGTTATTACCAAATCTGACTTGACCACCATCAAATTCTTGCAAGGTTAGAAACTTCCTTTTGTCACTTGTCATATGATGAGAACATCCACTATCTATTACCCATTCATCTTTGTCTTCAACTTTTTATGCAAGGGCCTTTTCCTCATTTATGATAACTAGTTTTGGATCATCTTCCTTCATAGCATAAAATACACAGTCTTTTCCATTGCCGGATCCACTAGCTGAATCTCCTGCCGGTTCTTCTTCTGAGTCATCAATTACTCCTTCCTCATCAGCATAGTAGCATGATTTGTTTTTATTTCTCCTGTACTTATGCTTGATCTGATATCTAGGGTTAGGCTTAAAAGATATTCTTGCTCTTTCTTCCAATTTTGAATTCCTTTCAGGACATCTAGATGCAAAATGACCTATCTTATTATATGCAAAACATTTGAAAGGAGATTTTCCTTCATACTTACTTCTTGATGGACCTTTAGGTATCCTTCTATAAAATAGGGCTTCAAGTTGCTCAAGCTTTTCATCTTCTTTCCTAATCTCTTTTAATTCCTTTGCATACAAAACTTTCCAATCTTGCTTTCCGGTTGATGATGTAGATGCCTTAAATGCAGTATCAATCTTTGTAGCTTCTAGAGGACCAAATTCTTCAAGCTCAAAAGAAGATATCTTCCCAACAAGATTATATCTATTGAAAGAACAATTAGGCATGGTTCTTAGCTCATTAATTGTAGTTACCTTCATCTTATATGCCGGTGGCAAAACCCTTAACACTTTTGAAATAATCTCTTCCTCGCTCAAAGATCCACCACAATGCTGAATTCCTAATACAATTTCATTTACCCTTTCCATGAACGCAAAAATTCTTTCATCTTCCTCCATCTTCAAGCTTTCATATCTTACCCGGTAACATTCAAGTTTTGCAATTTTAACAATAGGATCACCTTCATTCAAAATCTCCAACTTGTCCCATATAGCTTTTGCCGATGATTTATGTGATAGTCCCATGATTTGCTGATCTAATAAGGCACTTAAGAGGGCTTCTCTAGCTCTGCAGTCATTTTCAATGTTCTTTTCCAAGTCTATCAGTGCAGGATTGCTAGATGTCAGATCATGAGGAGTGTAACCTTTCTGAGTTATTTCCCAAATTTCCTTTCCAATGCATCATAAATGAGTCTCCATCCAAATCTTCCATACTCCATAGTTTGTTCCATCAAGCCTAGGGCTTTCCTTCAAGAAGATAGTAGTTGAACTATTAGTTTCCATAGGATCTTCCTCAAGTGGTTAAGCTTATGCAAAGAGAGGACCACGCTCTGATACCAATTATTAGGATAACTAATGAATAACTGGGAGGTGGGGGGGGGGTGAATCAGTTGTTAACAAATTATATGAATTAAAGAACTTAAAACCTTATATCGAAATAACTGATTAAGCATTAAAGCATAATTGAAAACCAAAGAATCAATACTATGCAACCATAACAGATAACACCATGATTTGTACGTGGAAAACTTGAAAAGGGAAAAATCACGGTGGGAAATCCAATCCAAAGTCAGACGATACTTCTATAGAAAGTATATGATTACAATAGGGGCTTGCACATGCAAGAAGGCACATTGCCTAGAGCGTACTACTCATCACAATGGAGTCTCATTGACTATAGAAGAGGCCAACCACCTCAAAATATTTGGATAACAATCCAAAAAGAAGAACTACATGTGATAGCATCAAACATGCTAGATTACAGTTCTGGTTAAGCTCAATACTAGAGGTCTAAAACCTCTTACATAAACCCAACTCGATCACCTATGATTGACCAAATCCTCTGCACAAATGATTATTACATTATTCACTCCTTTCCCATACATACATGATTAACAATGAGATCTTGCATATATTTATACCAACCCAGGACCTAACCAATTAGGTCGGCCACCCAAATGATAATTCAATATATCCATTACATAATCCTAAAATAAAATCATAAAGCATGTCGGCCTAAGGCCAAATAAACATCATCCAATCAATAAAACATCCCGGAAGCACATTTGAGGATCCACCAACACATTACATGAAAACTGGTCCATAACCTAGATAACACTGGACTTAAATTAGATCCACACACGCCAAAGAAATGACACCAATAAGTCAAGGCATGAACACAATCACCATCAACATCTTGAATCCCTTCTAGAAGTTGCACCAACACCACTTATGCATGAAGCAGTCACTAGTGAGGAGGGACCTCAAGGAGATCAATCCAAACTGGTCAGCAAGAGTAAACACAACGAAAACACACAGATATGATGGAGGCAATGTAGAATTGATAGTTTTATTGCATGAAATTTGATTACATCCAACCAGTAACAACCGGGTTACAACATACCGACACACAGGCCTGGTAGAATAGGTCACATTGGGACCTTGAATCAAAAGATCTATATTCTAGGAATAGTCTATCTCTGATTGATCCTAGTTGATCTTCTATTGATCTAATTGATTAAATTCTAAAGCATGATTACAAAATATATATCAATCCAAAGGATCTAGTTGGCCCAAAAGGGATCAAAACCTGAAGAACAAGACCTAATGTGCAAAATGAACAAGGTCGACCTCTGCCAAGAGATTCCCCCAGAAAATCCAAAGGATGAACCATAGAAGGTCGACCACATGCCAAGAAACATTGAGATCAAAATCCAAGGCTCTGCAAGCTTTGGAATGGGTTTCGGTAGATCACCAGAATAGGTCTCAGGAAACCGATAATAAAGGGACAACCGATAACAAGAAACTGTCATGGAAACCAGTAGCGATATCTTGCCGGAAAGTGATCCAAAAGAGATGTAGTTTGAAAGAAAGAAAGATGATCAAGTATTCAAGTAGAATCCAACTCCACAGGATCCGGTGAGCCAAAACCAGGACACATAGAAAGGAAAACTGAAACTGCAAATAGAAACAAAATAGAAAAGAAAATGTTTTTGGTTGATGCAAGATTGCTGTGAACTGGGAATGCTCCTGCATAAGACATCTGAGGTTAATGAAAAAGTGATCCTCTCACTTTGCTAGAGTCAAAGGGAAACCAAGGTGGTCTTCCTCTTCCTGAGAAATCCAAGATGAATCTTCAACTGGTCTACTCTTCCACTTCACAAGATATTCTTTGTACTGACTGTTCTGGGTACTACGCCCAATCCTACTATCCAAAATCTCTTCAATTTGAATCGGTTCCTTCCGGAGCAATTATTTCTCAAGTTCTGGAACACTGTCCTCACTGAATTCTGGTTCATGGTACTCATGAAGATCTGCAATGTTGAATATAGATGAAATACTTAGACTATCCGGTAGCTCCACTTCATATGCATTTCCAGAACTAAACTTTCTCAAAATCTTACAGGGTCCAAACTTCTTCATCTACAACTTGTTATAAGTTCCAACCAAGAATCTCTCTTTTCTCAAGTATACCATCACTTCATCACCAAATTCAAATTCCTTATGTCTCCTTTTCTCATCTACCTTCTCCTTATATTTGCTATTCATGTCTTCCAAATACTGTTTAACCTAAATATGCAATGTTGTCATGTGATATGCAATTTCTTCTTCTTCTGAACTCTTTTGGTCTTCACTCCTAATGTCTCTCAATTATGCTATTCCTCTAGGATGCACTCCAGTAACAATCTCAAAAGGTGTTTTTCGGTACTTCTATTCACTGAATTGTTATAGGAAAACTCTTCTTGTGCAAGGATCAAATCCCAACTTCTGGTTTTATCTCCCACTAAACATCTCAACAAGTTTCCCAAACTTTGGTTAACTACTTCTATCTGTCCATTAGTCTATGGATGAAAAGTAGAACCGAACTTCAAATCTATCTTCATCTTCTTCCAAATTTTTCTCCAAAAATAGCCAACAAACTTAGTATCTCTATCTGAAACTATGCTCTTAGGTAATCGATACAATCTCACCACTTCCTTGAAAAATAGGTCTGCTACATGCAATGCATTTGATGTCTTCTTACAAGGTATGAAATGAGCCATCTTTGAAAATCTATCCACTACCACAAATATAGAATCATTCCCTCTCAGTTTCTTAGGAAATCCAAGTACAAAATCCATGCTTATATCCTCCCAAGATCGTACAGGTACTGTCAAAGGTTTATACAATCCCACATTTTGACTACTACCTGTAAAGCGGAAAATCGATCGAACCCTAGTTGCTCTCCCCTCTTCCAACTCCAAAGAGAGAGAAGGGAGGTTACTAGGGTTGACGGTTTTCACTTAGGAGAGACTTTACATTCAAAAGAGGGGTTGAAACCCACAAGATCCAATCCCACACAATGCAAGATTGGATTCTAAATGAGTTTCAAGGGTTAAGATAGCAAGGCTACCCTCTTTTGTAAAGAATGTAGATAGAATGATTAGGCTATGAATACATAGAAAGTGAGAAAGATTCGCTTATAAACTAAGATAGGGATATAGGATGAAGCTGCGGACCTAGAATTAGTAGTAAAATGTTGATACGACGCTGTCCTGCAAATTTGAGCAAAAGTTGACGGGACGATGGTGCTCGGCGTGCACAAGGTCCTCCAAAAAATCCGCGAAACGAAGGGGGATCTATTCATCTCTACACAAGGATTCCAGATCTTCAATTTCAGCTGCGTACCTACAACCTACACATAGAAAAGTGAAGACGATTGGGGGGTTAGGGATTAGGGGTTTGCCTTTAGGTCAAACCCCGGTTTTGGAATTAACCAAGAAATGAGAAATGCTGTAAATGTAAATGATTGTAATGTAAAACAAGTACTAATACCTTGTTGTAAGGATGTTTGTATCCTTATGTGCGAAGGTATAGATGTTGTTGTTTGTTGTATGTTGTATGTTGTAGTATGTGATCTCCTCTTCAATGGTTGAATCCTTGTCTTGAATGCAACACTTAGCCTTGAATGGAGACTTAGAATGATCAATTGCTTGAAGGAATGTTTGAATGCTCGAATGCTTGAATGCTTGAATGTTTGAATATCGCTTTCGCCTTTTTTTCCATCCCATCCAAATGAGAGAGGAAATGTCGTTTATATACTTGCCAATTAGGGTTAAAAGACTGATTTTCTCGACCTTGGGCCGACAAGGAAATGTTATTTTCTAAATTGCAAACAAAAAGACCCGAAGCCCCATAGGAGACCGGGCCCAAAATAGGGCTAGGGACCAGGGCGCTGGGCGCCAAGGACCAGGGCGCTGGGCGCTCTGGTCCCACCTCGCGGGACAGCAGGGTGCAAGGAGGGATCAGGCAGGGTGCTGGAAAAATGTAGTTTTTGGTGTCGTGAGCAAGTTTCGAGGTCTCCATTCAGGTTCCGTGTTGCATCACCATCGTGAAGACCCAAATGCAGTCGAAATTGCAAGTGTCACAATTTTAGGATGCTACATTTAGCCCCCACTTTAGTGGGAGTATAGGCATACGCTCATACTTCCGGTAAAGTACAAGGAAACAACATTGAAAGACTTTCATCACGTCAAGGAGGCAAGACACACCAAGCCCCCAGTGGACTAAGGATCTTACGACTTCGATTGACAAAGTAAAAGGGAAGATCACGAGGGAGAACCATGACTATCAGTAGTAAGGTTCCCTCACTATGAGTCATGCAAGAAAAATACCAAAAATTTTCAAGGCAAAGCTAAGTTCACCAAGAAATTTTCAAGTATCCTGAAGGAATAGACAAGGTGTATGCCCCCCTACATTAAAGCGATCGCACACGCCTCAACGGGGGTGATTGCTTTAACGTAGTGATACACATAAGAAATGAGAAGGGAAAGGAGCACTTTATCACAAAGATTTAGCCCCCAATTATGAGATAAACCCAAGGATAATAGACACAAAGCACGAGGTGACTTCGCTTTCCTTGGGGTCAGTATGCTGTATGATAAGTCATGTATATCATATGTATGTATGCATAATTGTTCTTCATTCCCCAATCAAGGAAGGTCACCTAGAAGAAGGGAACACATGTGTCTTTTGAGTCAACATGAGAGAGACCAAAAGAGATCTCAATGCTTTGCATCGTCCTCAAGTAGACAACACTAAGGACAACAAATAGAAGAATGAGAATAACACATAGAAGAAGTAACAAAAGAGAGGAGGAGAGAATCTGCTATGCTAATGTAATTAGTCTAGCATGTCATCTACCCCCCGATCTTGCTGATCAATGTTTCAGGAAGGCAGGGAACACACTAGAGGAGGAACATCCAACACAGCAGATGGAGCTATCACAAGATCCAAACAAGGGCTATGTTCATGTTCCAAGCCACGTTGTTCTTGTCTAGGAGCTAGGATAAGTGCTTTAGAAAATTCATTAGATAAATGGTTATCAACATCAACAAGTTCATATTCACTATCAGAAGCAAGAGGAGTAACATGTTCATCATGAATAACATTTTCATCTATATCATCATCAAGATTTATAAAAATAGGATCTTTAACTCGCACAGGATCAAGACCATCATGCATCTTATGTTTAGGAGATTTTGGAGAAAATGGAATAATGCTTGTTGAAGGTGTTTTTGGAGATTGCAAAGTTTGAGAAGCAGCTGCTTGAGCCCTAAGACGACGCTTTTGTCGGCGTTCATGCGCAGAACGATTTCATCTAGTCTTAGTAGGAAGTGGAGAAGATTGAGGAGGAGGAATGTTCTCATCCTTATTACTTGGGTGTTTAGGTTGTGGTCTCTTAGGCTAGATAATAGGAGAAGAAGAAGGTCTCTTCTCTCTATAAAAGGAAGGAGGAGGAACTGCTCCATATAAAGGAGGAATTTTTGGTTTAGGAAGGAGACCAAGTCCATCATGACGAGGAGGTATAGGTCTACTTTTAGAAGGTTTATTAGGCATAGACATAGTCACATCCATAGGGATGGGTTGGGAATCTTCTTGAGGAAAGACATTAGTTTTATCTTTCAAAGGAAGAACTTCCTTCTCAAGAATGATAGGAATATCAAGTTTAGGTGTTCTAGGTTCACTTAGAGATAGGATCATATCTGTTTTCCACTTTTGATAAGATTTGAAAAGATGATCACTTCGCGGAGGAAGGGATTGGAATTGTTTAGGCCAAAAATAATCAATAGGAATGCCAGAAGTTCTTTCAGCTGGTTTAAAGAGACTATGATTGACAGTAACAACTTCACCATTATGGGGAAATTTCAAACATTTATGAATAGGAGAAGCAATAGCTCTCATGGAAGATAGCCAAGGATAGCCAAGCTTCACATGAAATTGTTCGGATGAAGGAATAATAGCAAAGCTCACATCAAGGGATTTGTTATGGACTTCAATAGGTAATGTAATAGAACCAATCGCAGGAGAAGAAAATGCATCAAATAATTTCACAACCACATCTGTTTTGTCATAGATCACTTGATTCAATTGCAAGGTAAAAAGAAATTCTTCGGTAATAACATTAACCATGCACGAAGGATCAATAAGCACTCCACGGCAAGGTGTATTCTTGACTTTTGCAACTATGTATAAAGGACCATCGGGTGCCCTGATAGTTTCACTAGAATCAAATGTGATGGAAGGTTCTTTAGGGTTTTCTTGCTGCTCTACAAAGTTAATCACATTCAGAGTCATAGACACAAGACCATCAGATGAGAGAGAGGAATCATTAGTCTCAATCGCATTAGAGGTATGAGAAGGTAGTGGATCAGTAAAAATCTAAAGATTTTGGTTAGGAGGAGCTACAGATGTATTGCCTTTATCATTCACTCCAGAAACAAAGATAGTATTATTATCAATCAAATCTTGAATTTTACCCTTTAAAGAAAAACATTTTTCAGTATCATGCCCAGGTTGACGATGAAATTGACAAAAAGATTTGTTATCAAAATAAGGTGAATTTATCTTTGTAGGATCAATTTGCCTTATAGGAGGAAGAGTAAGCACATTTTGTTCCAATAACTTATTCATAATACTATGCAATGATTCATTCAAAGGGGTATACTTTCTTTCTTTCTTGAAAAACTTAGAAATAGGAGGCACACCTGATGCTGCAGTCACATTGTTGTTGATGATGTTTTCATTGAATTTGATAGAATCTCTGTTCGGTTTAAACTTTCCAAATGGTTGTTGACTACTATCACCCTTATCACTCAGAGCCATAGGATGTGATTGTTCCATTTGACTCACAGTCAGTTGATAATTGTGAAGAGTTGCACACAACTGTTGGAAAGGAGTAAACTCAGAAAATAGAAGTTTGTCTCGAATATCTTTTTGTAAATTAGAAATAAAGATTCTTTGAATATCATTTTCAAGCACTGGAAAAGAAATTTGAGCATACAAATGCTTATATCTAGCAATGAAATCAGTCACTTTTTCTTTAACACCTTGTTTACAATGCATTAAATCAATCAAAGTAACTTTAGGACTTATATTGTTTTGAAATTGTTGAATGAAAGCATTTGCAAGTTGTTCGAAAGAAGTAATATAATAAGAAGGCAACGAGCAATACCATTGTAGGGCTTTGTCTCTTAATGTTCTAGTAAACAGTTTTGCAAGCAACCTTTGGTCATAAGCAAAATCAGTACATATTGTTTGAAAAGTCTTAACATGTGTTAGAGGATCTCCTTTACCGTTATAAAGCTCCAAATGCAGGACTTCAACATGTTTAGGGGGGATAGCTCGAACAATGTCAAGAGAAAGTGGGCTCGCAACATCAAATGTGGGCACACTAAACTTAGATTGATTCATAGAGGCAATTTGTTGCTGTAAAGAAGAGACAGTTTGTGCAAGATTGTTAATGGTCGCTTCAGTCAAAGAATTCATATTAGATGTGTTAGATTGAGATGGAGGTGTTATGTTATTGAAAGAAGGTAAAGAGTAAGGTGGCGGGACACTATGATAGTTAATCATAGTAGAGGATTGGACAAGAGGAACACTACAAGGCGGAATGGAATGGTTGAATGAATTACCCCCTTGCGTCATGTTCATTTGTGGAGATGTAATAGGAACACTCATTGAAGGAATGAATGAAGAAGTCGGATTAAATGAAGGAAGAGGGTTAATTGAAGAAGAAGGATTGCCCCCATGACTGGTGATCATAGGAGGAATGTCTTGTATAGAAGTAGTCATTATGTTTGATGTAAAGGTAGGTATGCTAGCAATAGGAGTTGTCAAAGGAATAGAATGATTGACTTGAGTGGGAGGTTGTGTATAACCTAAAGTTTCAGCACAACTCTTCATAGGCATCACATTCGAATCCACAATGTGTGCAATACCACGCAAAATATCAATTCCATTCTTATCACTTTGAAGCATATGTTTTAGACCCTCAATTAAAGGAAGAGCTTGACTATCGAGGTATTCTTGAGACATCCATTGTCAAAAATCGTCAAATTGGTTATCCAATTTCGCAAGTTGTTCTATAGAAACCTCATGGAGAGCTTCTTCATCATTAGGAGGATTAGAGGAATTACCCATGTCCTCGTTAAAAAGGCTATTCAAATTAGGTTCCATCTCCTCAGTAATTAAACCTTGGAATGACTTAATTCTACGACTTCGTCTAACGGGAATGGTGTAAGTAGGGCTTATTGTTGTAAAACTCATGCACTAGAAAGGGAGAGAAGATTTTGAATTTAGAGGTAGCAAATTTCAGTAAAATCAGCCAATCTTCTAGATTTAAGCTGTTAAATGCAATCACGACAGTCTCCCGAAATTTTAGAAAAAAATGTCAGGGACCGTGGCGCTCGGAGTGCACACGGTCCTCGCAACTTTTTTTGAAACTTGCAGGGATGAAAGTTATGATGATTTTAGAGCTAATCTGAAAAAATTGAGTGATTTTACGATCTGTAGATAGGCCAAATTAAAGTTGCAATCTCAAAATTGAACCCTACCCAGATTGTCGAAAAAAGCAAAATTTGAATTTTGAAAAAGAGAGGGAAACTGAAATTTTGAATTTTATGATTTTAGAGGGAATACCAAAAGCAATGCAAGTTTTGAAATTTAAAAGTTGACTCAATTTCACACGAAATTCAATTTTGAAAGCGGAAATCAAAGTTGTTGTAATTAAGCACTTAATTTCAAAAGTCACAAATTGCAAGAATTTTGAATAAAGCACTGAAATTTCGAATGAATGCAAACACACTTTTCAGATTTAGGATAGTAGGAACACAATTTTGACACAAAATTTCAATTTCAACAATTTTTGAATGATTAGAAGCCCTAAAACAAGCAATCACAAGACCAACTTTGACTGTAATTTTGAAAGTGTTAGATTTGATAAAATCAGCCAAAATTTTGGATTTTAACAGGAAAATACAGTAAGATCTTGCTCCCGAAATTTCGAAAAAAATGTCGGGGACGATGGCGCTCGGAGTGCACACGATCCTCGCAACTTTTTTCCAAATTTTTAGGGATGAAAGATATTATGATTTTATTGCGGAATCCAAAGTTACAGCCGATTTGGAGATGTTTTGATCAGTGAAATTGTCGGACAAAGGTTGAATCAAGAGGGTTTCAAAAATTAGGGTTTTGACACTTAACCACTTAATTTTCAGAATTAAAGCACAAATATGAATTGATAATTTGTAATAGAAGGGTAGATCTGAAACAAACATTAACAATTAAACATTTCACAAGCTCAATTACCAAAAAGAAAATTTTAGGGTTTTTATGCAATCAACCTCTAAAATTTGCAAAAGATCAAACATGGAAATGTAATCAAGGAATCAAATTTTCAAATCTAACCATGAATAATCAGAAAGGATGATTCACGTCAAGTTCACCAAAATGTAAAGCGGAAAATCGATCGAACCCTAGTTGCTCTCCCCTCTTCCAACTCCAAAGAGAGAGAAGGGAGGTTACTAGGGTTGACGGTTTTCACTTAGGAGAGACTTTACATTCAAAAGAGGGGTTGAAACCCACAAGATCCAATCCCACACAATGCAAGATTGGATTCTAAATGAGTTTCAAGGGTTAAGACAGCAAGGCTACCCTCTTTTGTAAAGAATGTAGATAGAATGATTAGGCTATGAATACATAGAAAGTGAGAAAGATTCGCTTATAAACTGAGATAGGGATATAGGATGAAGCTGTGGACCTGGAATTAGCAGTAAAATGTTGATACAGCACTGTCCTGCAAATTTGAGCAAAAGTTGACAGGACGATAGCGCCCGGCGTGCACATGGTCCTCTGAAAAATCCGTGAAACGAAGGGGGATCTTTTCGTCTCTGCACAAGGATTCCAGATCTTCAATTTCAGCCGTGTACCTGCAACCTACACACAGAAAAGCGAAGATGATTGGGGGGTTAGGGATTAGGGGTTTGCCTTTAGGTCAAACCCCAGTTTTGGAATTAACCAAGAAATGAGAAATGCTATAAATGTAAATGATTGTAATGTAAAACAAGTACTAATACCTTGTTGTAAGGATGTTTGTATCCTTATGTGCGAAGGTATAGATGTTGTTGTTTGTTGTATTTTGTATGTTGTAGTATGTGATCTCCTCTTCAATGGTTGAATCCTTGTCTTGAATGCAACACTTAGCCTTGAATGGAGACTTAGAATGATCAATTGCTTGAAGGAATGTTTGAATGCTTGAATGCTTGAATGCTTGAATGTTTGAATATCGCTTTCACCTTTTTTTCCATCCCATCCAAATGAGAGAGGAAATGTCATTTATATACTTGCCAATTAGGGTTAAAAGACTGATTTTCCTGACCTTGGGCCGACAAGGAAATGTTATTTTCCAAATTATAAACAAAAAGACCTGAAGCCCCATAGGAGACCGGGCCCAAAATAGGGCCAGGGACCAGGGCGCTGGGCGCCATGGTCCTGGGGGACCAGGGCGCTGGGTTGGGCACCCTGGTCCTGAAGGACCAGGGCGTTGGGCGCTCTGGTCCCACCTCCCGGGACAACAGGGTGCAAGGAGGGATCAGGCAGGGTGCTGGAAAAATGCAGTTTTTGGTGTCGTGAGCAAGTTTCAGGGTCTCCATTCAGGTTCTGTGTTGCGTCGCCATCGTGAAGACCCAAATGCAGTCGAAATTGCAAGTGTCGCAATTTTAGGACGCTACACTACCTTTTGCAACTTGATAAACTCTACAAGTCTACACATGTCTCTTAGCATCCTTATGAGTCTGAGGCCAAAAGTATTGCTCACTCACCAATGTAACTGTTTTATCAATGCCAAAATGTTCAGCTAAACCTCCACTATGCTTCTCTTTTATTAGGTTCTCTCTCATGGAACTCTTAGGTATGCATAAATGAAATCCCTTGAATAGAATCCCATCCTGAATGAAATAATCCAACCATTTACTTCTATCAACCATAACTGGTTCTCTATATGCTTTCCAAGGTTCTACAAAATTCGGGTCTTCATCATACAAGGTCTTCAAATCATCAAAACCTAATACTATCACTCTCATCTCTATCAGCGAATTCCTTCTCCTACTCAATGCATCAACAATTTTGTTAGATTTCCCATTTCTATGCTTCAACACAAAGGTGTAGCTCTACAAGAATTCTACCCATTTTATATGTCTCTGATTCAACTTACTCTGACTGTTCAAATAATACAAAGCTTGATGATTTGTATACAACACAAAATCCTTAGTCAACAAAATCCAAAGGATGAAACATAGAAGGTCAGCCACACACCAAGAAACATCGAGAGAAATGTCCAAGGCTCCGCAAGCTTTGGAATGGGTTCTGGTAGATCACTAGAATAGGTCTCAAGAAACTGGTAACAAAGGAACAACTGGTAAAAAGAAACTGTCATGGAAACTGGTAGTGACATCTTGCTAGAAAGTGATCGAAAAGAGATGCGGTTTGAAATAAAGAAAGATGATCAAGTATTCAAGTAGAATCCAACTCCACAGGATCTGATGAGCCAAAATCGGGACACACAAAAAGGAAAACTGAAACTGCAAACATAAACAAAATAGAAAAGAAAATGTTTTTGGTTGATGCAAGATTGTTGTGAACCAAGGATGCTCCTGCATCAATGCATTACATCAAAGATCTTCAATAAAGCTCTATTGGTGAAACCCTTACCGGACCTATAAAGCAGGCTTACTAGAACATGAGATAGCATTAGATCATCAAGTCAATACTAACTGACTAAAATATACTTTATAAGCATATGAACCATCCATACAAACTTATTCCAGCATCTAGATCATACCGGTGACAATCAACTGATAATCTTCCCAATCCAATCCCTCTACCAGAAGCTGGTAAACAACCATAATAGCTAGTGTTGACATTGATGATAAAAAATCAATGCAACACAATCAATTCCATCATATTTCCAACAACATGGACCTAGACCAAATGTTGAAACATGCAACACCATCGGAAATCACACCAAGATCAACCGCAACACACTACACCACCAAGAAAATCGCATAACATGAAGAATATCACCGGATCAATAAAATCACCAAAAACTTGCACAACAATCAGTGCGGATTATCAGAAAAAATAGGATACAATTAGGAAACACTAGAAAGCACGTTAGAATCATCTATAATAGCTGCACCAACACCACTTATCAAATCTTCATCGATCAACATCTGAAACTAAAAAACACTTAAACAACAACAACTGTCATAAAGAAATATAACTTGCAGAGCACCAAATCACAAACCATATAAAATGAAGATACACATGAACATCCCAAACATCCACAAAACTAATTAATTATTATGGTTATCACTTGCAAATTAAAGATAAAATCTTCATGTGGTTCCATGACAGGTCTAGACCCTAAGAATCCTTACAAGGAACCTCTTAGCAGTTTATTTCTCATGACCCCGGTCCACACATACAAGAGCCCACTCCCCCTAACCATGGACCAAGACCTTAGGGTGAAACATAAACCACATCTACATTAAAATAACATCATGAAGGCTTCAATGAATTAAATCCACAGTCACAACATCACAGATACACATCTGAAGCATAACAATGAAGTATAATGCCAACATGCCAAAACAAGAGCCTCCACCATAAAAAGTATAACAATAAGCAAGAGTAAGACATACACCATCTTACTCAAAAATATGCAAATAAAATCCCCAATAGTGAGGCACATCCATCCCACTAGAGCTCATATACAATCAACCTCAACAACAAGACAATCTTCTTTTTGTTGGATCTAATCAACATATATGCACAAACCTCAACAACAAGGCACAAACCATCTTGCTGGAGCATAAATCAACAAATAAATGAATGATACTGAACCATAAAAATCTTAGAGAAAACTCAAGACAATCACAAAAAGCCTTTGGTACACGCCAAAATCCAAAAATGCATCACAAATTAACAAAATGATCAAAGACCCATATACCGAGCAGATTAGGGCATCCACCAATCAAAATAGTGCATCTGCAGAACATAGTAGCACATTCATAGAATATAATAGAACATCTACTGATCATAATGGTGTATTGGCCTAACATAACAACACATCTACCTTTTAGAGTGGCACATATACTAGATTAAACAATGCATACAATATATATTTTAGTGTATACAACCAATTTTGTAGTGCATATAGGTAAGGACTAAGAACTCTGAAAAAACAGAAATATAGACTCACAATTGACTCAGAAGATTCACTAAGGTATTAATTATGACTCGAAACCAATCCAAGAGAGACACAATAATCAATATATCGCAAGGAACAAGTAAAAATCTCAGTAATCAACCAAAGCAAGGACATAAGATTTATTCTTAAATGCCACAAGAAATCACAAAATAACTCATAGAATCAATACCTAGGTAACTAAATAAAGGCTATGAATAGGAAAAATATTCATTCCAAACACACATGAAAGAAAGGAAAACAAATTCACTCTTCCTAGGCCAAGATGAGAATTCACAGCAAACCAAAGCATCCATAAAATAATCACAAAGCCATTCACGACAAATTACCAAGCAGTTGAATAAATAAATAAAAATAAATGAAACATATACAATTTAATCCTCCATCTTTATAGCATAATTATACAACATTCCATTTTCTACATTATTTGTCCCATTGTTGCATAAAGCATTGAAGCACAAAGAAGACATATCTTTTACAAAAAATCAAATGTGTAGAGAGACAAAATCAACCGACTTGGAAAATAGAAGTTATGTCAAAATAGAGTTGATGATGAGTAGCCCAATTCCAAAAATTCCAACAAGATTGAACAATCCAACCAAGATCCAAATTGAGCCATAATCTCTAGCAACATTCAAAATTCTCCAAAGTCATAGAAAAATCCATCCAGAAGATCTCTACGACAAATGCTCAAAAATACAATAAACAAAATCTTATTAAAAAACTATAGAAAAATACCAACCAATCAAAATATTCCAATAAACTATATTCTATACTGACCCCCTTCAAAAAATCGAGGTAAAAATATAAAATAATATTATTTACTTACCCCCAAATGTTAACCAATAAAATAATAGGGTAAGTATAAACATAATATTTAATTACTCAATTAGTAACAAGAAAATGTAATAATATAATAACCAATAATAATATTAAATCAAAGCCCAATAAAATAAATCAAAGGCAATATAAATAAATGCTCCAATTAAATATAAAACAACAAATAATATAAATAAATAAACAAATAATTAAATAATAATATCCTCACAATCACAACTCCCAAGAGGGCCAATCGTAACAAGGGGTAGGTACATAAATAATAACAAATAAATAACCAATAAATAAAACAACAAGGTGAATAAATAATTAAATAATCAAAAAAATAAATAATTAGATAAACAATAAATAAACCCAACAATAAATAAATAAATAAACAATAGACAAATAAGCGAAATGGATAATAAATAAGTAAATGGACAAGCACAAATACTCATCCAGTAATTAAACAATAAATAAATAAATAATAATCCAATAAATCAAAAGCTCAAATAATAAATATTCAATTAAACATTAGACCATAAAATAATAATAATAATATAAAATCATCAATTAAATACAAATTCATGAAATAAACATCAATAAATAATAATTCTCCAATAATAATAATTCACACATTAATATCAAATATTAATGCCATCCATTAATTTAATTTAATACTAAATAAACTATATAAACCAATTAATTATTGATTAATATATAATCACAAACTCACAAGGCAACCCGACATAGAGTTGAACAACATATCACATGACACAAACCAACGACTCAAGCCAAGACACTAATTGACAAGGGTATCAACTTAAGCTTAGAGTGTAGAGAGAAATCATGCCATCTCCAATCAACTTTCCATTGAGATTAAGACACACTCAAACCTATGAAGCCAGGTGGAGTTGATGTCTAGTACCTACAAATCCCGCAACCACCAATAACCATGAGGCAACATATAACATAATATATATAGGAAAGTGAGAGAGAATCACAATATCATATCATGCTCGTAATGAGTAGTATGACATCATCTCTATCATAAATACAATAGTAAGATAGTCGCAATCAACAAAGCATCTTCTCATCCATTACAATCATAAAGTGGGGTTAGCAATAATAAGATGTCATCATATCCTCATAAGCAATATAATTAATACATGAATAATGAGTGCATCTTGATCACTACACATAAGTATGATCATCATATTAGTCCAGGACATAATTTCATCCACATAAGTCATAATGAATCCACTAATGTGAAAGAGACTAGCAGTATAAGAATGAGATAGAGATATCAAAACATGTAGGAACCTAAAAGTGTTTATCACTCTCTCTCAAATGGACAAGTCGGGGAGGGGACTACAACATTGATGTTTGGTATCATTTTATCAGATATATGGTGAAAGATGGTAGGGTGAAGCTAATTAAGATAGAGAATTTGATGAATGTTGTGAATTATTTAACTAAGGCTATGAGCACATAGAAGTTCAAATGGTATTTAGACTCTATGGGCCTCATGTAACCTAGCAATTAATTTATGGTGTAGATACTCTCTTTTCTCTTGCAAGGTGTTCAACAAGTGGGAGAATGTTAGGAAAATGGTGTCTCAAACTTGCATTTACATAAGGTGATTATTTATAGTAAGTTTTTGTTTGAACACAAATTGGTCCAAAATTTTCCCCAAATCTTTGGATTGACTAGGTAAGCATGCTGGTAGATTTTTGTTGCAAGATCATGTCTAGATTTGAAGATATTTAAGTTTTTGTTTTTGAAATTTGTGAACAAAATTTTTGGGGTCAATTTTGAGGGCTTTAGAGGCTTTAAAATGACCCAAAAGTGTCCATAACTGGTGTACTAGGATATAGTTTGATAAAGCACATCATGAGCTTTTTGAGGCTTCAAACAGTTTGTCAATTGGACACTAGGTTTAAAAGTTATAACCTCTACAAGTTGGGTCTCCTAAAATAGGAAATATAAAAACATGTCAAACACATAAATGAGTTGTAAAAGGGAGTTACATGTGTTGATGCATGTTTTGACACATTGTAGGGAATCTAGGATTGGAGAGAAGATGGGTGCCACTTTATTAGGTGGTTTTACCCCATGGTTTTGTAATATTGTTTGATGGTTTCATGTATTGTATCTCATTTATATGAGGTGCATGAAATGGAGGTTGTATGTAAGAATATTATAGCTATTGAGTTACCTTTGAATCTTTAGTTGGTGATACTCTTGTGAAAAGATTGCTTTGCAAGTATATTGTAATCTGTTAATGATTTCTAAATAATATATTGGGTGGTTTTTGGAGTGTGGGATTTTTCTCCCAAAAGGGTTTTCCCCACATAAATCACTACGTTGTGGTATGCATTCTATTTATGTTTATTTTTGTTATGTTTCTATAATTGTTGTGAGGATTTGTTAAAACAATTGCATTACCCTCCTCTCAATGCTAGTGTAGGAAGTTATCCTGCTACTTAACTTCCTTACAATACCCACCTCACTTCCAAAAGCATAGAATCAACTACTACAACTAAATGTCCATATCAACCAATTGTAGACAACAAAGAAGAAGTGAGAAGACCAGTTTCAATTCTTGCAGATGATTTACAAATATATTGTACCACATGGTAGTTGAATTAAGGAAAAAACAATATTTTAATAAGGGGACAATGTTGAGCAAAAAATAGTATACAAACACTGATCTAGAGATATAAGATTGTAAATTGAAAATAGGGTTCCAAAATGTCTCATAGAAGATAGAATAGTTTTTAGTGTTACTATCTAAAGGATAAGTCTCCTTTAGAAGATATATGTATAGAAGATAAATCTATTCACTGGAATAGATAACATGCAGATGATATAGAGATGAGGATAGATAAGAGATAGATTAGAGATATAAGGAATACATTTTATATATACTTCTATATGAATATAAATGCATTTTATTCTAGGTTTAATCTACATATATGTTTCTTTCTAATAAAGTAGTTAAGTTGCATTCATAATACTCTATTTTTTGCTCCAATAGGACTAAGTATGAGGTATTTAAGACTACAACTATATAAAGCCTTTGGGAACAAAAATCTAGTTTGTCTCCCTTGGATTTCTTGCTAACACACATTATTGTGGGCTGATTTGAGTGTTGTCAATAAGAACATTGGAACTAAACTTGAAGGGTTGTGGAGTAATGGAGAAAATGGATTTCAGACTTTGAGGTTTTAATGGATAATTGAATGTAAAATTTGTGACAGAAGGACCCAAAATAGATGAAGGAGATCGTGGGGGATTCAAGATTGTAGATTTCAAGACATAGGGACCCAAAATAAATTTGAAAGGTGGGGAATTTTCATATAGAGCAGTGAAGGAAGCTTTTGGGATAGCAAGTTTGGATGCCAATTTTGATTTTTCTTTGGGATGCATTTCTGCTATGAGAAATTTGGGAATCCACATGGTTTTTTATTTTTATTTTTGTTTGATGGGCCTTTGTGACATTTTAGATTTATCTTTTGCTTTTGGATCATTATTATTTATTTTTGTTGCATGTCTTTTAGATGGTATGTATTCATCTATGTATGTATGTGGATTTATGGATCTCATGATTGGCATCTGAATTGCTTCCAAGAGCAATTCGATTCATGGATAGATAAGAGTGATATGGAGGGCTTCTAGATGGGTTGATGTAGACAGATTGTTGGAAGTTTCTTAAGGATGTGTGCCTTTGTTGATCTTTATTTATGATAGGGTAAATGGACTGTAATAAATGAGTGACATGGATAGTGAATGGAGGGATATAAGTGTAATACCCTAAAATTGGTCATCTAAACCATGGGCCCCTAATCTCGACAACATCACCAAGGTCCTAACCAAAGGCATTTAAATCAATTTTGAGCACATTAATTAATTCTTTTAATCATCAAATATTACATGGCAAGTGAATTACTCAATATTAATTAAATATTTATTTAATTAATTGAATCATTCCAAGAATATCATTTTAATCAATTATCCTATTTAATTTATTAAATATCCTAGCATATTTAATTAATTAATAAATTTGTCATTTAATCATGCAAAAAAGGAATTAATTTATTACAAAAGAGGAATTAATCTGAAAATAGAATAAAATATTTGAGAGAGAAATCAAACTTGAGATATTCTTTCTTTTTCTAAATTGAGAACTTGAAATCAGAAAAGCAATTAAATTGAATTATTTTCTAAAATTGGAACTCACAACTTTTGAGAAAAAGAAGTTCAGTTGCATTAAAAAGACTCTTTTCTTGAATAAATAAAAGAATTATCTATTTTTATCACAAATGCATGGAATTAATTAATTCTTATTTCTAATGCAACTTGAACTTCTTATCTAAATGCATTTCAATTAAGTATAATTGGAATCTATCTCAAAGTTGACTGAACATGATTTCTCAATTATTTCAATTAATTCTAAATTGTGCTTTTTCTTGATCTCTCTTGTAATTCTATATAAATTCAGCCTTCAGCTCTCATTCAAATCACCCCAGAGATATATGAGAAACACCTTGGAGATTATTATTATGCTGATTTTGCTCTGGAGTCATTGAAGATATTGTGCTCGCCTTTTGAGATTATTGCATCTTAGTTTATCTTTTTGCATATTTGCTTTATTCCATTATTGCTTGAATCCATATTGCGTGAATTTCACTATTGCTTGAATCATTCATCCATCTTGCATCCATATAGTTTAATATCATGCTCATATAGATTAAAATCCTTCATCTCGGTGTAGTCTAGTCATTGGTATTGCTTATAAAAATTTGAGAGCAATCTTATACTCGCATCTTTTAGAAGGCAATTAGTCGCTTTGTTATGGTTTATTATTTATCGATTATTGATTTACTAACCATACATGTAATGACTTAATTGAAGTGTTGTTCCTGTAGCTATCAGACTCTTTTCACTTTTTCACACACACAATAAGGACCTAAGAAGGATGGAAGGGATGAAGGATTAGTTTTTGCAAAATAAGGGCCCAATAAAATTTTGGAGGATGGAGAATGTAAATTTTTGGATTTAAATTTAGGGAATTAGGATTTAGTAGGGATACAAATGTCTAGTGACCTATGGAGCCAAGACCATGATAGTTGGGATTTTATTTGATATGAAGGGGTTTTAATTGTAGCATCGTAAATTGAATCTCTATGCAATTTGTTGGTCAACTAGGCCCTATTTTAGCATGTATGACCTCCTGCATTTGGTTTCGCTCATCACAACCCAATTTAGCATATCATTCTATCATCTCCTCCTCATTTAGGACCTCATGTCCCAATTTGGGCCCACTTTGGAGGGAGCATGGCACCTAGGGAACCTCACTCCCTAGAGTGTGCAGGTAGGGCACCTTACTCCCCCTAGTTTAGCCCCAAATTTAAATCACATAATTCTCGGACCTAATGACCAAGAAATATTTTCCCATGTCGGCATGCTCTATGTTTTGCACCACAAATTACTTGAGAGAGATATATGAGCAAGGTACCATCCTCATTTTGGGTGAATTCCACATAAATCAATAAGGCAAATTTGAGATCAAGGATTCAAGCATTGAAGTATTCAGCATTCAAGGCATTCTATCCCATCATATTCTTTATTGTGACAACCTTCAATGACCTTCATGCAAGCATGTCTTTTGTGAAGTCTTTTTAGGTCTTTTGTGTGGAGTCATTGTTGTCATAGGGATGATTTTCTCCCAATAGATAAGCTTGATTCTCAACACTCCTGTGAAACATGGGAACATCCTCGAGCCTGTGGATTGCTCCATGAGGGATTCACTTAGTGAACCTAGGTTATAGCGCGTGCATGCATGACATACTAAATAATCCCCCTATTTTCAAAAAATATTGCCCTAAACTCCTTTTTTGTCACCCCCTCCTAATACACAGCTTGAATTAAAAGCCCCCCTATTTTCACCAAATATTGAATTTTTTCATAGCTTGAATTAAAAAGCTCCCTATTTTCACTAATAAGAAATATATTGTACCTTCATTTTTGGGATATTAAACCCCCCAATATGAATGCACGTGATATAATATTGCCTAGCCAGTGAGCCCCCATGGGTTTCTCATTATGAGGATGAACCTCCAGATTATGGGCTGCCTCCCCTTTTGATATCCTTAAAACTACTAACACTTGATAGGGAAACGGGTAAAATGGATGTAAATTGATCATAGTCAAGTGTTCATAGAGAAAAATATGTTTAGGGTAGCCATTCATTGAAAAGAAAAGTGCAGTGATTAGGTAAAGTTCAATGAGAAATATCAACAAACAAGTCATAGTCCACTCAAAGGGGCAATTCTAAAGCTTGGCAGTGTCGGCATTCTACACTCTAATGAGAAATGATGGTGTTGTCATTGATGGAAACCTACTGGCATTCATCTGGTAAAGCCACTGATAGGCACTGGCACCAGCATATACATCTACATACACCAGTAGACACTTCACCGATAATGGCTACAATGCATACCGACACTCCAGCTGATAGGGAATACAATTTTGTTTATTGTATTTAATGTAATTATCTTTTGTAAAGCCGACATGACATATTGTAAAAGACTCATATATATTTATGAGATCTTATAGATCATTTTGTATGAGTAGTTATGAATTTTGTATAAGGTGATATAAGTGATAGCAAAGGTTTTTGGTTATAGAATGAGCTTAAATTGGTACTGAACCTAGCATAGTTGATGCTGATTTGAAGCAGTAAATTTTATTAGATTTTCATAATCCATTTTGTAAGTCAGTGAGACTTCTATCTTGTAAATTGAGCAGCGAGCTCTAGGCAGTTGGCCTTCCTGTATGTGCAAGCCCCTCATTGTAAGTAATATTTATTCATTAGCCAGTGAGGAAATATTGTGGGTCACAAATTCCACCGAGGTTTTTCCCACATCAGGTTTCCTCGTTAAAAATCTTGTGTTATGGTGTATTTTCTATGTTGTCTTTATTGTTCCTGTTTACTGCATTAATTCTTATTTACTGGTACACTATTTTGGAATGAAAAATACTTAATAAAGTTAAATATTCTGTTAACTGGTTAGATATTGATTCACCCCCCTCTCTCGCTATCTTTGGACTATCATTAATCCTAACAATTGGTATCAGATCCTGGTCCTCTATTTTCAAAATCCTAATAGCTTGAGGAAGATTCTAACACCGGTACAGATGGAGAACTTAAGAAAGCAATTGGAAGGAGCTCTTGTAGACTATGATTCAGAGATGTTGAAGAATATCAAACTTGAAGATGATCTAAGGACTGCACATGAATTCATTCAAGGACTTCAGGAGAATCTTACTATTGCTAGAAATAAAAGAAAAGAACTTCATGAGAAGATGTAGAATGATAATGATGAAAAGGAAACTCTTAATGAACTTGTGAACAAGATGAAACAAGAAAACAGTACTATGAGGAATGAAATGCAAGATATGATTATGAGATTTTGTAAAGACATTAAAGACATGAAGAATAATTAAGATGAATTGACTAGAAGACTCAATGATGCTAGAAATGAAAATCTAAGACTCAGTCATGAAAATGTTATGTTAAAGACAGATTCGATTCACATGTGACATATGAGACAAATGGGAATTTTGGAAAATGAGTTAGCTACTGCAAATCAACACAAAGAGAAATTCAAGAAAAGTCTAGAAGAACTTGATGATATGCTGAAAAGTCAGAAACCTAATGAAGATACAAATGGACTTGGATTTGATGTTGGTGAAAGTTCTAGTACTGCAAACAATCATGATCACAGTAAACCGGTAAGACAATCTATTGCTTACAAATTTAATGGAAAATACTTTAATTGTAACAAGTATGGTTATAGAGAAAATTAGTGTAGATCTAGAAATAATCATAACATTAATGTACCCACTGGTCAATGTTCCAAATGCAACAAAGTTGGTCATAATTCAGAAAACTACAAAATGAATGTGAGATGTTATGTTTGTGGAAGATTTGGGCACTTATCTAATCAATGCAGAACACAAACCGACATAGGATATGGAAAGGCTATTCAAAAGAATAATGTGACTTGTTATGCTTGTAACAAAATTGGACATATTGCAAAATTTTGTAGAAGCAAGACTTTACCAGCAAATAATAAAGGACCCAGTTTGAAAGGCAAAGAAAAGGTTGATGAGGTAAAGCAAGAATTTTCAAAACAATGGATTAGAAAGACATATCAGAATGTTGATGAGACTATTTCTTCACCGGTAGAATAGAGTATTACTCCATCGGTAGGAAATTCTTCATCCAACTAAGAAGTAACCCTTTGGGGTACTGCAACAAGTTGAATATCATGCAGATTACCCTTGGTCAATGGTGAGAAGATAGATTTCTTCTTTACTGGTAGATGTGTTAAGTTTTCACTTAACCAGCGAGCATTTAATGTGGTTGTTGAAAGAAATTTCATTATAAATCATCGGCTTTCCCTCTATTTTGATTCACCGAGCATTCAAATTAGCAGAGAGCACAAAATCCGAGTGAAGGCATTCAAGGCGAAGGTGTGAAGCGATTCCTTTCAAGAATTCAGACTTTATCAGGCAGCTTAAGGTATTTTTCAAATGGCTTCCTCTTCTGCTCCGAAATTTATTGTAAAACGCCTTAGGCCCATATTCAAAATTATTCCTGAGATAGCTAAGAAAGATGATTCCATAGGCACCTTTTCAAAGATTCCTAAAGGTGTAGCTTATGCTGAAGACCCTAGGATTTATATTCACTGCAATATTGAATAATAAGGTTATGAAGAAGTGTTAAAGATGTTTAAAACCGTAATTTGTGATGAAAATGGCAATGTCAAACCCGAGCACAAGGTTATTGATACTTTAGGTTTTGTGGAAATCTTGAACATCCCTGAATTTTTGGAGGAAGTTGTGAGAATTGTCCTAAGTAGGGCACATGGAGAATTTCTTTGGTTAGATTCAGTCATTAAATTCACCCGGCAAGCAATTAGGGTAGTGACAGGTCTACCCTCAACCGGCAACAGAACTAACAAAACTAAGAAGGTTCCTAATAACAAAGTCATGACCTTAACTAGAGAAACATCTGATTGTAGATCTCTGAGAGTAAATTACGTCAGCGACATTAATGCGAGATTCATAAGTATGATCTTAGGCTATAAGACTACACATGCAAACAAACTTAATTCAGTTTCTAGTCTTTGCATTAATAGTGCTTATGAAATTTTAAACAATAATGCAAAAATAGATGTGTGTGAATGACTGAAGGATGAACTAATTGATAACTTGGAGAAGATAAAAGGTGATAAGAAAGGGACATTTCATTTTGGCAATCTCTTGGTATGCCTTATGTTGTATATCTCAAAGGAAATTCCCAGTAATGGATAGAAAGACTTTGGATATGACATACCGGTAGGCAAACAATTGCAAGAAGCCTTCACTGGCATGGGTACTACTAAAATAAACAATATAACTGAGTATTTCAAAGCTTTCCAAACCAAAATGAAAACAAGAGATAGACTACCACAAAGTGTAGTAGATAAGTATGATAAGGAAATTTGTTTTGTAATAAAGAAAGATGAAACATAGATGGAAGTTGTATTACCTAGAACTGTATGGGTAATAGAAATGGGCTATGAGGTAGATATCAACATTGTTGAAACTTATGCAAAAGCCTTATTAGATGCACCTAGAGATCCATCACAAGAAGTTTTTGGTAGTGCTAAAACAATTGAAAGTAGTGTACAAACAATGAAACAAAGAAAGAGAACAGAAAAGTATATAAGAAATGCTTCTAAATAGGTAAAGGAAATAAAAGAAAATGTTATGAACCTTACTAGTATAAAGGAAAGTGAACTGGAAGGACTGCAACTGAAGGCACACATTTCACCAGTTGGCACATCATCTGACAGTGAGATACCTACAGAATTCAAGAGAGTTGATAGGAAGAGAAAACCCTCACCAGTACCCTCTCCTCCACCCAAGAAAACAAGAACCTTGAGAAAGAAACAAAAAGCAGTAAGGAAACTGACAAATAAAATTACACCCAAGAAGAAACAGAAATAGGTTATACCAACATTGGATAATTTACTGGATGAAATCACTGATGACGGTAACTTGGCAAATGTGAGTAAATTGTATAACACATTCACTGATTTAGAAAAGAAAAGTATTGAAAACAATATAATTCTATTAGGAATCCTATAGATACTGAGAGTGGGGGGTGAATCAGTATCGAACCGGTTATTAGAATTTCTCAACTTAAAACATGCAGAACACATTATAACAGTGTACCGGTATGCAAGAAATAATGTAATAAATAGAATTAAAAACATCCACATGAAAAGAACACCATGACACAAGGATTTAACGAGGAAACCCAGTGTGGGAAAAACCTTAGTAGGATTTGTAACCCACAATATCCACTTACTGGCCAATAAGAGAATATTACTTACAAAAGGGGGCCTACACATGCAGGAAGGCCAATTGCCTAGAGCTCACTGCTCAATGGGAAGTCTCACTGACTTACAATGTGGATTATACAAATCCAATATCTTGTACTGCTTTACAATAGCATCTATAATGCCTGATCTAGTACCAGTTTCTACTCTGTTCTTTACATAAAACCTTTAACCTATATTTTGCATAATAGGTCTGCATAATATCTTCTTTTTCTTCGCTTCCATTCCTTTTCAAAATATTTACAATGATCTCTCTTATATATAAGATTCATCTTACAACTTGCCAAGTCGGCTTACAAAGTTTTTACAATAATAAACAAAATATAATATAACAAAAATCCTATCGGCCTCTATGCCGGTATGCTTCCTTTCTCTATGTCGGTGCCGGTGGTCTGAGTGCCGGTGTAGAGTGTGATCTATTGATGCTGGTGAACTATCTTATTGGTGTAATGCCTTGCCGGTGCCATAGGATTGTAAGGTTGCCATCAATGACAAAACCTTCAATCATGTACAATGCCTCATTGGAGTGTACATATGCCAACAATCTCCCCCTTTGGCATTGATGGCAACACTCGTGAGAAATTTCAAAAGTGTATCAAAAATTGTGAAGTCCAAAAATGTTACCAAAAATGTGTGCTCCCCCTGAGCATATGATTCCTATGATATTGAATTCTCTCATACCACTACTCCCCCTTTGGCATCAATGACAAAGGTTGTCAAGATGTCAGTAGAGTTTGTAGTTTCAACCTTGTAACTGGGTAGTTACTGTAGATGTATAAAAATGACCATATCCTAAATGAATATTTTATGTTCATTTCTCTATTTAATTAAATCCAATTTAATTGAATAACCCACATTCCTCTATTTATTTAAATTAAATTCACTATACCTCTTTTTCCATTTAATGAATAAATCATTTTATTCAATTAAATCCCTTCTATCCACTTTTAATTAAATTCAAATTTAATTAAATAGTCTACCCTAAATTAAATAAATCTAATTTATTTGATTTCCCCAAATTGCAACCAAAATTGAATTAAATTCATTTTATTCAATTAAATCCTATTATCCCTTCATCCACTTGCAAAATCCTACATCTCCCACTTGCTTCCTAAACCCTATTCCTAACCCCTTCTAGACTCTTCTAATCACTTCTAAATTAACCTAACCCACTTCCTAAACTTTGTCACATCCCTAAACAAAGGGAAGTCACTTCTCAAACCCTCAAAGTCTTTGAAAACCCTTAAAGGCTTCAACCACTTAACTTTGAAAGTCTCCCAAACCATTAATGGTTAACTCAACCCTCTAGCATGATTAAAGAATTTCTCTAAACTCAACCTCCATATAACCCAAGGGTCTCATCAAGAATTTATTGCTTTGACCATGGTTATCCTTAATCTTTTGTACAAGAGTTTATCCTTTGGGTAAAACCTTTATCCAATGGGTAATCCTAACTTAACCATAACCCTTACCCCTAAAATAACCATGAGGTCTTCTCAAGCATTTAATGCTTCCTACCTCTCTTCTCAACCCAGTCTTATGTTGACATTTGTCATTATTTCATTGGTACCAATTGCAAACATGGATTCCCAACTTTCAAACTCAACATTGTTGGCAATATTACATTATAAGGATATTGAGAAGGTTGTTGATGATTATGGACATAACTGATTAAAGATGTTTTACTATCTTGATATTATTATTTTGTCATTGATGTCAAGAAATTGATTTTTTAATTCAGTATGATGTTGCCATATCTTGAGAAATATGATATGAAGATTATAAAGGAGTCAGTAAAGACACGGGAAAAAATATGATGAATAAGGGGATAAGTTATTCAATGGGCAACTCTACCGAGTCAGACAATGATGAGATCTTGATGTTTTAGATTGTTTTAACATCATACATATGTTGTAAAATATAAAGGTTAATACTATACTATGTTATCAAGCAAAGAACCTAGTCGGTAAACCCTAAGGTTATCGCAGTTGGTTAATGAAGACAGAATGTCTACCAAGTGAAGTTTAGTATTCACCAAGTTGTAACCAAGCTATAATAGAATGCATTAAATGTTTACACGTGATATTTAATGAAAGAAGCTGATGAGCTAGAGCAGATCAATGATTGGCAAGTTGTGGAAGAAGTTTGTTAAAGGAATCTAAGGCAATGGAAAGTCAGCAAGAAGATCTATAGCTCAGATTGAACCACATTACCCTAACACAAGTTCCAAGGTGAATGTGCAAGTTCCAAGGTGTGGTAAAATGTTTTCAAATCAAAAGATACAATGAACCTGGACAAGATTGAAGATCTGATGGCTATGATTGATCATGGGAAATGTGATCAAGGAGATTAAGCGGTTAGAAGATTGTTTATAAATAGGAAACTATTGATAAACAATGTATGCGGGCAAGTGTATGCACAGGGATGCTACATAGTGATTACTGAGCACAGAATCTTGAAGACCTATTAGAATAATAGAGTATTGATGCCCAACAGATAGACAAGATTAGTTATATGTCTTGATTGTATTGAACAAATAGGAATCTAATTTAGCATTTTAGATGTGAAGTTGCAGATAGATTGTATTACTGTTATTTTGTGAAAGTGACAGGAAATCTCTTAACCGAATGGACTTAACAATCTTATATGTAAATCCTCTAACAAGGTGACATTCTGATTGAGTGTTTGAAATCTTTTGACAAGGTCACTTCTAATAAAGTGAAGATCCTAAAGGATCTGAGGGAAATCCCTTAATTGGGTCACATCTAGCAATGTGTTTGTAATCTTTAACAAGATTTGCTTTTAACTGAGCATAATCCAGAAGAGTATATTTCTTAGTGGGTCCAAAATCCCACAGTGGTTTTTCCCTATTTGGGTTTCCACGTTAAATCTAGTGTTATGAGGTTTATATTGTTCATATGCTTTTGAGTTTGCATGTTTGACAGTTTTTTGTTATATGACTGATATATATGTTACCGAGGTTGCATCTGATGTTTTTATGGATGATTAAGTTTGTATGATTCACCCCCCCCCTCTCATCTTATTGGCTATTGGATCTGTACTTATATTAAGTATCAATTGGTATTAGAGCTTTGGACTCTGAAAGGAAAGTTTAAAGGCACTTGAGTTAAAGATCCAAAGATGTATAAGAGTGTTGCACCTAAGCTGAATAAGTCAAGTTTCTCTACATGGCAGAAAAGGATGAAGCTACATCTATCAAGAGTTGGAGAATATGCTATATACTATCTGGAGAATTATTTTGTTGCACCGAGCACCTATCCATTGACTATGGAAGAGATAAAGGTGAAGCAAGAACATATTCAAGCAATGATTGAAATAACATCTGCATTGACCGATTCTGAGTTTAATGATCTAGAAGGCTGCAATGATGCAAAGGCAATGTGGACTAAGCTCATATCTGTATATTTAGGAGATGAACATGTTCAAAGAGAAAAAGTTGATAGTTTAAGAGGACAACTTGAATCTATGAGGATGAATGAAGGTGAGAACATAACCCAGTACAGTACAAGACTAAAGGAGATTGTAAATCAAATCAAAGGAGTAGGAGGAACTATTGAAGAAAAGGATGTGACAAGTAAGTTGTTAAGAACCCTTCTACCTGCCTATGCAATCCGAGTCTCTACAATCAATGAATTGAGGTTTGTACCTAATATGCCAGTTTTCTTGGATGCTACTATTGGTAAGCTACATGCATTTGAGTTAAGTTATTTTGATAACAGTGGGTCATCGGTAAATAAAGTTGAATCTACATTTAGTTCTTCTCATCTGAATGAATCTAATGATTACAATGAAAGAAAGTATAAGTACTCTGAAGGAGATCATAGTGGAGCAAGTGAAAGGTTTCGGAAGAACATGGAGGAGGTACAAAAACTGTATGAAGAAATAAGAAAGCAAGAAGAGTTTGAAGCACTATTGGCAAAAAGGTTACCAAGAGGCAAAGGTAAGTATAAAGGAAAACTACCTTTGAAATGTTTCAATTGTGATAAGATTGGACATATGGCTTCTAACTGTCTTGACAAAGACTTCACTAAAAAGAGAGATTACTGAGATGATAGACAAAAAGATAACCATTATAGAGGACACCGAGACTTCAGAAGAAGAGATAGAAAGACATGTTTAATAGCTGATGAAGAATCTGAAGATGATAAATCAGATGAGACTGATACAGAGGAAGTTGTTTATGTGGCTATCAATGATGGATCAGATGAAGAAAGGTATGAAGAAAAATCCCTAATATCTCACATAAACACTAATGATTCTTGGATTATAGATAGTGGATGCTCACGTCATATGACAGGAGATAAACAAAAGTTTGTTATGTTAGAAGATTATGATGGAGGCTATGTTAGATTTGGTAATGATGCACCATGTTCGGTAAGAGGTAAAGGATCCATAACACTTCTTGATAAAGCAAGATGCAATGATGTTTATTGGGTTGAAGGTTTGAAATATAATTTGTTGAGTGTAGCACAACTAAACAACATAGGTTATCGAATAGAATTTCATAAAGGAATTGTCAAAGTTCATGACAAGAATGGAAAGTTAGCTGCTACCGGGACACAAACAAAAGGTAATACATTTCACCTTGACTCAACTCACAATAAGTGTTTGCATGAAAAGATTGATAATACCTGGTTATGGCATAAAAGGTTTTGTCATGTTAATTTTGATAATCTGATCAAGATAAGTAAGAAGCACAGAGTAAGAGGTCTATCGAGTCTTGAAAAACCTGAGAATGCTATGTGTTGAGGATGCCAGATGGGTAAAATGACAAGATCAAGCTTTACAAGTAAGTCCTACACTTCTAAGGGAATTTTAGATCTTGTGCACACTGATCTTTGTGGTCCTATGAAAGTTCAAAGTTATTATGGTGATAAGTATTTCATATTATTTGTGGATGACTATTCAAGGATGATGTCAGTAATGTTTTTAAAAGAAAAATCAAAAACTTTTCAAATGTTTAAGTGGTACAAGGCTAGAGTTGAAAATGAAACAGGAAGACAACTCAAATGTCTTAGATTAGATAGAGGAGGAGAGTTCACATCTGATGAGTTCAACCTATTTTGCAATGATCATGGTATTAAAAGACAAGTCTCTGCACTGAGAACTCCACAACAGAATAGAATAGCTGAAAGAAGAAACAAATCTATTGTGGATTGTGCTAGAACACTAATGATTGAGAAGAAGGTTCCACAAAATTTTTGGAGAGAAGCAATAAGCACAACCATTTACACCTTGAACTGAGTTCAATTGAAGAAAGGTACTTTAAAGACACCTTATGAAATCTGGTATGGCAAGAAATCCAATGTAAGTTATTTTAAGATCTTTGGAAGTAAATGCTATGTTCATAAAGATGATAGAAATGGCAAGTTTGATTAGAAAAGTGAAGAAGGAACATTTCTAGGATATTCTTCTAGAAGCAAAGCATTTAAATGTCTGATCAAATCATCTAACAAAATAGTAGAAAGTGCAAATGTGAAAATTGATGAATTTGCAGAAAGAACTGATGAAAGGAATTCCAAAGAACCGGAGGACTATGATGAATTTGTCTATGTGCAACCGAGAAGTCCTACCGAGATAACTGTTGAAGAAAATGTAGAAAATATCCAATTACCGAGTGATGAAGAAGATCATACAGAGCCTACCGAGCCTGTATTAGCCAAGTATGTTAGAAGACACCATGCACCAAATCAAATTATAGGAGATAAGGATGATCCAGTGATGACAAGGAAGAAACTGAGACAGAACACATGTTTGATATCTGAATTTGAACCGAGAATTGTGAAAGAGGCATTTAACAGTGAAGATTGGATAAATGCTATGACTGAAGAGATTGATCAAATCAAGAAGAATGACACATGAAAACTGGTCCCAAGATCGAAGGACAAAAATGTAATTGGTACAAAGTGGATCTTCAGAAACAAGCTAAATGAAAAAGGTGAGGTCATTCAGAACAAAGCAAGATTAGTTTGCAAAGGTTATGCCCAAGAAGAAGGAATTGATTATGGTGAGACTTTTGCACCTGTTGCTAGACTTGAAGGAGTTAGAACATTGTTGGCATATGTTGCTTTCAAAAACTTCAAGGTATATCAAATGGATGTCAAATCTACATTTCTGAATGGAATATTAGAAGAAGAAGTTCTCATTGAACAACCTGAAGGATTTGTTGAAGCCAATGATAAAGATCAGGTATGCAAATTGAACAAAGCTTTATATGGTCTAAAACAAGCACCGAGAGCATGGTATGAGAGCTTGCACTCTTATTTGATTAAGATTGGTTTTATAAGGACAAGTGAGAATAACAACATGTACATGAAGAATGATGAAAATGGAATACTAATCTCAGCCATATTTGTTGATGATATTATATTTTGTGGAAATGACTCTTTATGTAAGAACTTTGAAAATGAAATGAGCAAAGAATTTGAGATGTCATTAATCAGTGAGATAAAGTATTTTATAGGTTTACAGATACTGCAAATGAAAAATGAGATTGTCATTACTCAATCCAAGTACATAAAGGAAATCTTGAAGAAATTTGGAATGGAGGATTCAAAACCAGTAAATACTCCTATGACTACCAATTGTAAACTATCAAAGAATGATGAATCTACATCTGTTGATGAGACACTTTATCGATCTATGATTGGAAAGTTGCAATATGTTGTTCACAGCAGGCCAAATATAGCACATGCAGTAGGTATTGTTGCAAGATTCTCTGCAAATCCTAAGGAAATCCACATGACTACATTCAAAAGAATTTTCAGATACTTGAAAGACACTGAAGATTATGGCTTAGTATATCAGAAAGGAAATGATTTTGATTTAAAAGTTTATACTGATGCTGATTGGGCAGGCAACATTGATGACAGAAAAAGCACAAGTGGAGGAGCTTTCTTCTTAGGAGAAAGACTAGTAAGTTGGCTTAGCAAGAAACAAGGATGCATTTCTCAGTCAACAGCTGAAGCTGAATATGTTGCAGCAGCACTGAATTATACCAACATTGCATGGATCAAACAATTGTTGGAAGGTATAAATGAGAAAGTTACCGAGCTAGTAACTATATTCTGTGACAATACTAGTGCCATTAATATTTCAAAGAACCCTGTTATGCACTCTAAGACAAAGCACATCTCTATCAAATATCATTATCTTAGAGAAGAAGCTCAAGAGAAGAAAGTGGTGTTGGAATATGTTAACACAAAGGAGCAGATAGCTGATATCTTCACCAAGCCACTACCAAAGGACACTTTTGAATATCTCAAAAGTAAGTTAGGGGTCCTACCCCCATCTTTTACTCACTGACCGAGTTCAGTGAAAGCATCACTTCGATGACTCTATTGAATATCTTTTGGGGAGCTGATGCTGGATTGATACACTTTAGAATGTTTTTCTGAAAGTGTACTGGAATTAATACTGGGATAATACAGAGAATTGAAGACAAATGCTCTGACCGAGACTCAGTTGATACACAACAACAGGCAATAACTTCTTACAGAAAGAAATTATGTTTTAGTTCTTTTTCTTTTTGGCATTGTTGTCAAAGGGGGAGAAGACCTACCTAAGGAAGAGAAGACCTACAAAAGGGGAGAAGACCTAAGAAGACTGAAAAAAAATAGAAGAGAAGTCTAATGAATGGTGGAGAGCATTTCAGCATTTCAGAATCACAGCAATCTAAATTTTTTAAAGATCAAATCAATTGGTTTTGCCATCAATGCCAAAGGGGGAGATTGTTGGCAATATTACATTATAAGGATATTGAGAAGGTTGTTGATGATTATGGACATAACTGATTAAAGATGTTTTACTATCTTGATATTATTATTTTGTCATTGATGTCAAGAAATTGATTTTCTAATTCAGTATGATTTTTCCATATCTTGAGAAATATGATATGAAGATTATAAAGGAGTCGGTAAAGACACAAGAAAGTATATGATGAATAAGGGGATAAGTTATTCAATGGGCAACTCTAACGAGTCAGACAATGATGAGATCTTGATGTTTTAGATTGTTTTAACATCATACATATGTTGTAAAATATAAAGGTTAATACTATACTATGTTATCAAGCAAAGAACCTAGTCGGTAAACCCTAAGGTTATTGTAGTCGGTTAATGAAGACAGAATGTCTACCGAGTGAAGTTTAGTATTCACCAAGTTGTAACCGAGCTATAATAGAATGCATTAAATATTTACATGTGATATTTAATGAAAGAAGCCGATGAGCTGGAGCAGATCAATGATTGGCAAGCTGTGGAAGAAGTTTGTTAAATGAATCTAAGGCAATGGAAAGTTGGCAAGAAGATCTACAGCTCAGATTGAACCGCATTACCCTAACACAAGTTCCAAGGTGAATGTGCAAGTTCCAAGACGGGGTAAAACATTTTCAGATCGAAAGATACAATGAACCTGGACAAGATTGAAGATCTGATGGCTATGATTGATCATGGGAAATGTGATCAAGGAGATTAAGCGGTTAGAAGATTGTTTATAAATAAGAAACTATTGATAAACAATGTATGTGGGCAAGTGTATGCACAGGGATGCTACATAGTGATTACTGAGCACAGAATCTTGAAGACCTATTAGAATAATAGAGTATTGATGCCCAACAGATAGACAAGATTAGTTATATGTCTTGATTGTATTGAACAAATAGGAATCTAATTTAGCATTTTAGATGTGAAGTTGCAGATAGATTGTATTACTGTTATTTTGTGAAAGTGACAGGAAATCTCTTAACCGAATGGACTTAACAATCTTATATGTAAATCCTCTAACAAGGTGACATTCTGATTGAGTGTTTGAAATCTTTTGACAAGGTCACTTCTAATAAAGTGAAGATCCTAAAGGATCTGAGGGAAATCCCTTAATTGGGTCACATCTAGCAATGTGTTTGTAATCTTTAACAAGATTTGCTTTTAACTGAGCATAATCCAGAAGAGTATATTTCTTAGTGGGTCCAAAATCCCACAGTGGTTTTTCCCTATTTGGGTTTCCACGTTAAATCTAGTGTTATGAGGTTTATATTGTTCATATGCTTTTGAGTTTGCATGTTTGACAGTTTTTTGTTATATGACTGATATATATGTTACCGAGGTTGCATCTGATGTTTTTATGGATGATTAAGTTTGTATGTTTAGAGTTTTTCTCTTTCAATAGGAATTAATCTAAATATGCATGTTTAGAGTATTTTCCTTATCATTTAGCTATTTCATAGACTAATATACCTTGCTAGGATAGTCTTGTTATTAATCTTGTCATCTTATAAACTAGTTTATTGCATTTATAGGATCATGCATAGCTTAGGATGCATTTCATCTTAAAATCAACCAAAGCATCCCTCGTTCTTGCATTTGTCATCCGTAAACCATTTTGCTCAGTGATCTGAGAGCGAAAATGTTGGTTTGAGGGACCTTGTAAGATAGAGAACCATGGAACCATCCTTGGGAAGTTGAGTCATCCTTCATGACTCCATAACTTTCACCAAGAAGTTCTGTGGGTGTGTGAGTAAGGCTTGCTAGAACTCCATTTTTTTTCACATTTCAAGTTCTATCAACCCGCTTTTCCCGCATACATTTCTGGCACCCATCATGGGGCCCGATCCCATATATCAAATCAATTTTTAAATTTAACCTCTTTTGTAGGTACGTAGGAAATAGGAATCAGTGCGTGGGAAACATTCTATAGTGCTTCCAGTTAACAATATAGCACATCAAGCTTACTGTTTAGCACATGTAGTCTATCATATAGCACGTTAAGCCTTTAAATTAGTGCATCATCCCACTAATATTTTCTTGTAGGTCTTGGCGTGGGAGAAAAACAATGCGGCGCATCCGACAACCAGTTTAGCACTTTTGAAAAATAGCTTAGCGCATCAGGTTTGTTTGATAGCGCATCTCGCCCATTCTGTAGCGCGTACAGTTTGTCCTGTAGTGCATCACCAACAAAAAATAAAATAAAATAAAATTGTAACCGAACTTAAAAGTTAGACTTGTAGAAGTCCACTAGATCCAAAACCATTCTAACTATTTTGAGTTGATGTTTTGCAGGATTTCTAACATCTTATTGTAGGGACGAGCTTAGTTATTTTTAGAGTTATACATATTTTAGATTTTTACTAACTTAGTTAAGTTAGTTAAAATTTTAAATTTTTTTTTAACTCTTGTAAAATAAAATCGAACTCACCTTATTTGGGCTGTAAAATGAACCACAACAACAATTTTTCTTGCTTTTCTAGGAGAGAAAATTCTCAATTTGGATTATAAAAAGAACAAAACAATCTTTCTTTTTGCAAAGATAGCTTTAAAAATAACTTCACCATCCTTTGGTGCATAAAAGGATTCACTTCATTTTTGCAAAGTAAAAGAATTACACTTGTCCTGTTTTGTTCAAAGATAAAGAGGGAAGTTCTTCCCCTTTTCTGATTTTCTTTTGTTGACCAGGTTTTTTTGCTAGATTAGATAATCATTGCTTTGAGGAAATAAAAGGAACACCATGCTTGTTGGAGAAACATCTCCAAGTAGAAGTTAGCAAATCATTGACTTGAAAGGTAAAAAGAACTTTGTTTGCCTTGTCTTGAAAGTGGAAGGTATATGCTCTCCCCTTAACTGGGTGACCAAAAAGCCAGACTACTCTTACGCTTTCAGTATTTCAAGCAATAAATCCTTTAGCATACCTGCCTTCTCGAGTTGAACTCAACTCTTAAAGCCATTTATGGCTGGTGTGAAGGGAATGACCTAAGTGGGAAACGACTTTGACGCCAAGTGTTCTAACCCACTATAATCAAAAGTGGAAAGTGATGAAATTATTTTTCAACGGATGCATGCAACAATTAGCCTTCCCCCAATATCCTTGAGATACGTAAAGCCTTTGTTCTAAAGGTTGGGAAGCCTCTTGAGGGAGTTTATCACTGAAGACCAAACAAGAAGCCTGATTACAAACCTTAGAAATAGAAACCTTGAGCCGAGTTAGTAACCAGACATTTATAATATCATAGTGCAAGGGTGGGGAAGAATCCACCTCCAAGATCGCTCACCATATATCTCCCAAGATAACTACTCAATTGTGAAGCAATTCACTTTGAGTTAATTTTTGGCAAAAGGCAAAAAAATGGGCACCCCCTAGGGGGTAACACGACTGTTTGAGCTGACGGAGTATCGAGACTAGTGGGCTAAGATATTACTTATGACCTTTGAATAAAGAGTCTTCTTGAAGTGTATTATTTGTATCCAAACCTGTTAAAACATGGGGATTTGAACACATCCTCGTAGAACATACACTTTTTGTTAGATTAAGTAAAATGGTTATCTCTTTGGTGCTATGTTTGCATTTATTACTTCAGAAAATCATCCATCAAAACTAAAAAACTCATAACAAAAATCCAAAAATTGCAAAAAAAACCAACCAAAGGAAAATATCAGGACAGTCTAGCGCATGAGAGAAACCTCTTAGCGCATGTGGTATATTTTTTAGCACATCAAAACATCAAGTTAGCGTGTCCAATTGAAATAGTAGCATTCTAACATTAAATAGTTAGTGCATCCAAAAAACAACCTAGCGCGTTGAAACATCAGCTTAGTGCGTAGGAGTCAAACAATAGCGCGTAAGGTTTAACAGTTAGTGCATAGTAGGCCCATATTAGTGCATAAATTTTTGAGCAAAATAGAAAACCAGATAAGCAGTCTAAAACAATTAGCGCGTAGCCGGGGGCAGCTTAGCACATGTGGTCTTTCCCTTAGCATGTTGAAAACTTTTTGTAGCGCATCCCGTCTCTGTTTTAGCGCATGACCAAACCCAGAAAAACAGGGGGCAAAATAGTGAAGAATTTTGAAAACTTAGAAGACATTTTTGGAAACCTCGTTTCATCAGCTTCGTTTTTCGTCAAACCAGAGTATCGAAAAGAGAGCTTTAAAAACTATTTCTTGAGCAAAATTTGTGTCAAACAAAAGTTGTAAAATCCAAAAACTAGTTGTGCGATAAAACATATCTATCTTATCAAAATCAGGAAACATCATCACAAGTGACAAATAGGCCCTTTATCATCTCGTGGATTTTATCTCAAAAACACTTGTTTAAAACCTCAGGTTGTCAAATCAAGTTTCCATATCGGGAGACTTTATCCATAACATTTGACACACTTTGTTGTGAGGGGGCATCTAAACCTGCACTTTGATAAAGTAAAACTTGAGTTTTCAAAGCAAGATCAACTAAATCCAAAACAAATCAAAGGAAACCATTGAATCTCTTATGCATGACTAATCTCCATATTCTAAGAAGAAAGAATATTTATCATAAGACTGCGTTGAAGAAACAACAACCAAGTTTTACCAAATTTGTCAAAAGAAATAAATTTTTATATATCAATCGTCAACTCTTCAAATCTCATCGAACATTCCTTGATCACGTCAAACTTTATATCCAGAACAAATCCAATGAATTTGACAAAGAGCCTTTGAAAACTAGGGTATGTTGTTAGAAATCCGCATTCAGTCAAATCATAAATCGAGGAGGAAAGATCAATCCCGCATTTTTTCCCAATGAGTGCATCACTTACAACACACCCTGATTTGAACCACCAATCCCAGAACAACATATCGAAGAGGATTTTGTCCCCTTTGTCACAGAAAGCTTCTACTAAAATTTCTGTTACTCGCTCTCAACAAAACAAACAAAGTGAGGCACAAGAAGAATCCGGTATGAATCAGAGGTTATCAAATCCTTTTGAAGGTACACATTTAGAGGATATTGAAATTTCTGAAGAACTTCTTCAGGAATGCCAAGAAAGTTCTTCATTCCAAAAACTTGTGGAAAGACTCATGGAAAATGACAAAGAAAAATTCTTGCTCATGCTCACAAGCAAAGGGGTCAAACTCCCTAAAGACTTTGACACAGACATATTTAGAACGAGACCTCAACATTACGAATATCAAGAACGACAACGAGAAGGGGAAGCACGTGACCCGAAACAAGATATTCCTGAACAAAACACACCAGAACAACATACACTAGGGCAAAACATCCATGAGCAACACATCCCTGAGCGAAACATACCATTCCATACACCATTTCAACCCAAGATTAATGCAAGGGAAGAACTCTTCCCTCAACAAAACAATACACCTTTGGTTTCCCTTACTCAATAAATGCAAATGTTACAAAGAAAAATGTAAGACATGCAACAAGGGATGATAGTACGGTACTCATTAAATGAAATTTGTCATAGTACGATACTCATTAAATGAAATTTGTTGTTATCCCTTTGACAGAAGATTGCACATGATCCCTTTTCCTCCAAACTCAGACGTGCCTAAATTTGACAAGTACGATGGGAAAAGTGATCCCCGTGATCATGTCAAGAATTCTATACCATGAGTCTTGAATTTGCTCATGATGACACCTATCTGATGAGGTTGTTCCCAAGAAGCTTGGGAGGACAAACAATGGAATGGTTATCCAAAATCACACCTCCTATTAGATCCTTCAATGAATTGGTCAACAAATTCATAACATAATATTCCTATAACATTCAACATGCTATAACCATGCTAGACATCTGCAACACCAAACAGAAAAACAATGAAACATTCATGATATTCCTTCAACATTGGCGACGTATGGTTTCACGATATCCTTGAGATATTCCTGAAAAAGAGAAAATGAAAATTTTCATTGACAACCTGAATGGTGAGATGAGCTACAGGCTCAAACTCCAATGTATACCGTCTTTCGCTAAACTGATTGAAAATGGCATCCAAGTAGAAGAAGCATGTGTCAAAAAGGGAATGCTCAAATTCTTCAAAGAAGGAACAAGTTCATCAAACTATAGTAACCAAAACAACAACAACTTAGACAAATCTAGATTTTGGACTCGAAACAAAAATGAAGGCGGCAATGAATCACATGATCCAAAATCTAAACAACCAGTGCTTGCATTATTAGGAAATCCTCAAGCTACAAAGAATCCTAAAGGTGCTAACCCAGACGCTAACACATACGCATCGAATACCAATCAAGGTCAACCCAACACAAACAACACCAACGATACTCAAAACAAAACCACCAATCGAGGACCTAATAATAATTCACGAGATGACACCAACAATTTCCAAAAATGTGTCTTCACACCACTGGGACAATCACTGGAGTCAACATTCAGAGAACTCCTGGCAAACAAGATTATCTCTTTGCCTGCAATCAGCAACTATGAACCCCAAATCAAATCACCTTGGTGGAACGACTCACACTTTTGTGATTTTCATCGCAACAAAGGTCATCGAACGAACGATTGCATGAGATTGAAAAAAATTGTTCAAGACATGATTGATCGAGGTGATTTAATGGTGGATGGTCTCAAAAAAAATGGTGACCATGGGGCCTTTAAAAATCCTCTTCCAAAATACAACAAAGATGGAGCTTCAACCTCAAATGACACACATGGAGCTCATATCAATCACATCTACAATAACACCATCAAGAACATATCAACTGAAGACAATCATGTAAATGTCATCACAATTCGAGACCAACATAATCAGGAATCTGTTAATGTAACAACCAGAGCTCAGAAATATGTCTTGAAGGGACATACATCAATGAAAACCACTACACCAAAAATCCAATATGATTTAGTCAGCCAACTACGCAAAACTCCTGCTCAAATATCTATACTATAATTGCTGAAACTGTCACCAAAACACAAAGATATATTGGAACAAGCGCTGTTGGAAACCAATGTACCTCAAGATCTGGATGCTGACAAATTCCAAGCCATGGTCACTCATATGATAGGACCTCATAATCTCACCTTCTCAAAGCATGATAATACTTCCTTAAGTCATTTGCATAACACTCCCCTCCATATTGAAGTCATCGTCTATAAACACTGAGTAAAAAGAGTATTGATAGATGGAGGAGTTGGACTTAATATATGTACCTTAAAACTTATCTGTGCATTAGGCTTCTCAGAGGAGTCTATTGATCCATGTAAAAAGATTACCATAAAAGCATATGATGATGAGGAAAGATCATCTAAAGGAACTGTGATGTTACCCATTCAAGTTGGACCAGTGCAAAAGGATACTATGTGTTAGGTCTTAGACATAGACCTCACGTACAATATTTTATTAGGTCAACCCTGGATACATGAAATGCAAGCAGTGCCTTCTATGTATCACCAGTGTGTCAAATTTCCCTATAACGGACAAGAAATTTCTATATCAGCTGATCACAATCCATTTCAACATTGTAATGTAATGGGGGTAGCCTAGGACAGTTTGGTTCCCCATAATAGGAAAAAATAGAGATCCTCAACATCAGAGCTATAGAAGGCAAAGTTCAAATCATTACCTGGAGATTTCAAGCAAAAAATACAAATCAAAGAACAAGGCATGGGGGAATACTCTTTGGAACCCATGTGTTTGGCCAACTTACCAACATCAGCTAGATCTCATGGATTACCCACAACATCAACACATTAGGTAACTCAGCCCATCACCAAATTTGATGGTACCTTCATCCAACTTGGCACTCTAGCACATGAATCAGAGGAAAAGGACATCCTTAGCTGGTTATACAAAGACGAGGAAGAAGATAACAAAGCAGCTACTCTGGACATGGTTCTACCAACACACCTCTATGGAAAGGGCTACTTAATCATGCAACAAATAGGATATGATGGGAAAGGACCTATTGGAAAATGCAAAGGAGTCACTGAACCAATAGACCTTCCTTCGCAGCTCAATAGAGACAAAATAGGATTGGGCTGTAAACTCACTTTCCTACTAAGAAAGATACCCTGCATAACTCCAAAACCTAAATGAAAAGCAAAGAAGAAGTACAAAGAAGAATCCTGGTAGGAAGCACTATTTGAGTCAACAGCAACAATCCGCAAGGACCGTGAACGTAAAGAACAAAAGCAACATCAGGAGAAACTTCTCAATCACAAGAAGGCCATATCTGCAACCGTAGCTCATATGCAAACACCAATATCTAAAAAAGTAGAACTACTTCCTAATATCATTATTCCTCCCCAAGAAGGAACAGTATATGAGCAAATACAAAAGGTAGAAGCAGGATCTGACACAGAATCAGTGAAGACTATCAAACTGGTATCAATTATCAAAGATCTATTTTCACCATACAACATACCTATTTACAGCATTGAAAAGAATGGGGTAGCTACTCAAATGCTACTAGAGATACCGCTGACAAGACTAGCTCCATATCCCTTTCTCAAGAAGAGCATAAAACATAAGATGGACTACCTGAATTTGGACCATAGAATATCTATGACGCCAAGGAAAGCGAGCAGAAACACTATGAACAAGTCTATACGGAGGATGATACCATCGAAGACCTCGATGGAATCCTGAACTTCTTTAGCACCCAAACCAATCACGATGAAACCTCTGTCTTGACACTTACAATAGAAAAAATTGATCCACCAAATGATTCCTTACCACTTTTCTTTCCCGACCTCATTGACTGGGATGAACCCGAAATGCATGATATACCAATTTTCCCAGACGATGAATCTATTATCCACTACCTATGTACCGTTAACCTGGAAACAAGCTCTACCAGTAAACATGATAACGATGTCTGCAAACCAGGGAGTGCCAAGTTTCTCAGTAGCAAAAATGAACCAAATAAAAGATCTGATACTGAAAACCAATCAATGGCAGCTCTAGATCACAAAAAAGTAAAAATAAAGGACGCATCTAAGGGTGAAAACCTTTTTAAGGCACCTGAAGATGGGAGACTTGACACTCTTCCTGAACACTTTCATGAGCGATCACCCATATTGATTGAACCCACTTAATCAATCAACATTGATACTACAAAAGCAGTCAAAAACATACACCTAGCAGAATCTCTGACAGAGGAAGAAAGATCAACATTTATCACCTTTTTTAAAGAAAAGCAAATCAACTTTGCTTGGTCATACATAGATATGCCCGGAATTGATCCACATTTAATCATGCATCACTTGTCCATCTCTCCAGGAGTTAAGCCAGTCAAGCAAAAACTACGAAAGATGAATCCACAGGTGGCACTCATGGTCAAAGCTGAACTAAAGAAACTATTAGATGTCAGATTCATTAGACCCATCGACTATGTAGAATGGATTTCCAACATAGTACCAGTATCAAAACCAGACGGAAGTATCAGAATTTGCACTGATTTCAGAGATGTCAACAAAGCTTGTCCAAAAGACGACTTTCCTTTACCTAGTATCGACATAATTGTAGACCTCATAGCAAGCCATGCAATGCTCTCACTAATGGATGGTTTTTCAGGCTATAATCAAATAAAAATAGCCCTAGAGGATCAAGATAAAACAACATTTACCTGTCCTTGGGGAACGTACTGTTGGAATGTTATGCATTTTGGCTTAAAGAATGTAGGAGCTACTTATCAATGAGAAATGACAACAATCTTTTATGACATGATGCATACCTTCAAGGAAGACTATGTGGATGAGTTACTAGCTAAATCCTTCACTAGAGCAGGACACCTCAACATCTTAACAAAGATTTTTGATCAATTGGAAAAATTCCAAGTCAGGTTCAACCCTAAGAAGCGTGTCTTTGGGGTTACATCAGGCAAGTTACTAGGCTACATAGTCTCAGCTAAAGGTATTGAAGTGGATCCAGCAAAGGTACAAGCCATTATGGAGATGCCACCACCAAATAATATTAGTCAACTCAAATCTCTACAAGGATGACTCCAATCAATCAGGTGATTCATCACTCAACTAGCTGATAAAAGTTTACCATTCAATCATTTGCTACATAAGGATGTACCTTTTAGATGGGAAGCCAAGTGTACAGAATCTTTTTATCAAATCAAACAGTATCTGATGAACCCACCAGTTTTAGTACCACCAATAGCAGGAAAGCCACTCATTTTATACATTTCAACAATAGATATATCACTGGGGGCACTATTGGTACAAGAAGATCAACAAGGAAAGGAACGAGCCATATACTACATCAGCAGGACATTAAATGGCTATGAACTCAACTATACATTCATTGAGAAGGCTTGTCTAACGGTAGTCTTCGCTTCTCAAAAGTTCCGACATTATATGCTAGCACACATAATTAAGCTAGTGGCAAAAATTGATCCTCTCAAATACCTACTCAGTAGGGCATCTCTTACAGGCCGATTGGCTAAATGGGTCATGATTCTCAGTGAATTTGACATCCACTACACAAAACAAAGAGTTATCAAAGGACAAGCAATTGCAGATCAACTAGCTGAAGCACCGCTACCAGGAAAACAAACTATGGAGATTGAATTTCTGGATAGAGACGTTCTTGCTATTTCTACCAAGCAATGGACCCTATACTTTGATGGATCCTACCCCCAACATGGTTCAGGTGTTGGCATTCTCTTCATCACTCCTGAAGGACACACTATACCAAGATCATATTGGCTTATGTTCCCATGCATAAATAATGTGGCTGAATATGAGGCATTGGTTATAGGCATCAAAATGGCCGTAGAATGGAAAATCATGGAGCTAAAGGTCTACAGAGACTCACAACTAGTCGTCAATCAAATAAACAATGACTATCAGACAAAAGATGACAAGCTACTACCCTACAAACAAATGGTGGATGACTTCAAACAGTATTTTGTACACATCACCTTCGAGCAAGTACCAAGGTTGAACAATAAAGCAGCCAATGCAATGGCTACTATCGCTTCATTACTAAAAATTCCAGAGCAATAGAGTCGTTACGAGTTCCTGGTGGAGCAACTGTTCTCCCTAGCCTATGACCACTTTGAATCCCATTTTATCTATGCCTTGACTGGTTTGGATTCTCCTTTATATGGACCAATATATGATTAACTAAAGAACAATATCCTACCCATTGAACAACCCCGAAACCAAAAACATTATTTTATCTGACAAACTGCCCGTTATACCCTTATTGTTGATACTTTGTACCATCGAGGTCTAAATGGTACTCTTCTTCGTTGCCTTGATCGTAATGAATCTGACTCTGCTTTACATGAGCTTCATGAAGGTGTTTGTGGCACACATTCAAGTGGTACAACTCTTGCTAAAAGCCTTCTCAGAATGGGATATTATTGGCTGAAAATGGAAAAAGATTCTTATCATTTTGCCAAAAAGTGTCCTAAATGTCAGATCCATGGCAATCTGATACATGCACCAGCATAGGAACTGCAGCCATTTACAACATCTTGGCCCTTTTGTCAGTTGGGACTAGACTTGGTCAACAAAATTCATCCTTCATCTTCAAATGGACACAAGTTCATTATAACCACAACAGAATACTTTAACAAGTGGATAGAAGCAGTCCCCTTGACCACAGTGACTAGAAAACAAATTGTCTCTTTTATCCTAAACTATCTGATCTGCAGATATGGTATTCCAAGCTCCATCATCACCGATAATGGATGACCATTCAAAAACCAAGATGTTCGAGAACTATGTGAACAATTCAAAATACAACATTGGTTCTTTACACCATACTACCCCTAGGGGAATGGTTAGGCAAAAGCATCCAACAAGACATTACTGAAAATCCTAAAAAAAATAGTAAATGATGCAGGCAAAGATTGGCATGTACAACTCAATCCAACACTTTGGGCATATAGAACTAGCATCCGTACACCTACAGGAGCAACACCTTTCTTATTGGTCTATAGATTAGAAGCTATTTTACCACTGGAGGTAGAAATTCCATCTCTCTGAGTCTCTCTAAAAGGCTTGATCCCAGATGAAGAGTATCAAGACAACCGACTACAAGAACTGGAACTTCTAGATGAAAGACGTCAACATGCTTACACTCATCTCAAAGCATATCAGCAACACATGTGTAGAAGCTACAATCATAAGGTCATTCCTCAAAATTTCAAAGTTGGTGATCTAGTTCTCAAAGAAAATCCAAGAAATCAGCAAGATCAAGAAAAGAAAGGGAAATTTGAACCTAACTGGTTATGTCCCTATTTCATCATATCAGTCTATGAATCAGGTGCTCATCAGCTAACAACTTCAGAAGGAGATGTGCTTGATGAACCAACTAACAACATTCATATGAAGAAATACTACACTTGAGTAGTCTAATACGTGGAAAAAGTAAAAAACAATAAAAAAAAAAAAAAATCAAGAAAAAGCAAATAAAAAGGTATGATAAAAGCAACTAGTGAAAACCTGGTAACAGGCGCTATTGTGAAAGGACAACTCCTTTATCTATATCCCTATCCTTATCTTCGTAGTCCAACACTATCGACCATCACCCAACACTATATCATGAATATCCATTCAAAACATACTTAGCATAGTCACTATCCTGATTTATCCACCTATCCTTTCACCACATCTCACCATGGCTTGGTAATCACTGTACATATCCACATCGAGAGTTACATTTAGCTAGGGGCAATAATTGTCAACACTTGCAGCATGTTCAAACTGTCAAAACTATTTGCAAAACTCAAAGCATCACATCCAACAAGGCAAAAACTTATGCAAACCCAAATTAAAACATTGATCGATAACAGAATCACAAAAACAATAAAATGGATGATTTTCTGAAGTACTAGATGTTACATTTTGCATAAAGTCTTGACTATCTTTGCATTTGAACTTTTTAAATTATTGGATTCTCTACATTTTCTCAACAATGCTTCCATGCTAGAGAACATCGAGAAACTCCAATATTTTTCATAGTCTTCTGTCTGTGAGGCGATCATTTGTACTGTGTAAATACTTGTCTCGAGACGTGATTCACAACATATCACTGAAGACATGATTCCACTTTACGTATACACAAGGTTTAATCTTGTCTATTTATATGCAGTCCGCACTCTAGTCATCCTGGTTCAATCATACCTTGACGCTTGTGCTATCTTGAAAAATAAAAAATCATGTAAATTTTTCTCAGGTCATCATGGTGCAATTATACCTTTATGCTTGTATGAATTTTCAACATATCTAAAGATCAATCCATGCTCAATGATGATACCTATATCAAAAGCAAATAACATATGGTTATATCGGGATGACAAATGCAAAAAAAGTAGTTGCATATCATTTTACAATTAGTTGCATATCAAATCATACATCTCATTTTCAAGATACATCTCATAGCATATCAAATCATACATCTCATTTTCATGATACATCTCACATCTCATAAACATCATACATTTATATCATTACATTTCACTTCACATACATCTATCTAAGCGTTGCATCATCATAAAATAAACACAAGCATATAGAAAGCATCATCCATAACACATCGCATAATAAAAAACAATGGTGTCGTATATATATATATCAAAACTGATCAAAATGTACAATATTTGTCATGTCTGTGCCCCATACAATAAAAACATTGATCCAAAATGCAATAGAGAGATCGTCTCTCAAGTATGACTATCTCCTGAGGGGGATGGTCTCGCTGCTGATGTCCCAGCCCTTGGATCTCTAGGAGGAACCAGTCTCGAAGGCCCCGTCATGCCTCTGCTCTCAGACCGCAACCCAGTCTCTCAAGATCAACTCGATCTCGACTGCATAAATCTCTGCACTTTGTGCTTCCTAGGCACTGTATCCTTATAGTGGCATCAATAGTACTCCGCCTCCTTGACTCTCAAGGATAGCTCTCTCATGATATCTCTCAAAGGGCCACCTGCTGCCGCTCTCTGTAAGCTCCCTACTAGCTCCTCCGCTCGACCCCACTGCTCTATCTCAGTATCACGCTCTAGGGTCAACTGGGTAATCTGACGTTGGTGTGTCAATAGTTGTGCCTATAGCTTCTGTACTGTCAACTGTAGGGTCCTAATCTGGGCGTCCTCCACATGTGTCAGGATCCGGACCTGTAGGGGCAACTGTGAAGGGGTACCCCCTGTCCCTCTAGTTGTCCTTGATGCTGGTGGGGGTAACTCATTAGTCCTCCTCCTCTACGCTGGCCATCTCCAATCATCAGTCCCTCCCACCGCTACTATCACCTCTCCCACTCTCCCCTCTTCCCCTGCTCCAATCGCCAGACCTCCTCTCCCTTTATCCATCATAGGTTGTCAAACTACTCTCTCCACCCGTACCCCCCTATCACCCCCATCTCTACCTCTGTCTCCTCTCCTCCCCCGATATCCTCTCCCTCGTCATCCTCCTCCTCCTCCATCATCTCCCTCATCCCCATCTCCCCCTACCTCATCCTCGTCATCATCGAAAGTAGGCCACATCTCCTCAGGATCTGATATCCTAGCCACGACATGAGCTGTGAACAAACTAGCAAAATCATGTGTCATCCCAGCATCTAATACCTTAGGAGCATAGTCCCATATCTGGCCCGCTAAGCTGACAAACTCCTCTATAGCCTCTCCACTATCAATAGTCGGACCCCAATCCAGTATATCTTGCCTCCGATGCACATACAAATAGGTCCCCTGTGGTATCCCCTACTGCCGACCATACTACCACAAAACTCTGGCAACCTGAAATCTCTCGATCACAAAGGGAATCTGCCCTATCAAAAATTGACTCATAAAAACATATGGCATCTCTAGCCCATCCTCGGCCCATACCTGACAATTTGTATACGGTCGCCAGATGACCGTATCGATGTCATCCAATACCCTTCACTAGTGCTCAAGTTTGCCCAGCTTCCACTGGACAACTAACCCTCTGTATCCATATGCATATGCCCACCCAGCAGACCTATCTCTATCCACCAGTGGCATAGCTACTGGAATGTGCTCCCAACACCATACTTGTAGAAGTGTCACGCCAGCTGACAAACTGCTGTAACCCAGGTATACCACCTCATGTAAGTCCTTGTACAAATGGGCTAGCATAGCCGATCCCCATGCAAACCTATGGCCCTATGTCACCATCTCCTCTAACACCAATCCCCATCCTATAGAAAATCCCTTCAACCTACGGTTAGGACATAGGAATCCACCTATAAAACCTACTAGTACTGATGGAAGAGGTGCATAGTCCAAATCCAAGAACTCCTACCAAGGGATCTCATATCCACAAACTATCTCATCATGAAATATGCAATGCAGTGTCTCTGTCCCGCCCTCCTTTGTCTGCTCATAAGGCAATAATGCACCTACTACGGGAATCCACAATATCCTATAACAGTCCTCAGGAGTCACCATCATCTCACCTATGGAAAAGTGGAAGGTGTTTGTATCACTATGCCATCTCTCTGTGAGTGTTGTAAGTAAACCGCGGTTCACAGTAAACCGAGGCATATCTAATAAAGATGACAAGCCACATCTCTCAATAATATCTAAATCAGCCTGTGCCAACTATGGTATCAATGCCCATGGTCTAGGGAACCACTCGCATGACTGAACCACTCCCAATCGCTCTTGTCAAAAAGCAAAACAAGTCCAATATTAGTTTCCTCATCAAAATAAAGATATCAAAATCAAAATCACATTAAAAAACTTGAAACATTTTGCAAAACTAATCAGGTTCCACATCATATTATTCCATATCAACTTGTAACACAACTCAAGTTTTGAAAAACCATGTCAAACTTGTAACACAACTCAAGTCTCCACATCACATAAACTTGTAAAACAATTCAAGTTTCCCACCCATATCAACTTGTAAAACAACTCAAGTTTCCAACCCATATCAACTTGTAACACAACTCAAGTTCCACAATCATATCAGCTTGTAACACAATTCAAGCTCCACACATATTAACTTGAAACAATGCAAATCAAATCAAGTTTAGATCATGAACACATTAATATCTACATAAATAACTTGAAAATTCGTAAATCAAACCAAGTTATATCAGTACTCATATTGGACAAACCATCAAAAACATGACAGCCGACACAACAAATGGCAAAAATCCACCTCTCCAGGCAAAACTGACCTTATCCTATGTAATTTTTTGCATTCACAAATCGTCCTATCTTGTAAAAACCTACTACATGCGCTAATTAAATTTGGCTACTCGCTAAACCATATTCATGCGCTACCCTATTTTCTCCACGCGCTATCCTGTTTACCCTATGCACTAGACTAACTCTACGCGCTACCCTTTTTTCTCCATGCACCAAATAATCTACCCTAAGCGCTAAACCCAATCCATGCGCTAACCTATCCTGCGCCTGCGCTACCTATTTAACCTTATGTGCTAAGTCTAACCTACGCGCTACTTACCCCTGCCCATGCGACCCCCTGTGAACCCTATGTGCTAGGTTTACCCAATGCGCTACCCTTTTAACCCTAAGCATTACCCTATGTCCCTCATGCGCTAATCTAAGGCCATGCGCTAACCTAGAAACTTCATGCGCTACCCTAAACATTTTCAGAAGCTACCCTAAATTACAACCTTATGCGTATGCACTAACCTATGACCCCTATGCGCCAAAACGTGAAAACTGCATTTCAAAATTGAAAAACTGACCTAAAATGACCAAATTAAAAATAAAAAAGGGGTCAAAAAGGTTGACTTACCGGTGGTCCATACATGGAAGGCCTCTGATACCTCTGAATGTGCTTGAATTGATGCGTAGAATATGGAATAGGCATTTTGTCTTCTCTCCAAAATTCTCTTTCTCTAAGGTCAACAAGCACAAATGAGACAAAACAATGCACTTTTCCCCTTTTATAGGGTAAAATTAAATTAGGGTTAGGGGAATAAGCATGTAATTTTCTCATGGTCTCCCTCATACCCTCCCACACGTCAATTATCGAGAGATGAATCAATTTAAACATTCCACTTAGCCAAAATTTTGTAAAGCAAACACAATTATCAAATCAAATCAAATTTTCCAAAATTTTGATTCATCTCCCGAGGGGGCATTATCACCATCGATTATCAAATCTGGGGCATCACACATCAAATCTGGGACACGACATGAAAATCCATAAAAACAACATTGTTCATAAAATCGCAATGACACATCATTTTCTTTGAAATAACATGTGCACACACGTCACTTCAAAGAGGGGCAAAATGTAGACGTATAAAAATGACCATATTCCTAAATGAATATTTTATGTTCATTTCTCTATTTAATTAAATCCAATTTAATTGAATAACTCACATTCCTCTATTTAATAAAGTAAATTACTCAATTTATTTAAATTAAATTCACTATACCTCTTTTGCCATTTAATGAATAAATCCCTTCTATCCACTTTTAATTAAATTCAAATTTAATTAAATAGTCTACACTAAATTAAATAAATCTAATTTATTTGATTTCCCCAAATTGCAACCAAAATTGAATTAAATTCATTTTATTCAATTAAATCCTATTATCCCTTCATCCACTTGCAAAATCCTACATCTCCCACTTGCTTCCTAAACCCTATTCCTAACCCCTTCTAGACTCTTCTAATCACTTCTAAATTAACCTAACCCACTTCCTAAACTTTGTCACATCCCTAAACAAAGGGAAGTCACTTCTCAAATCCTCAAAGTCTTTGAAAACCCTTAAAGGCTTCAACCACTTAACTTTGAAAGTCTCCCAAACCATTAATGGTTAACTCAACCCTCTAGCATGATTAAAGAATTTCCCTAAACTCAACCTCCATATAACCCAAGGGTCTCATCAAGAATTTATTGCTTTGACCATGGTTATCCTTAATCTTTTGCACAAGAGCTTATCCTTTGGGTAAAACCTTTATATAATGGGTAATCCTAACTTAACCATAACCCTTACCCCTGAGATAACCATGAGGTCTTCTCAAGCATTTAATGCTTCCTACCTCTCTTCTCAACCCAGTCTTATGTTGACATTTGTCATCATTTCATTGGTACCAATTGCAAACATGGATTCCCAACTTTCAAACTCAACCCTTGATTAACTCTTTCAATCCTGGCCATCCATTGCCCTATTTTTGCTATAAATAGAGCTCTCATTCCTCCATTTTCATCATCCAAGTCTTTAGCATCACACTTATACTAAAATCCATCCAAGCTTTAATATATCATTTTATGCTCATCATTTAGCCTCTCTTTTCAATAGGAATTAATCTAAATATGCATGTTTAGAGTATTTTCCTTATCATTTAGCTATTTCATAGACTAATATAGCTTGCTAGGATAGTCTTGTTACTAATCTTGTCATCTTATAAATTAGTTTATTGCATTTATAGGATCATGCATCGCTTAGGATGCATTTCATCTTAAAATCAACCAAAGCATCCCTCGTTCTTGCATTTGTCATCCGTAAACCATTTTGCTCAGTGATCTGAGAGCAAAAATGTTGGTTTGAGGGACCTTGTAAGATAGAGAACCATGGAACCATCCTTGGGAAGTTGAGTCATCCTTCATGACTCCATAACTTGCACCAAGAAGTCCTGTGGGTGTGTGAGTAAGGCTCCCTAGAACTCCATTTTTTTTTTTCACATTTCAAGTTCTATCGACCCGCTTTTCCCGCATACAGTTACAATTTGAAATAGATCCACCAAAATCAAGTTTATACTCTCCATAAACTTTTTACTGTCTCTTATTGTTGTCTCTGTTCTTTTAATTGTACTGGTGAGGTGCTGCATATGCTCTATCGGTGTTTTCTATCCCTGTATCAGTGCCTCAGATATCTTCTTCCATAATGATGCTAGATAGTCCAATCTTGGACTTAGTTTTAATCTCAAATGCTTTGCCTTATTCACTATTCTCTCCTTTTCTCTTTCTAATTTAAGTAACTCTTCCTAAAAATTTGTTATCCTTTGCTCAAAAATTGATAATGTATCAGGTGAGTTAACAAAATTATCAACAAGTTTATTGATTTCATCCTGTACCTTATTTTCTTATCTATGTCTACTATCAAAAGGTTTGTCTTACAGGTGTCTTTGTACAGAGTTTTGTATTCATTTAATAAGTTGCACAGTTCTGATAGAAGTGTGTCAAATTCCTTGGTACACTTCTTTATTTGATCTTCAAAGAATTTTTGCTTTTCAATTTCTACCTTGTCCTTCAATGTCTCTTCCTTTATTTTCTCAATGTTCTCAGTGATATATTTACACAAAGTATCAAGTTGTCCTAAAGAATCTTTATTGTCTATATTACAGTTAAGAGCAATTACCTTCAAAGTTGGGATTGTGTCATCTATAGCTTTATAAGCCCGTGAACTACAATCTGCTATCCTTTTGATTGAATCCAAAAGTACTTCAGTTACATTTGTTGATTTGTGGCCTGCTGAGGAGGAACCAACATTCTGAATTCTACTAGTGGAGGAAGTAACCAAGCTTGTTGTGACCTCTGGTAGGTCTGTTTGTGTTTGCATTTCTTTAAGCAATGGTTTGTGTACTTCTCTAGTTGCTAGTTGCACTGTTTCCTCATGAACCTGTTCCTATTTTTGTTCCAGAGCCTGTTCCTGTTGCTATTGCTCTTCTTGTTGCACTGTCTCAGTATGTTGTTCTTTGTCATCTGTCGGTTTCTCTTATGTTTTATCAATTTGTTCAGCTACCGATGGCTCACTAGCCATTTCAGTCTTACCAGTTGTATCTTTGTCTACCACAATGTTGATCTTTTGTGTATCAACATCTACTATGTATAAGACTTCAGGATTAGGATTGCCATCCTCTACATCCATACTTTCAACTGCTGGTTGATCTTTTGTAGTTGTTGTTACCGGTGATGTAAAAGGAGTTGGGGGTAAGTTGTCTTTTACTTTGATAGTCAGAGGTCCACCAACCTTTCCTTTTCCTTTGGCTCTTTCTTTATGATATACCTTTATTGGTTTGGGGTTCCTATATTCTTCCTATTTTTCTTTTTCAACTAGGAATATATCCCATCCATTTTTTGTTTCTTTAGTCACCTCATTGACTCTTCCAACAATTAATGCAATGTGTCGGTGTGCAGTAGAGAATACTGACCAATTTGCTTCAGCAATTAAATCATCAATTTCTTTAGGTGAGTTCACTAGGTACACAACAAGTAGCTTTTCTATCTTGATTTTCTTGTCAAGTTCTATTACTGCTTGTCTCCTTGCTTCCAGTCTTTTGAATAGCTCATCTGGTACTTCATCTACAACTTCCATCAAAAATTTCTTGTACATGTCCATATGCAATATAACACTGTTTTCTACTTGTTCTTTTTCATCTGCAGTCAGAGTGTCATACAATTTCTCTATATTCTTCAGTTTCCCTTCCTCTGTAATTTTATTCAATAGTATGTCAAGAGGAGCCAGGTTTTGTTTTGTTCTCTTTTTCTTCTTGGGTGTCAGTTTCTTCTTTGGTGTAGTCTTCTTAACCGAAGATCTCACTTCTTGTTGTTTCTGTCTTTTCCTCCTAGGTGAGGGTGTGGTTGCCGGTGAGGGATCTCTTTTCCTTACAACTCTTTTGAAAGCTGCAGGCATGTCACTCTCCGAAGAAGTGCCTATCGGTGATAGATGAGTCTTAGGCTGTAGAGTTCCTAGCTCATCCTCAGTAATACCGGTTTGCTTTAACACATCTTCTTTAATAGCCTTTGCCTGTCTAGAGCCTCTTCTCACAACTGCCTCAACCTTTTTCACTCTCTTCTTAGATTATATTTTTTTTTCTGTAGTCTCAGCACTACCAAATACTTCTTCCTTTGGTTCATTTGGTGCTTCCAGAAGTGCTTTAGCATAAGTCTCAATTATATGATCATCTGTCTCATAGCCCATCTCTGTTACCTAGATTGTTCTTGGGATGACTTCTTCCATCCAAATCTCATCCTTGTACTTGTCAACAATCTTTTGTGATAATCTGATTCTCTTCTTCATTTTGACCTTAAGTGCTTGAAAGAAATCATGGATATTGTTTTCCTTATCTTCTCCCATATTGTTGAATAGTTATGTCAATTGTTTTCCTACCGGTATATCAAATCCAAGTTCTTTGTAGCCTATACCGGGAACCTATTTGGTTATATGTAGCATCAAACATACTAGCAGATTTCCAAACCTAAAAGTTCCTTTCTTATCATTCTTAATCTTGCCTAGGTTGTCAATTAACTCATCTTTTAACCACTCACATATATCAATCTTTACATTATTTGTGATCATGTCATAAGCACTCTTAATGCATAAACTTGAAACTGAATTGAGTCTATTTGCATGAGTTTCCTTATAACCTTATAACATGCTGATAAACCTTACATTGGTGTCGGTTACATCATTGAATCTTAAGGACCTTTTATCAGATGTAGCACCAGTTAGCTTAGTAACTAGGTCATTTGAGACCTTCTTGGTTTTATTTGGCCTTTTACTGGTGGTCGGTAACCCTGTCACAACTTTCACAGCTTCCTTGGTGATTTTGTGAATTGCATCTAACTAGAAAAATTCACCATGTACCCTGCTTAAGACTATCCTAATCACATCCTTGGGAAATTCAGGAATGCAGAGGATTTCAGTAAATCTTAGGGTTTCAATGATTTTATGTTTCGATTTCACATTTTTGAAATGATCACATATGACAGTTTTATACATAGTTTTGATCTCTTCATCTCCCAATTCCTCTATGTTGTAGTGAATGTAAATTCTGGGGTCTTCAGCATAAACAACTCCTTTTGGTATTTGTGAGAAAACACCTATATTGTCATCTTTCTTTGCTACTTCAGGAACTAGTTGAAATATGGACCTAGGGCATTTTATGACCTCGACTATAGTAGGGTTTGCTATATATTCAAGTGCAGAGGTGGATGCCATGATGATAAATACCTTTTTCTGTCTTGGATGGATTGATTGCTTGAAGTGCTTCGCCTCTTTGCTTGAAATTCCTTAGCTCTACAAATTTCGTGCTCTAGGAATGTTTGAAATCACAATGAAATGAAATGGGGCCAAAACCACAAATTTATAGTGTTAATTTACCATCTACCACATTTAATGCATGCCGATTAAGTATTCACTTAACATTGTCTACTGGTAATGAAGTAATTTCCAACTTCTCATCTCTAACCAAGGAATAATAGCACATGTGTCATTATATTGCCAAACCCTCAAGGAAACTTTCTTCAATTTGATGAAGAACTTCCTACCGATGGAGCATCACTTTGTCCTGCCAGTGAAGCATCACTCTGTCTTGCTAGTGAAGCATTGATTGGTTCTACCGGTGGAGGAGTATTCCCAACAATTAGATTAGCTTTTCTAATCCATTGTTTTGATAATTATTGCTTAACCTCTTCAACTTTTTCTTTACCTTTCAAGCTAGAACTTTTGTTGTTTGCTGGTGATCCTTTACTTCTACAAGATTTTGCAATATGCCCAATCTTGTTACATACATAACAAGTCAAATTATTCTTTTGAATAGCTTTCCCATAACCTATGCCAGTTTGTGTTCTGCATTGATTAGATAAATGTCAAAATCTTCCACAAACATAACATCTCACATTCATTCTGCAATTTTCAGAATTGTGACCAACTTTGTTGCATTTTGAACATTGACTAGTGAGTGTGTTGATATTTTGATAATTTCTAGATCTACATTCATTTGCTCTATGACCATACTTATTACAATTAAAGCATTTTCCATTGAATTTATAAGCATTAGGTTGCCTTACCGATTTGTTGTGATCTTGTGTGTTTGCAGTACCGAAGCTTTCACCAACTTCAAAGCCAATTCCAGAAGTGTCACCTTTAGGTTTTTGATTCTTCAGCAAGTTACCAAGTTCCTCTGAGCTTTTCTTGAATTTTTCTTTATGTTGATTTGTAGTTTCTAGTTCTCTTTCTAAGACTTCTTTCTGTCTCATTAGTTCATTGGAGTAATTTTGAGTGTGCATCAGATCTGTCTTTAATAAATCATTTTCATACCTAAGTTTTGTGTTCTCATTTGTTGCATCACTTAGTCTTCTGGTCAATTCTTCTTCATTCTTCTTCCTATCTTCAATTTCTTTACAAAATCTCATAGTCATATCCTGCATCTCATTCTTTGTAGTTATGTTCTCCAGTTTCAACTTACTTAACATATCATTAAGTGATTCCTTTTCATCATTCTCATTTTGCATTTTTTCAGAAAGTTCTCTTCTCTTATTTCTTGCAATAGTAAGATTCTCTTGAAGTGCTTGAATGATATCCTGAGCTGCTTTTAGATCATCTTCTAGTTTGATATTTTTCAATTTTTCTGTATCATAGTCTGAGAGAGCTGATTTTCCATCTTTACCAGTGTCAAGATCTTCCTCAAGCTGTTAGGCTTTTGAAAATAGAGGACCAAGCTCTGATACCAATTGTTAGGAATCCCATAGATACTGAGGGTGGGGGGGGGCGGGGGGTGAGTCAGTATCTAACAGGTTATTAGAATTTATCAACTTAAAACATGCAGAACATATTATAACAATGTACCAATATGCAAGAAATAATGTAATAAACAGAATTAAAAACATCCACATGAAAAGAACACTATGACACAAGGATTTAATGAGGAAACCCAGTGTGGGAAAAACCTCGGTGGGATTTGTGACCCACAATATCCACTTACTAGCTAATAAGAGAATATTACTTACAAAAGGGGGCCTGCACATGCAGAAAGGCCAATTGTCTAGAGCTCACTGCTCAATGGGAAGTCTCACTGACTTACAATGTGGATTATACAAATCCAATATCTTGTACTGCTTTACAATAGCATCTATAATGCCTCATCCAATATCGGTTTCTGCTCTGTTCTTTACATAAAACCTTTAACCTATATTTCGCATAATAGGTCTGCCTAATATCTTCTTTTTCTTCGCTTCCATTTCTTTTCAAAATGTCTACAATGATCTCTCTTGTATATAAGAGTCATCTTACAACTTGTCAAGTCGGCTTACAAAGTTTTTACAATAATAAACAAAATATAATATAACAAAAATCTTGTCGGCCTCTATGCCGGTGTAGAGTGTGATCTGTTGATGCTGGTGAACTATCTTGTTGGTGTAATGCTTTGCTAGTGTAATTCCTTGCCGGTGTAATGCCTTACCGGTGCCATAGGATTGTAAGGTTTCCATCAATGACAAAACCTTCAATCTCATACAATGTCTCATTGGAGTGTGCATATGCCAACAAATTCTACATCTAGACATATACAAGAAAGTGTTAATTGAAGTTGTAGATGACTTACCAAATGAATTGTATAGAAGGTTAGATGCAAAGAGGATTGCAATAATGGAGTTAGACAAGAAACTTAAAATTGGAAAACTTCTAGCTGTACATCTAGTTAACTCTAAAGAGGAAATTGATGACCTAATCTGTGAAGCTAACATATCAGTTTTTGCTAGTGGTCACCGGCAAGTGAGTTTGATGGCTGGTAGAGTTAATGAAATTGTAGAGAAAATGACTGATAAATGGGATATATTTTTTGTAGAAAAAGAAAAACAAGGAATTGAACAGGTCAAAGAAAACATTTAAGGTTTATTAGAAGGATAAGGACAAAGGGAAAGGTAAAGTTGGTGGAATACAAAATATCAAAATAACTGACAACTTACCACCACCCTTGGATACTACACCAGTACATTATGTTGATACACCGGCTACTAACAGTATAGGTGCAACACATGATGACACTAACCCTGATTTAGAAATTCTATTCACCATGAATGTGGACACTCAGGAAGTGAACATTGTTGTGGATAAGGATAATACAGAGGCACAGAATGATATTATTGACAGCGGAAACATTGTTGAGCAACCGATAGAGAATGTTGAGGTTGAGACACAAACAAAGCAAACAGAGCAACCTTTGGACACTGGTATGAATACTAGTAGTATAGATGTTGGCACTAAAAAACCTACTGAGACAGAGTTACCAGTAACTGAGAACATAGAGAAACCAACAAAGAAAGTGACAGAGGCATAGGTACACATTGAGGTAGAGAAACTGATAATCACTGAGAAACCCAAACCATTACAAGTTGAAACACAAACTTAGAATGATCCACCAGAGTTTGATACAAGAAAATTGGTAACTAAAGTTGGAAGCACCAAAGTGACTAAGGCAACCAGTTAGTCATCTGATACTTCTTTAAGTGAATTCAAGCCTACCAATGTGACAGAGGTACTCCTGGACTCTATTAAGAAGATAACTGACTGTAATGCATTGGCTTATAAATAAATTGATGATACAATACCTATTCTTAAGATGATTGCACCAAAATGTAATATAGATCATGTAAAGGATTCTTTAGGTCAGTTGGACACATTGTCTAAATTAATTGCTAGAAATGTAATAACAATTGATAAGGTGAATGAGGATAATTTCAAAGAGAAAATGGAAAAAGAAAAGGAAAAATTCTTTGAGGACACAATAAAAAAGTGCACTGAACATATTAACACACTTTTACCGGCACTGAATACAACAATTTTGGAATATAAGGAACTATACAGAGAAACATGCAAGCCACATCTATTGACACAGGACATTGAAAAGAAAATAAGTAGAGTACAGAAGGAGATAAATGATATAGCTGATAACATTATTGGTTCATCTAAACCTATATCAGTTATTGAGCAAGAAATAGTAGGATTTGAGGAAAATTTGGAGAAATTTGAGAAGGAAAAAGAAAGGATCAAGGCAAATGCCAGAGAGCTTAAGTATAAACTTAGTCCTGAGTTGGATAATTGTATCTCTCTGAGAAATGAGATATCTAAGGCATTAATTCAAGGAGAACGATCACAGGAGGAGCATACACATCATCTCACATGCTTGATCCAACGAACTGAGGCAACCATGAATGACAACAACTGATTCATACAGAGTTTAAACTTGGTTTTGGCTGACATATTTCAGATTGTAACCAATTGGTTACAAACCTTAAGGTGAAATTTTGCACTCATTTGACAATTTTTGATAACCTTTCTCATTGATTTCAAAGGGGGAGTAGTAGACAGAGAAAAATGATCATTCAGAGGAGATCATCTACTCAGGGGGAGCACATCTTTTTGGTAAATTTTTGGACTTCACTTTTTGGAAACAGTTTTTGGATTTTTCTCATGAGTGTTGCCATGAATTCCAAAGGGGGAGATTGTTGGCATTATACACTCTAATCAGAAATGATGGTGTTGTCATTGATGGAAACCTACTGGCAACCTTCTGGCAACCACCGACAGGCACCAACACCAGCATAGACATCTACATACATTGATAGACACTTCACCAGCAGCGGCTACAATGCATACCGACACTCCAGCCAATAGGGAATAAACTTTTGTTTATTGTATTTACTGTAATTATCTTTTGTAAAGCTGACATGGCATATTGTAAAAGACTCATATATATGTATGAGATCTTATAGGTCATTTTGTATGAGTAGTTGTGAATTATGTATAAGGTGATATAAGTGACAGCGAAGGTTTTTGGTTATAGAATGAGCTTAAACCGGTACTGAACCTGGCATAGTTGATGTTGATTTTAAGAAGTACATTGTATTGGATTTTCATAATCCATTTTGTAAGTTAGTGAGACTTCTATCTTGTAAATTGAGAAGTGAGCTCTAGGCAGTTGGCCTTCCTGCATGTGCAGGCCCCTCGTTGTGAGTAATATTTATTCATTGGCCAGTGAGTAAATATTGTGGTCACAAATCCCACCAAGTTTTTTCCCACACTAGGTTTCCTCATTAAACATATTATGTTATGGTGTGTTTTCTATGTTGTCTTTATTGTTCCTGTTTACTGCATTAATTATTATTTATCGGTACACTGTTTTGGAATGCAAAATACTTTATAAAGTTAAATATTCTATTAACCAGTTAGATACTGATTCACCCCCCCTTTCAGTATCTTTGGGACTATCATTAATCCTAATAGGAAAAGAATACATGTCTCAAATCAAAGAGATCACAGTCTTTTGAGGAGTCATTTTGACTTTAGGACAAGATTTAAGGATATTTGATTAAGGTCACCTAATCAGGGTCAGGGCAGAAAGGATCTTCTTTCTCAGTACATTGGTAGTCATGTATACAGTCATCAAATATGAGTAGGGTTATTGTTTAGACTTTCAAAGACTATTAGAGTAGCACCATCTCTTAGTAAGAAACAATAAAGGTTTTGATGCCACCATTATTCTGAATGGAGAGGTTAATGAAGAAGGGTTTTGACAAAAGATTGCTAGGTCTGTTTGAAGTTTGTAAGATAGTTGTAGCCCCAAAAGTTTGACAAATCTTTGGAGTCAATCAACAAGACAAAGAATTTAAAGGTCACAACCCTAGACCTATTATAAGCACAAACCTTGAAAAGTCATAAGAGCTTCCACATGCAAAAGATAGATATAGAATTGTAGATCACAATGAAGAATAGCACACACAGTCAACAAAAGGTATGAACAATAACTTTTGAACAAGCTAATATTAGTCACAAGGACCCTAGAGACATGGATCACAAAGAAGAATAAAGATTAACATGACTGGGGTTTGATTACAGCCAAGGAGGTCTGAAAGCATATAGTTCAGTGATTCTGGAAGAGAGAAGTAGCCTTTTACATCTCAACACAACCAAATGAGTAAAGAGTACAACCAAGGGCTTATAATAGTCTCCAAGAACAATGAAGACATCATTATTCATTGTCAAGACAATTCTTTGATAATGGGAATACAAGTAATATAAGAAAAGATTGTGTTATGAATAGATCTCAATGGGAACAAAGTTGTAACATGAAATTTTAATGCCAAGTATGAAGACACCATCATAAATCATAGGTTTTTGTAGTCTAGAGGTTAATGCATAGACCTATTAAGATGAGAAGGAAATGTTTGGTTATTAAAATCAAACCCTTATAGACAATACAAATTCCAGTAGCAGTAGCAACAATCTTCAAGGGTAACAAAAACAATAGTAACAAGATGCAGACCTAAAAGGTCTCAGTCAAGGCTAAAGTATAGAACAACAAAGAAAGTGATGATATATAGCAAAAAAAAATCATCAAGAATGGACTATAAGAGTTAAAAGACAGTGATCAACTACATTATGAGAATATAGCCAATATAGTAGAAAAGATATTGTGCATTGGCAAATGGATAATAGGTCTTATACATGCTAAAGAGATAGCCTTTTGTGTTAGATCAAAGAGAAAAGAATGAGCTTCATAAGAAAGATTCACCATAATGAAGACATTAAACAAATGCAGTGGAAGAATACAACCAAAAGGCATGAATTATATCCAAACAGTCAAAAGGCCACAAGGACATAGTCATCAAAGTGGGTTTGTAAAGGAGAGTGAGATTTGAATTTCAAATTCAAATCAACCATTAATACAAACCAAGTAATTCAACATAAGCCATATGGGGCAACCAAAGAGAGATCCCATGTTTTGAGGGGGATTATGAGACAAAATCAACAATCAAACCCCTTATTTGAGGGCCCCCAAGGGTTATTCATCATCCAAGGGGAGTTTTGAGATGGTTAACAACAAGTAAACCTCAGTTCCAACCCTTTTTTAAGGGATTTTCAAATGAGTTCGCCTAGCAAGTTGAATTTTCAAGTTTACCATCAGTCAAGCACCTGATTTTAAGGACAAGCAGACAACACCATCTCCATCAAGCATAGAAAGACAATAATTTAATTTTTCAAATGTTGGAGCTCCTTCTTGATATAAGTCAAGCTTCTCCCTCTCTCTTCTCTACTTCTCAATCTTTTCTTTGCTATAGCAGCAGGACATGCACTTTGTAACTCATTTCTTATGAGTATTTTCAGATTTATGTAAAGTTTTACAGACTCGTAATGAAAAATACTCCTTTTCAATAAAAAGCTTGTACCTCTTATATCTTTGATCTAAGTGTTGTATGTGAATACTTTGATGAAAGTGTTGTGATTGTTACTCAATAATCCTTCATTTTATCTAGTTTCTTCAATGTTGAGTTCATGGTATAACATGTTATAGTGTAGATCAATGATTGTGTTGCATTTTATGATGAATGAAATTGTGAAAACTATGTTGTTTTCCTTTACACAAACATCATAAAAACTTAAACCTTTCATATGAGATATTTATGAAAAGCATGCATTGCTGAGTTGTGAGCTGATTTAGCTTCATCATTGAATGTTTTGTGAGTCTAGATAGCACATCAAGTCAAAATATCTTTCACTTTAAAGCATCCTTCTACCTCTTTTCTAGTCAAGAAATCATTAGTTTTTAGGATATCAAAAGGGGAGCCAGCCCATAATCTGGAGGTTCATCCTCACAACAAGCAACCCACAGGCTCGAGGATGTTCCCATGTTTCATGATATTATTGAGAATCATGCTTATCTCTTGGGTGCAAATCCCTGTGACAACATTGAGTCCATCTTTGGACATGCCACCTTTCTCCTATTTGGGGATCAATTTTTTTTCACCCACAGGGCATCATCCTAGTCTATTTTGTTCTGGGAGAGTATCAGGTGGCACAATAATGAATAGTGCTTAAAATTCAATTGTTCTAAGTTGTCATCATTTTCTTGTATCAACTCATCATGTAATTTATCTTGGAGATAAGTAGAAAAGTCGTAAAGCTCATCAGTCTCTGGATGCTAAGTTTTGATGGCCATCATCATGTATCTGTTGGTAAATAGATTTGTCTATCACAATTTATTTAATCTTTATACCCTATATCTCAAGAAATGAAATATAAATTTCACCAAACAGTTGGAAAATCATTATATTGATTAACCTCTGAATTAAGGTACAACTCCCTTTAATAGATATTCAATTGGCTCCAAATTACACACAACCAATATTATACTTTTCACCAGAAAGCACAAAAAGGTAATTACATTCACCAGTCAACACCAAATGAATGCAAGAATTGTTTCATATATAACTCTTTATATAAAGCCGACAAACTTCACATGTACACTAAAACAAAATGAAAAGCTTAAAAGATGAATTTCATTGGTAATTTTCTGCGTACATAGAAAGTTATAACAGATCTTTTTTTGAAATAGATTCTCACATAAACCAAATTTCAAACATCAAACAGACAGATTCAAGGTCAAAGATAATTATCATTTAGATTTTCATTCATAGATGATCATCCACCTTCCACATACACAAAGTCGTCTAGCAAAATTAAAGAGATAGTTTTTCAAAAACTTAGTGAACCCTTATAAAGTCATTACAAAACATATAAATAGGTTGCTAGACCAATAGTTTGAACCAAAGATAAAATTAACTCGAAAGAGTTAATGAGTAACTACCCTAACTGCATAACTGAAACTAAAAAAAATGACTAGACTCGCTGGCAAACAACTGCCAGCAGTGCTAGTCATGTTGTCGATTCCTTCTCAATCGAATTACTTGGGTTATTATTTTGGATGAACACCATAATCGCCTTTTCCACACTCCACTCTCGATGCACCTTCAAGAACTCCTGAATTAATGTTACTTGTGGCAGGTTGATGTGTATTACCCTTTGCTTCCAGAGTTCTTTCTTCATCTTCACCATTTGTACTTTGTCCCTATGTGAATCCAAGTGATCCAGACAAACTATGAGCATCAATTCCACTTTGGAAATCCTTGTAAGATCTTCCACAGCCAAGGATTTCTCCACTTTAATTTGTTTAATGCGGCTTCTGAATTGATTGATCATCTCTGCAGTATCTTCCAAAGTCTGGCTATCTTCCTTAAGCAATTGGACATCTACACAATGAAAATCCTTTTGCATGGTTGTCCTCAAGTTTGTTAGTTCACCTCGTAGACTGGTTGATTCACTATGACCCTGTTCAATGATTTGGTTGCTCCACTCTATGCTTTCTTTGCATATAAACATTATATCCTCATTTAACCCTAGCACTTTTCTTTCAGCAAGAAAATTCATCAAGCCATAATGCTGAATGTCGTGCATTTGCTTTGAAATCACTGCCCATTTAGTATTTTCTTTTTGCCATGAGATTAAGTTGGCATCCAACTCCTTGGTAACTTCATTAGCATCTTTGAAAATCTGGACTAAATTTGATATGTAATTAGTTCCTTGATGCATGATCGAGGTGAGCCATTCAGAGAAAATCTTTGCAATCATCTTGTTTCGTTGAACCTCATCAAAGAACTTCTAATTACCTGAGGATTTTGAACTAAAGGGCACCGATCTTTGAGACAACGGCAATGGACTATTCTACAGAGCATGAATATATTGAGCCATTTGCATTAAATTTTGCTTCAACTCAACCTCATCCTTCTTGTCCTTCCAAGTACGGGAGATAATCCGTTTGATCGAAGTCTCCAAATGTTTCACATCAGCTACTTTGGTTCTGACCCCCAAATCAACTCGCTCAATGGTATAATCCACCTCTGAAGCAGTGGTACCATCCTTATCAGATGTAGGTTTAGCAATGTGTGCAGTCCAATGCTTTGTGTCTTCGTCAAAACCAATCATAGTCTCTCTTTTTAACTGCTTAGGCTTCATGGATCTTCCCAGGCATTTACTCACAGCATCTTCCATCAACACCAAAATAAGCACCGCATTTATTTTCCTAGTAATTGAGTCATTTAACCATTTACGAGCCAGAGTCAGTTCCTTAGATTGCATAGGGGAAGGCCCTCCTGAAGGCGACATTGTAGCATTGTCTACATTAGACTGGATATCAAGCACCTGTGAATCCTGGGTAGTAGCATCTGAATCAGTTAAGACCTTGTTAGCATCGAAAACAGGGGTTGCCATATCGCACTGTACTTCCTCGACGTCCAAATCAAGAATGAGATGAGTGGTAGGTGGTTGAAATTTCTTCTTGTACCTTGACTTGGTAACCCGACCACCAATAGAAAGTGTAGCTTCAGTGTCAAGTTTTTCTTCTTTAATCTTTTCCTGCCTTTTTCCTTCCTCTTTCATCTGCAAAACCCCTATCGCAGTCTATTTCTTCCCGCTCAAAAAACTCTTCTTAAGACTTATCAACAAATGAAAATCTTGAAAAGACAACTACTCAATTAAAAAAGTTGAGAAAATATTACCCATGATTACCACGAATTATCTTCATTACTCTTCACTTGTGCGACCTCACTCTGAAATGATCGCATTTGAGCATGCATTTAATGCCAAGTCACTTCGTATATGAAAATACGGATCTCCATGCCACACTTGCCATAAATGATAGATTTCAAATCATTAAAGAAAGAATATTCCTCTTCTCTACCGCCATTAATCATATCTTAAAATCCACACCGCCACCTCATGACAAGTCACATGATCTCCAAGAAGTCTAAACATTGAACTTTGAATCTTGAGGAACAATCACAACACAAAAACATAAACATGACAAATCATGAACTTTCAACCTTGAACCAAAAAGGTTCAAGTTCAAGGTTCAAACAATGCTAAACACCGACAAAAACTAAAGAAGACTTAAATCCGTGTGAGAGGAAAATTTTTTAATATGATGCTTGTTGAACTTTGAACCTTGAACCAAAAAGGTTCAAGTTCAAGGTTCAAGTTCAACACAGTGAAACTTAAAGAAAACAACAAAGACTGGATTACATGGGAAATTCAAAGCACATGACTCAACCAAACGACCAGATGGGGACATGACTCAATAAGGTGACATATAGAATGGAAATTTTTATATGTGCCACCAACAGTATCCCATTGGCATCTGAGTCAAGCCACAATCTTCACCTAGAATTTGGCAGATGGCATAATATGTTTTAACAAACTAATTCTCAAAAGAGGACAAACTAAAAGGTTCCTCTTTTATGTCTAAAATTTAATTCAATCCTCCTATAAACAACTTCTTCCTATAATGTGGAAGCACCTATTATCGGTAAAACCTCCTCCTTATAGTGTATTCGGCCCCTAGACTCTTCATATTGGTCATTTTAATGGCACTTCTGTTTAAGTCAAAACACTAAATAATGGCCTCCCTATCTACATTAACCAGAATATGACGACTGGTTTTCCTTATAGTCATACTTGAAGGGTGGTATCATTTGACAATCTCTTTGATGAACAATGTCTCTACAAAAACATTTGGGACTACAAGTTTTCTCAAATTGAGGTTCCGGGGGTTCGAAACTAGAGCTTCCTTATCCCTGTTCCCCTAGAAATAATAGAAGATTTCCCATCCCCTATCTATAGTGATGGAATCTTTGCAGTGGGAGATCTTATCAGTAAAGAAATTTTTTAATGTCTTATGTATGTTGGAGCCTTTGAACAATTCCAAGAGGTCTTGGTGCAAGCTTTGACCTCTCTCTTTTTTTTCTGCTCCATTTCCTCAAGTTTTTCTTCTAATTCTGCTGCAATTTTATTAGAAGTCTTGGTCGAGACTAAAGAAGATGGGGCTTGTGAAGTTTCTTCTTGATGAGAAGATATGGAATTTTCTGCAACAAGAGGATTTTCTACATCAGGAGGGGCTTTCTTGGCAAAGGATATTGGCTTGTTTGTAGTGGCTCTTCTTCTTTTGGGCTTGGGAGCCTCTTCTTGGGGGTCCAATTCTATAATATCAGGTTGGGCTTGCATAGAGGATGTAGCAAAGGCCTTTATAGTGGGAGCTCTTATGTTTTTGGGTGTAGAAGCTTTGGCCTATGGGGAAGGGTTAGATTCATCAACAATTGGATCTTCCTTGATAGCTAGGGTGCCAGCCATTTTCACCAATCTCCTTCTTTTGGGCTTGGGAGTTCTCTCCTAGGAGGGTTGGCTTGATTTAGCTTTGGGAGGGTTTTGAGTGGCAGAGGGAGGGTTTTCTTCAATATAAGACTCATTTGAAATGGCAGGTGCTGGGTGAATTAAATCCAAAGGGTTCATATGGGTGATTTTAGGGATGGTAGAGCCTTCTCCTTTCTCAGGAGTCTTATCGACAATGGTGATCTTCACTGGGGAGGGCATACTTGCAACTCTAGGGTTAAAAGAAAAAGAAAATTCTACTTTGATATAAACCATACACAAGTCTTATTTCCCTTACGACAAATCTTTCACACTTGCTAATTTGTTTTTGCAGAACATAGAGAGAGCTTTGATGATTACTTGTTTTAAAAATGCAATTACTCATTGTTGAAGCTATGAAATTTATCTTGATCACCTTTGGTTTGCCTTTGGTCGCTTTGTGCTCACTCTTTGATCATGGGGTGCACAATAACCCTTCAAATTTTGCTTTTATTGTTCACTACAAGGTTGCCATTAATTCATGTGTGCATGTCTTGATAGGCTAGTGGATTCAAGATTCAAAGTCCACTGTTGATTTGTGAACAGGTGACTGAGATCATAGATTAACTTTCTTGACTGATGACACAATGCCTCACCACTTATTTTTTCATCACCTTTGATTTTCTATCAATTTTTGAAAAATCTGTCTCTAGCATATTTTATGTCATCTTTGTGCACGATCTTGCTCCTCCAGGACAGCGGAGCCTCTTATTTCTCCCTTATTTTTTACCCCATAGGGTTCCCCTTTTATTGCTTTCCATTTTGTGGGATAGAAGGGCCGATATCTTTATAATTATGCATCTCTCTTACTAGCTTGTAGAAGAATTTTCCTTTTGTCATTAGCCCGCGGGGTGGCAAGGTTAGCATTTTACATTCACCCCACCATCCCGCTTCATCTTCTGTGTAGTCTTTTCATCGTGTGAGGTAAATTTTCCTTTGTTCCATAAGTATCCCCCCGCTAGCCCACAAGACACCTTTTTGACAAGACCCTATCTTTCAGCAAGACTCGTTCTATCACCCTCGGTACTCTTAGTGAAATGATCTTACTTTTGGTAGTGTGAGGTAGCAGGGAAGGCCTCTTCACTTCTTTCCCGCTAGCTCATGACATGATTACACCCCATGTTTCTTGTTTACGCGGTGTAGTGGGGTAGTGAATTTACACTAGCCCCACTAGCCCACAATGCACTTTTGTGGCTTTAAAACCCTTACATGATAAAGTTTTTGTTGCTTTAAAACCCTATGGCCAATACACTTCTTACTCCCCATCAACCTATAAGATGTAAAATTCTTCAGAGACAACCCTACAGGGTCAAATTTATTTTGATGAATATTTCCCCACACTATCCCACACTATTGGAAATAGTGCAATAAGAACATTTTGGGGTAAAAATTACAAGCAATACACCCTTAGACCCGCCATCCCGTGACACCTAGAACTGCCCAAGTTAACACTTAAGTGACTATAATCTGCATGTGGAAAATGAATTATGGGTAATGGGGTCATGACTTCTATGAACGCTAAGAAACTTAAGACTTAGGACAAGGACTTCAAAAAAGGATCTCATAAATATTAAGAACATCTTTGAGACAATCGATCAAAAATATTAGACTTAACACACGGGGCTGATAACTTGATGATATGAAACCCTCCTGGAAACAACTTAAGATTTCGTGACCCGCTATGGGTAGTCAATGACAAATTAGAAAAAGATAAAGGTTTTTTGCAACAAAGCAAATAGAACTAAAACCCTTCTGAACCAACAGATAAACCCTAACCCCAAAGGATTTATGAGACAACAAAACTAAGACTTAGGCATAAAAAACATCCACTCCTAACACACCCCTCCTGCTCTCAATTACTTGGGTATTCAACAATTGCTATTAGAGCTTTGGTTCTGCTGGGGTTTCTAAGTGATTTCTTAAGTTTCTCTAAAAATTAGCCTTCTCCCTTCAACAATAACTTAATACCATTAGCCAATTGACAAGGATATCACTACAAGATGGACAATCCTTCTTCACTTTGGGCTCTGGAAGACCCAAGTGGGTTAACCTATAGAAATACTAAAAAGTTTACAACATATTGGACCTGTATTAATTTTAAAATAGATAATTATCAATGACACAAGGTTAATATGAATAAGAAACTTAGAATTGGCCCTATTCTGCTTATTTTACAAGATAATGTCAACTAAGGATCCAAATCCTTATCATAAACAAAAGTAAAACAAGAAAACAATTGCTTAAAACATATTGTGGTTACTGAACAAACATATTATTAGACCAGTATGTTATTCATAAGCACATAGTCAATTTTCTGACAGATTGACCATAGTCACATTTAAATTCCTGAATATAAATGCTTTACAAATATATCCTATCACAATCCCCATGAATCATACTTAAACAATTGCATAACTATTCCTCAATTGCTATAATGTACTACCAGAATTTAATTTCTTCCTTAAAGAAAACTTAAGTATCACATCACATATCTATAGTAAACCCATAGAGATAGTACCATTTGTCCTTAACAAATGAAATAATATAACTAAGAAACAATAGATACGAGACAATTCATCAAAATATTTCTATCAATTTTTATATGTGCAACAATTTCATATGTCAAAAAAAGATAACTTTGTATCAAGAAAAAACCTCCTAAATCGCTTTCATATTACATTTTTAGAACCCTTACAAAATGGCCATGGGTTCCCTTTTATGAAAAACAAGGGAGCAACAAAGCTTCCGGTCAATACCATGCCACATGTCACTATCTAACTTTACCATCAAGGAATAAAATATAACAGTTATCTTGAGGAAAAAACCAAGGATGAGGAATACCATAACGCACCATGATTCAAAAGACATCATTACTAGTCATGGTGAAAGTGAGATTGCAAGTGAAATGAAATCCCTTCTTAATCTAGATCGGAGCCATGCTAGGAAACGTGGTACTTTTAATCATTATTTCTAATGCCTCTTTTGCCTTTTTCGATGTAGGGTTATTTCGAAGATAATGAGCATTTATATAGGTTTCTTATCATAATTATCTGGCACGGAATCTGGGCATTCTTACAAGGCATCCATAGAAACTAGAGGAGAGGATATCAAGCTGAGAGAAGGAATTTCAAGGAAAGTATTGAAAAAATGGGAGGTAACAAGAAAAGATTCAAACCCACCTCTTGCTCTGACTGGAAAAAGAACAACGATATCTGGGATATCCTTCAGCAGGGGGTTTGAATGTTTTCATGGAGCGGCTAAGTGGGAAAGATCCCACAATTACCAGCTATTTCATCAAGAATTGGAAAAATGGTAAAATCCTGGTCGGGTCCCAGATGATGAATGTTGATGAGGAGGTCATTGCTGAGGCCACGGGGATGACTACTGAGGGAATGAAATTTTACAAGGATCACAACATATCAGATAAAGCAGCGGATAAGTCTCCAGTCACGGACGAAGATAGGAGAAAGATGATTAAAATTGACAACTCCTACCATGCTCCAAAGAGGATTTGCAGGCCATGGAGGTTTCTTTTATTTGCTTCTATTGCCTACATTACTTTAGATGGTTGGTTTACCAGAGCCTACGGGCATCACTTTGTTTTGCTTAACCATTTCCACCATGGGGAAAAGGTGATCTTGCCTTATTACCTTGCATGTTCTATGGACCACACTATCAAGGAGGTTCAGAAGGATCCTAAAGGTGACCATGCCCTCCACTAGGGGCTTATGGTCCTAGTTTATAAAATGGTTAAGGAGAAGTGCATTGAAAAGCCTATCAAAGGTAAAAATGCAAGATATGAGACTACAGAGAGTGAAGCTAGCGGATTCAACTTTGAATCAGAGACTGAGGGAGAATCAAAAGAGACTAGCAAAAAAGAGAGGAATAAGGCTAAGAGGAAAAGGATTTTGGTGGATTCAGACATGGCGAAGTTTGAAACTGAATCCTTTGAGAAAAATTTGTTAAAACAAAGAAAGGGAAAGCTACTGGAAAGTAGACTCAGAAGAAGAACACTAAAAAGGGTAACAACAAAGACATCAACTATATTCTAGTTGATTCTGAAGAGGATGCTGAATAGAACAAGAAGGATGATGGTAAGGATAAAGAAGGGGAGGTTACTTGGTGATGGGCAACATTGAGGTTTTGAATACCACAAGTCTATAGAAGGAGGATAAAGGGGATAAAAGTGATATTGGTGACAATGATACCATAAAAGATTTATATGAGACCATCGCTACCATGGTGAAGGATATCAACACTTTGAAGACTGATACGAAGGCTATAGCAAGAGTTACGGTTGGTGATAAGCCCTTGGCGGAACATGTTAAAGAACTAGTTGTTGTTCTCCACAATGCGGAAGCTATTGAATGTATGGTGGGTAAAATCATAGCAACAAAAAACAAGGTCAGTAAGATGGGAGATACCAAGGAAATGAAAAATTAAATGAACAACTTGGGTAGTAGAATTGACAGGCCGGAACTCAATGTTAAGAAGATTGCAGACCAAAATTTTTAGATCCTCAAAGCTTCGGTGGATAACATGAACATCCTAATCAATAGGTTTGAGAACAATGCTGAGAAGGATGGTGATAAAGAGCAGCTAGACAAGAAGGGTCATGAAATGAGGACCACATCTAACACAAAGAACAAGGGCAACATCAAAGGTCATGAGCTAGAGGAATTAAAGACCTCGGCGAATAGCATGAAACAAATGGTTGTTCATGCTGAGGAAATCATGAAAAGCATTTAGATCTCTATCTATGTTTTTGCAGGGTTCCTTGGTCCTATCTTTTTGTTGTCATTGTGCTTTCCTTTCACTGTCTGTTACTGGTTTTTAAGGTTATGTTATGTAAGTTGATCCCTTCAGGTGGGATCTTTTTGTCTTTTTGAAGTGACCAGGCACTTTCTTTCTCATAGCTCTATTCTCTTGGCTTGTACAAGGTTTGAGTACCTTTCAAATACTTGTTTTTACTTAATCAAAACACACCATGATTCAAAATTCACTACCTTTTATAGTTATAACCTCTTTGACATGGCATATTAGAAACAAGAGGCAGTTGATTAAGTTGCAACAAAATTCATGAAAAGAAAAGAAAACCTCCAGCTGGCAGAACTACCTCTCATGACTCAATTCTCTCTAGAAAAAAAGTTTTGACAAGAATCCATATGTACGTTATATAAAGGAGTCACTAGAGTATCATTCACCTTATTCAAGATTCTAGTGCTAGACTCTAGTTGGTACAAGCCACTTATCTACAACTGCAAATTCTCTGCCACCTTATCAGCATCATCTAGAGCTTTCTCTAGCATCTTGTAGAAAAGGCAATTTCCAAGTTCTATCTTCCATGTTCTGTCCTAAGATCTCTACATTCTTTTATGAAGGTAAGAAGGGGAGTGCCTCGTAAATTGGCAAATCTTTTTAGAGCTTGTGCACTACATCCATGAAATCTGTGGTGATTACTTAGCAATTCATCAGCCTTAGATAATATGGGCTTTAATTCTTTCAACATATTTGTCCATGCTTGAGCATCTTGACCACCAATAGACTCAATAAACTCATACATACAATAGATTAGTTGATGCTTTTGAAACAAAGGCCGCATGGTAAGTTTTAACTAGATCTCTACTACCTGTTGCATCTACATAACATGGAATAACTCCTGATATCTTGTCCATGTAATCTGTAGATAGGGAAATACTTGTTCAAACATGCCCTTGACATAACTTTGGGCTCATGTGAACTTATTCATTTTGAGATCTTTCTTCAAATACATTACTTCTTGTTGCAACTTTAACACTTCTTTCTTAGCCTCTTCACTTTTATTTCTTTCACATATGAGATTAGTTTGTAACTTGGAAATGGTGTTCTCATCCTCCAACAACATGCCTTTTCCTTTTGAAGATCCTAGTTCTTCTCTTAATTCAATGTTTTCCTGAGTAATTTGTGCAATTATTTCATTCAATTCCTCAATCTTAGCCTGGGTAAATAGGGCAATATTCATATTTAACTTAGCTACATCACTAGAAGGGACATCCTTAATCCTATAAACCATAAATTGTCCCATTATTTCATTCATATCACCAATCAACTTTTATCTTTGTCCCTGATGGTATGATGAAAGAATAAGTATCTGATAGATTACTGAGAAGGGGGGCTGAATCAGTAAATATAAAAACTGATACAAACTTCCCAAACTCAAACTCTACAAAGTAAACTTATCAATGAAATACCACTATCAAGATCAATACTCATAAGAATACTAGTTGACTGTTACAACAACTTAACAATAAATAACATTTAACTTGTAAACATCCAAATGCTTTATCATATGCCAATGCTTCATTTCTCAATGCTTCTAGTTATCATGCCTTATCATAAATAGTTAAGTACTTAATCAAATAAACCATAAGATCATAACCATAAAAACATTCACCACATAACAAAAGTATTTATACGTGGAAAACACAAATAGGTAAAAACCACGGTGAGATGGGACTCACAAGATAATATCCGAACTCTTCTAAAGTTCGCCCAGTTAGGAGCCAAGCCTGTTAAAGATTTTACAAAAGTCTTGTTAAGAACTGATCTTGTTAGGAATCACCCGGTTAAGGGATTGACTACAAATGCCTTGTTAGAAGCAAATACCCTGTAAGGAGTAACCTCAGTAGAGGATTTGAAAATCCAATCTAATGGACCACCTTGTTAGGGGATTTAATAAGTAACCAAGCTTGTTAGAGCTTACCCAGTTAGGGGATTTCAATTTTGCAGTAATTTTTAGAAAACAACAGGTTTTTCTTGATCTGTCTGAATAGCACTACACTTGCTTGATCAGATCCATTTAAGCTTCTATCTTCCTTTACTCAAACTGAAGACTCATTCTCCGGTTTGGCAACCACACACTCAACTAATTTCTATCAACTCTTGCCAACACTAAACAAAACAACTTCATCGACCTTAAATACAAATCAATTAGGTCGGTAACACAACAAAAATATAATCCTCTCATCAAGATTACAAACAAGTGGGTACAAGCATGACCATTGGATTTCATAGCAATCTCTACACATCAATCAAGAAAATCTCAACCACTCCTTGATTACCACTTCATCGAGCTCAGTAACTCATCACGTGCTTTGCATTAGATGCAATACACTTTTCTCATTCCCTAGACAAACAAACAAACAAACAAACACGCCAAAATAATTGACCTTGTCTTCATACAATGACCTTATGTGTCACCATCTTTACCACTCAGCATCAGATCATAAACCAACATAATGAATTCAACAACCTTAATCGGTTAGGGTTTAACAAAAATAATTGGTAAGGTTTACCGGTTACATAACATAGAAAGGGTTTAACCTTTTGCTCCAGTTACCAGTTCAACTCACAAAATTACATACCGGTTCACAATATCTTTCACAAAGTTCTTCCTACCGATTACAAGACAATATCAACAATAACAACAATATCATTATCGGTTCAATTGACATCAATGACAACATAACATATCATTAATGCAATCTTCATGCAAATGCCAACAATCTCCCCCTTTGGCATTGATGGTAATACAAATATCAACACCATTGCTTTATTGTTGTGATTGTGAATAGGATTCTTGGTTTACATTACCAAGTATTCACATGCTCTCTCTATCTTTAGTCTGTCACTGGTTTAATTCTTCTCCTCCTTTGAGAACAATGCCAAATTGAAAGTAAAACATGTAATGTCAAATTTTCACTATGCATCATCAACATTTCCTACCCAATCAACATCTGTGTATGCCTTCAAATCAAAGTTTCCTCCATATGGATACCATAATCCATAGTCAATAGTACCTTTCAAGTATCTAAAGATTCTCTTGGTTGCTATTAGGTGTGTGTAGTTAGGATTCTTCTAGAATCTAAAAACTATTCCAACCACATGGGGTATGTTTGTTCTGTTGTGAACAACATAGTGCAATTTTCCAATCATTGACTTGTATTCCTTCTCATCAACAGACTTAGATTCATCTTCCTTGGACAAATTACAACCTGTAACCATTGGTGTCCCCACTGGTTTACAATCACTCATGCCAAATGTCTTCAAAACCTCTTTCACATACTTAGACTGTGTAGTGAAAATGCCATTCTTCATTTGCTGTATCTACAAACCTATGAAAATTTTTATTTTCCCCTACTAAAGACATTTCAAACTCATTTTTCATTTCCTCTACAAAACTGTTGATCATGACATCATTACCTCCAAATATAATATCATCAATAAATACTTCACTAACTAGTATTTCATCTCCTTCAAACTTGAGATAAATGTTACTATCATCACTAGTTCTTAGAAAGCCTATCTTCATTAGATGTGTATGAAGCCTTTCAAACCATGCTTTGGGTGCTTTCTTTAATCCATATAAAGCCTTATGTAATATGCATACCTTATCTTTCTCATCAGTCAAAGCATAACCATCTGGATGCTCTATGTATACCTCTTCTTCCAATATCCCATTAAAAAATGCAAACTTAACATCCATTTGATATACCTTGAATTATTTATGGGCTGCAAATGCAAGTAAAGTTCCGACACCTTCTAGTCTTGCTATTGGTGCAAAAGTTTCACCATAATCTTCTCCTTCTTCTTGTGCATAACCCTTGTAGACTAATCTTGCCTTTTTGTGAACTACAAGACCATCTTCATTCAACTTGTTCATGTATACCTATTTAGTACTTATAACATTCTTATTTACCTATCGAGGTACTAGGGTCCAAGTTTTGTTCTTCTCAATTTGATCCAATTCCTCCTCCATAGATTTAACCCAATAATCATCACCAAATGCCTCCTTAGCAGTTCTTGGTTCAATGGTGGAGATCATGCAATAATTCTCTCTGATTCTTCTTCTGGTTAACACTCCAACATCCTTATCTCCAATAATCTGCTGAGGATTGTGATTCAGTCTCACATATCTAGGAATAACATGATCATTATCTTCAGGTTTAGCTTCTTTGTTGTCATCATCTTCTTCTGAATTTATTTGTTTCGGTTGGACTGGTGCATCAAATTTTTCTTTGCCAGTTTTAGATTTCACAGTTTCTGGTTCCAAAAACAAAATGCAAGGATCTTCATCCTTTTTCTCTGAACTGGTTCCTTCTGAGACTTCAGGAAATTCAACCACTCAAACATCAACACTCTCAACAATTCTCTGTGTCTGGTTGTTAAAACATTTGTAGGCCTTACTCTTAGTGGAATAGCCAAGAAATATAACTTCATCACTCTTAGCCTCAAATTTTCTAATGTAATTACCTCTCTTAATAAAACATTTGCTTCCAAATATCTTAAAATAGCTAACATCATGTGATCTTCCTTACCAATATTCATAAGGAGTCTTTTCCTTACCTCTCTTTACCATAACCCGGTTCATTGTGTAGACAGTTGTGTTGACAACTTATCTCCAAAAGTTTTTATGTACACTTCCTTGTATCATCATTATCCTAGCAACTTCAACAACTGACTGGTTTTTCCTTTCTACGATACCATTCTACTGTGGTGTCCTTGGTGTAGAAAGCTATCGTTTGATACCATTCTCTTCACAGTACCTAGTGAATTCCTTAGAAGTAAATTCACCGCCTTGATCTGTCCTCAGACATTTTATCTTCTTACCACTCTCTTTCTCAACTAAGGCCCTAAATTCCTTGAACTTACCAAAAGCTTCAGTCTTATCTTTAAAGAATGTGACCCACATCACCCTTGAGAAATCATTAGTGAAAATCATGAAATATCTATCACCTTGAATGCTTTTTTTTCTTATTGGTCCACAAAGATCTGTATGAACCAAATATAACAAGCACTCCGTTGAAAAGGATTTGCTTTTGAAAGTTGAAGAAGTCATCTTTCCTAACTGACATTCTTTGCAAAGAGAATTCACCGGTTTGTCTAAATGAGGCAAACCTCTCACCATCTTGGACTTACTCACTTTAACAGTGTTATCAAAGTTTATGTGACAAAATATCCTATGCCAAAGCCATCTATCATCTTATTTAGCAATAAAATAATTTCTAACTTTAGAATTAAGTTGAAATAGGTTACCTTTAGTTTGTTTCTCGATTGCAATCAATTCACCTTTGTTGTCAAAGATTTTGTACATACCATTTTTAAACTCCAGTGGGTATCCTTTGTCATTGAGTTGTGCCACACTCAAAATATTGTGCTTTAGTCCTTCAACCCAATAGACATCGTCTGCACTGCTCTTCCCATTAAGAGAAATAACTCTTTTA